>NC_080539.1:220849486-221160081 GCF_028640845.1 Ahaetulla prasina
TAACATTTTGCTTCTTTGTGCATGCATTTGTAGGGCGATCTGCAAAAGGACCAGAATAGTTACTCAGAGGCAAAACTGCACAGCTGCCAAGGCCTGTTTGTCTGCATCATTTAAAAGACCTACAAGAGGATCTTACGAAAACTGGATTTCTACAAAAAGGAAGAAAGGCTGTTTTTTGAACCGAGTAAGCCAGGAGTTCCTGCCAATGCACAAATATCTTGCTCACAAGCTCAATAGATCTTCAGTGTTTCAAACAGGAAGATCATCGTGGTGTGATTTCAAGCACACGGCTGCCAAACAAATGAGTTCAGCTGCCAAACACAGCTGACAACACAAAATCACACAGGTCTAGGGGTAATCCCAAACCAGAACAAAGGCTCCACTCAAGTATAAATTTCTTAAAACAGCAAACCAAAACCACTAGTAGATAAGATGAAAGGCTTGCTAAGAAAGCTTTCCAACTGAGAATAAGCAGAGCCCTATGTAGCAAATTGCAGCCGAAGATGACTTGCAGCCTCTGCATTGGACTAGCTGCATTCCGAATGGAAAGGGAACCTGCCAGAGATGCTGAAGTTAGAGAAATATTTTCTTCATCGCTGTCTCGCTTTCTATTGCTGTATAGTTGTAAAGCTGTGGTACTCCTGTTCAGATTGAGATTCAGGATTGGAGCTTTAGGGCCAGGGTAATCCAGATCCAGACTGAATATGAACTGTATGGCTCTTCCATCGTCAAAGTTCCCCAAAGATCTGTCCGAATACCCTTCTTCATTTATTTATTTATTTATTTATTTATTTATTTATTTATTTTTCATATTTATATACCGCCCTATCTCCCTAAGGACTCAGGGCGGTTCACAGGCAGTTAAAATACATATAAATACAGATTAAAACGACAATTAAAAAACTTATTCTATAGCCCAATCATTAAAACCAGTATAAATAGTAAAAACCCCTTAAAACCAGTTACTTTAAAATCTAATCCAGTCCCGCGCAGATGAATAAGTGTGTTTTAAGCTCGCGACGAAAGGTTCGGAGGTCCGGAAGTTGACGAAGTCCTGGAGGGAGTTCGTTCCAGAGGGTGGGAGCCCCCACAGAGAAGGCCCTTCCCCTGGGTGTCGCCAGACGGCACTGCCTAGCTGACGGCACCCTGAGGAGTCCCTCTCTGTGAGAGCGCACGGGTCGGTGAGAGGTATTTGGTAGCAGTAGGCGGTCCCGTAAATAGCCCGGCCCTATGCCATGGAGCGCTTTAAAGATTGTCACCAGCACCTTGAAGCGCACCCGGAAGGCCACAGGTAGCCAGTGCAGTCTGCGCAGGATAGGTGTCACACGGGAGCCACGAGGGGCTCCCTCTATCACCCGCGCAGCCGCATTCTGGACTAACTGAAGCCTCCGGATGCCCCTCAAGGGGAGCCCCATGTAGAGAGCATTGCAGTAATCCAGTAATCATTCCCTGATTCCCAGAATCCTCTATACATAATGCTCCCCCCAAGGACTGAGCTGTTCATTTTTCTTTATCCTTTATCCATCTTCCTAGCTGTATTAGAACAATCCAAGTGGCAGCTGGCAACCTGAAACTGTTAAAACACATGTTCCTTCCTCCTGCACTGCTTCTTGAGATTTTGGTCATGAAAACTTGATGATTTAAACATCATTAGTGTATCTTTTTTTCCCCTTCTCCCTCCCCTCATCTCCAGCAAGCTTTCTGTAGCTGCTATTTTGTACCTTTTGAGCTATTAGAGCCGGGCTGCAAAACCTGGATGCCCATTAGGTGACATCAAGGGTTGGGTTTCTGGCATCTCTTCAGTAGTGCACTAATGCAAAGTTTTGATCTTCTGGATAAAGCATGGTGAGATGCTTTTCATTTCTCTTAATTTTCAAGGACATTCAACAGGCTTTTCTGTGAGAAGTGCCCTAGACTTCTTAAAATACTTCTAAACTGAGAATACATTGGTTTCAGAGGTGGGTTTCAGCAGGTTCTGACCAGTTCTGGAGAACTGGTAGCGGAAATTTTGAATAATTCGGAGAACCAGTAGTAAAAATTCTGACTGGCCCCGCCCCCATCTATTCTCTGCCTCCCGAGTCCCAGCTGATCGGGAGGAAATGGGGATTTTGCAGTATCCTTCCCCTGGAGTGGGGACGGAATGGAGATTTTGCAGTATCCTTCCCCTGCCACACCCACCAAGTCACACCCACCAAGCCATGCCACGCCCACCAAGCCGGACCCACAGAACCGGTAGTAAAAAAATTTGAAACCCACCAGTGATTGGTTTTATAGCTCTTGTGGAATTGGGAAGCTTTGAAAGGTGCTTATGTGAGAGATTTTAGATTCCCTGCATTGCTGTGAACCTGCCCCTAAGCACATGTCTTTGTCCTCCATCTGTATCTCTCAGCCCACTGAACATGGCTTGTATTAGCTGTGGTGGCGCACTGGTTAGATTGCCATACTGCAGGCTACTTCTGCCGGCTGCCAGCAATTTGGCAGTTCGAATCTCACTGGCTCAAGATTGATTCAGCCTTCCAACCTTCCAAGGTGGGTAAAATGAGGACCCAGATTGTTGGGGACAATAAGCTGACTCTGTAAACGGCTTAGAGAGGGCTGTAAAAGCACTATGAAGCGGTATATAAGTCTAAGTTCTATTGCTATTGTGGCACTCTACACTAGAAGTGCATTAACCTGCTTCAAGACTCTGTATGGGTCCAATATAGGTACAGTAACCAAGCTTCCTTTATTATAAAGAACAGTCCTTTATTCAGACAGCTGGCCTTTAGATTTATTTAATTGTTAATTATTATTATTTTTTTTGCTTTTGCTCTTGAATTTTCCTTTGTAAAGCAAAGTTCTAAACCTAGAGAATTAATTTTAAAAAATTGTTACAAACTTGTTTCAGCTTTTCCACTTTTTCAGCTACCCTCCCCCACCCCCAAATAGAGTCACTGTTAAACACGTTGATGCACGATAGGGAGTTTGTGCAAAATGGTGCTTTTCCTGTCAGGTTCAATTGGATCAGCTAATTTCCTGTGGGATTGCTTCTTCCCAAAAGATTCTTCTCCTCGGTCCTCAAAGGCAACCAGATCCCCCATTGGTCCTCAGCCACTTTTCTTTCTCCTTTAATGAATGCGTGAAGAACCACACAATTGATCTCCCCAGAGATGCCTTGTTGAACGGAATGCTCAACTATTTACCTACTTGATCTAGTCAAAAGGAAACCTGACCTACAGCTTGGTGATTGGCAGCCTTGCATGCCCTGGCTTTTGTCAGCCGCCAATCACAGACGTTGGGCTCAGGCAGATCAATTCAGGGTGTACCATTAGGGTACATTTGGTGGTGGTGGGGGGTGTCACTTGATTTTAGGCCTCCTGGTTTCCTGCTGGCACTAGTCTGGGATGAAAGCACGGCTGTGTGAATGTGTAGCTATCGTGTGTTCAAATATCTCTGTACTGAAGATGCAAGAGCTGCTTTCAGAGCACACACCTAAGGACAGAATTTTGCTCATGCTGGAAGGAAGAGCCCACTTTATTTGGGGGGGGGGGTAGAGGAGGAAGAGGGGGAAACCATTGCATTCTACAAAATGCTGCAATGTATTTTTTTTTTCCTCCCGTCACCATCAGCTCCGGGAGCTATTAGTAGCTTTTTATCTCTTGTCTTCTCACATATATAGTTAATACATAAATACATAAAGACTGATGAAAGCGCTCCAAAAGCACTGAAAGTTAATGGTGGATAAGAAACTCCAGGTCTGCTATTCACACAGGCGACCTTTGTTCCTATAGTAGGAGGGAGGGAGGGAGGGAGGGAGAGGGAGAAAGAGAGAGGCACAAGGCTTCTCCCAACTGCCTTCTCCATTTCTCCATTCGTTGTTATTCTAAGAGGGGCCAGTTAGATATTTTTAGCCACAGAGAGGCAAATCCATCTGCAGCACGGGGTTTCCAAGGAAACAGAATAATTGAAATATGTGTTGAACTAAGATCTGTTCCTACCAATTTCTCTTGATTAGTGGAGCTGCCAGGCACAGTCTACCTTGGACTGTGCCCACACTGCGCTTATTAATTGCGACTGGGCTTGCCGGGGAACTGAGTTTGATAGTTGACTGGAGATGAGTAGCGAGTCAGGCAAAATGTTCACCCTGCAGTAGCTAGACACCAGGCTGTGTATCTCTAAAGCCATTCTAGCTGCAAGGAACCATTCTCAGCATGCGAGAGTAGAGGAGAGAATGATATGAAAACCCTCTCCTGAATCACAAGAGCCTGCTGGGTGAGCTAAGATCGATGCCAAGTAGCGACAGTGTTGTTGCTGTACAAACACAGTCATCTGTAGGGCGGGGTCAAAATCTACCAGGTGAGGACTCTGGCATACAATAGAAGCCCTGCCCTTTGGGTACATGGGTGCGATGTCAGTGCACGTATTGAGATAAATCAGGACAGGATTAAGGAAAATAATGGCAAGGAGATGGACTCCGGGTGGGCTGCTGGGGGTTCGCAGGGGTTTGGGAGAAGCTCTAGTTAAGATTCTGTGCAGTTCAGAGAACCCCCAAATCCCACTCCTGGCTGGCCCCGCCCACCCTGCCCTGCTCCTCCCAGGAATCCCCACGTGGCCCGTTTTGGATGCAGGTAAGTGCAGGCTGTGCCTGGAGACTCGGGGAGGGCGAAAAACAGGCCTACTGGAAGTTCTGAAAGGCTAGAAATGGGCCCATTTCTGGCATTGGGAGGGCCTTTGGAGCCTGGGGAGGCTGTTTTCGCCCTCCCAGAGGCTTGAGGAAACCCACTGGAGCCAAGGGAGGGCAAAAATGCTCCCCCCACCACGGTGCAGGAGGCCAGCTAGGCCATGCTAATGATGGCCACGCCCACCCAGCAATCGGGCAGAGAATCCCTTGCTAAAATTTTTGAAGCCCACCCCTGGATGGACTCCCCTGTGATTTTATTTCAAAGTTGTTTTTCTAAAGTTATTGATAACACTGATGTGCCAGGCTTTCCCCTGAAAAGGTTTGCCAATGTGATATCTATATAGGAGAATGAGGGGTCGGTCCTTGGTGCTCTCTGAGCTTAGTTGTTTTCTTGCAGATGTTTCATTACCCAAAATAATGAGTAATGATGATTTCACCTAGTTTGGGTAATGAAACGAAATGAAATGTCTTCAAGACAATTTCTTCAAGAAAATGACCAGGTTCAGAGAGCACCAAGGATCTCCCCCCCCCACCAATGTCTTATCTGCTGCCTGCCTTTCTGTGTAGCTATGTAAATATGACTTGAGTTGGGAGAAAAAAATCCAGATTTGGCACAGGTGTATCCTACTGATAGCTTATTTATCCAGGCTTGGAAATCTGTGCCGATTCCAAAAGCTTAGAAAAGGTATTTGCCTGAATGAAAATTGGGATTACTGAGTTTGAGACCTGTTATCATTCAGAATGCATCCACTAATCCATATACACTGAGATATTTACAGCAGATTAAAGAGTACAGTACTATAAGGCAATGTATTTAATTTATTTTATTATAAGCTACATCAGATGCACAACAATTTAAAATACAGTAGTGACATCCCTGAGAAATAGGAAAAGTGTGGTGCCACTAAACGGAAACTTAACAAAATTCTTGCCCAGTGCCAGCAACCCAGATGTGTTGTGACTACAATGACCTGAATCCCCAGCCAGAATGGGGCTTTTATGTTCAGTATATCAGGCTGGTTGAAAAGAAGTTGGTTTTCTCTTACGTTAAACGAAAGCATGGAAAAGCAACCTCAGAACCTACAGATGTGCTTACTAGAGGAAAGACACACAGCAGACTGTTGAATGTTATCCATCTTTTGCAGCCCAGAACTGGTCACTCTGATTCTGTTCTCCATATAATAAATATTCATGAAAAATAATTAAAAATGGTAAAATGAAGACCATGTCACCTTGTACTGGCCTTCCTCAAATTCCTGTTTACAGCTGGGCTTTTTTGCTGTAAATTTTGAGGTTATTTGTGGCTTAAGAGCCACAAAATTTAGAAAACTCTAAATTTTCAATTGTTGGAGGATCATCTTATCCAAACTGGTCCTTTATAGGATCAGCTACATATATATATTTACATATATATATGTAAAGCTATGTATAAGATTTTACACAATGGGAGGAGGGAAAGCTGTGGACCAAAAAGCAGATACATACATACATACATACATACATACATACATACATACATACATACATACACACACACACACACACACAGAGAGAGAGATGATAGAATTTTTAGATTCTGGAAGGCACTGAAAATGCATCTTTTAAAGAGGGCCTTTGATCCTTGATTCCGATAATGACTAGTAGTGACTTTTGGTTTTGTGCCCATTCTGTTTTTATGCTAGATGTGATGATGGGTTGGCTTTGTAAGAAGGGCTTTTGATCTTTAAGAGATAGATGTTTTATAGCTTCATGTTCATTAGACTGTATACATACCCAGAGTTGTTTGGAGAAGATAGTATGAAATGTTTGTAAAATAAATACTTAAAATAAAATTGGATGACGCAAAATGCTATGATTGCTCTTGGGCTGAGCCTATGTGAATAAGTGTAGTTTATTCCATAAGAAGGATTTGTTCATCTCCTTAAGCCAGAGGTCTTCAAACTGGGCAATTTTAAGACTTGTGGACTTTAACTCCTAGAATTCTCCAGCCAGCTAGGAATTCTGGGAGAATTCTGGGAGTTGAAGTCCACAAGTCTTAAAGCTGCTCAGTTTGAAGACCTCTACCCTAAGCCAACCTTCCCTTCCCCACAATCACATGATACTTAGGTGTTATTGTGGGAACCAGCCATCGATCTTATGTGTAGTAGAGAAAAATCACACTGACCATTGTCAAAACTATTTAAACTTAATCCAAGATGACATTTCAGATCTTGTAGCTGAATGTTACCTCACATAAACAACCAATAGGGTTTTAATTATTTTGAAAAATATTGAAAAATATGAAGTTAGTTTTTATTAAGAGAATGGACAAAGGAATTGTACCAATATATGGGAATAACCTTGAGAGGCAAGAGGAAGACCCACAGACTGAACAACTGGTATCTCAGTCCACAGAAGAAGAGATGTGAAAAATGTTTCAAAAGGGACGCTATCTATAAATCATTACCCATATTTTTCAGAGTATAAGACGCACCGGAGTATAAGACGCACCTTAGTTTTTGGGGAGGTAAAGAAGAAAAAGACTGATTGGCAGGTGGATAGGCCTCCTGGAATACCCCCAATCAGCCTTTCCCAGAGGTGAATTTTAGCATCAAGTTCCTTGGTTGTGAGCTCTGTGCCTTGCTTTTTTTTTTCTTTTTTTTTCTGCCTCTGAAACTCTGTTTCAGAAAAAAAAAATTCTGCCTCTGAAAGCCTCCAAAACGGAACTTCAAAAAAAAAAGCCACTGAAGCTCTGTTTGGGGGCTTCTTTTCTGAAGCTTCTTTCAGCCTATGAAACTTCCATTTGAGAAGCTGGGTGGGGCTACATTCGGAGTATAAGATGCACCCAGATTTTCACCCTCTTTTTTGGGGGGGAAAGGTGCGTCTTATACTCCAAAAAATATGGTATTTGCATTTCCTGAGTGAAATGTCTTGATTCAATCTCATTCTACTATTTTCACCCATTTGTGTACCTGAATAAGGTCAATTTGAATTTTATTTTTGTTTTCTAGAGTATGACACTATTCCACTGAATCTTAACTCCTCTGCAAATTTGTTAATCCTTCTCCCTACCTCATTATGATGTTGAAGATCAGAGGTCCTGAGACTGATCCTCTTGGCACACATTTGATGCCTCTGTCCAGTTTAATATTGGATGATGGATGAATAAGTAAGTAAAGCAATTTATTGTAACTGGAAGTCATAATGTATAGTATACCCTAAACAGTGGGATTCTACCGGTTCGGACCGGTTCAGGATAACCGTTAGCTCTGATGATCAGCTGTGAGCAAATCGGTTCACTCTGCCACCCACCCACCCACCCCTGCACTTTACTTACCTTTATCTTCTCAGCTGATTGGTTTGGCAGAGCGGATTGCCGCACCTCAGCTGTGTTACTCCCTAGTGGCAACACAGAAGGTTAGTATTTGTAAAACTGCGCACGCGCGCACAGCTTTACAAAGCGCGCAATCATCAAACCGGTTGAAAACTGGCAGCATCCTACCTTAAAATACCATAAATATTAATAAATAACAGTAGAATTAGATTATGAAATGAAATAATAAGCATAAGAATATTAGATATAAGAAAGTCAAAACAAGATAAAGCCAGAGCTCCTACTTGTATATGAAAGCCACCACAGCATCTAGTTTTGTGATTCTGCATTTCCTACTTTCTCCAGCATGAGGATGGACCACCTAACATTTTGGAAGGGCAAGACCAGATCTCATTATTGTAACCCCTACCCTAAACTGCTGAGAAGATGGCCACTTCCTGAGTTTTCTTGTTCTATGTCCAAATTAACATTTCCTCTTTTCACTGGTGCAAGCAGGACAATGAAGGATAAACACTTCCATTCCTATTGGCTGGCGTGTGTTTTGATGAGCATTTTGTGATGGGTTGCTTTCCCTCAAAGGATAGAACTTAAGAAATAATAATATCCTATTATTACTGTGAATATTACTGTGAAGAGGGCTGTGAAAATATTTGCAGATCCTTCGCATCCTGGACATAAACTGTTTCAACTCCTACCCTCAAAACGACACTATAGAGCACTGCACACCAGAACAACTAGACACAAGAACAGTTTTTCCCCCGAAGGCCATCACTCTGCTAAACAAATAATTCCCTCAACACTGTCAGACTATTTACTGAATCTGCACTACTATTAATCGTTTCATAGTTCCCATCACCAATCTCTTTCCACTTATGACTGTATGACTATAACTTGTTGCTGGCAATCCTTATGATTTATATTGATATATTGATCATCAATTGTGTTGTAAATGTTGTACCTTGATGAACGTATCTTTTCTTTTATGTACACTGAGAGCATATGCACCAAGACAAATTCCTTGTGTGTCCAATCACACTTGGCCAATAAAAAAAATAAAAAAAAATAATATCCTATGATAAATGCACAGAGCCAGTTTGGTGTAAGTGTTAAGGCACTAGGCTAGAAACTGGGAGACTGTGAATTTCAGTCCTGCAGTAGGCACAAAGCCAGCTAGGTGACCTTGGGCCAGTCACTTTCTCTTAGCCCTAGGAAGGGAGGCAATGGCAAACCACTTCTGAAAAATCTTGGCAGGAAAACTGCATGGGTTTCCCCAGGCAATCACCTGGAATCAATACTGTTTCAAAGACACATACATACATATATACATACATATATATATATATATACATACGTAGTATTTCCAGTGATGGCCAAATTATATGGATGAACAACATCACAATTTGTAAAATGTTCCATACGTCGAGAAGATCAACGTGAAAAATAATTACACTGCTTAAAATATTTCCTGTGTTGAAACATCAAGTTTCAACTATTGCCTTTTATCTTGTTTACAATTGTTCTGTTAGGCTATTTGTCAGAGTCCTTCCTGAACAATTTTTGATTGAAGCGATAAACATATTTTGTAAAACAAATAAATGAGTAAGTCCGAGAGATAAATAAAAGATCCAGGTGTAGAAAATATTTTTAAAAAATCTTCAGATTGCAGGCTTATACATATATGTAGCATCTGACACGGTGGAAGAAGGACATCTAGTGGTTAGTTTAAGCAGGATTGAGTAGAATAGTTGTAATAGTTGCAAAGCACTGGAAAACAGTACAGGTAACCCTCAACTTACATAACATAACATAACATAACATAACATCAGAGTTGGAAGGGACCTTGGAGGCCTTCTAGTCCAACCCCCTGCCCAGGCAGGAAACCCTACACCATCTCAGTCAGATGGTTATCCAACATTTTCTTAAAAATTTCCAGTGTTGGAGCATTCACAACTTCTGAAGACAAGTCGTTCCACTTATTAATTGTTCCGACTGTCAGGAAATTTCTCCTTAGTTCTAAGTTGCTTCTTTCTTTGATCAGTTTCCACCCATTGCTTCTTGTTCTACCCTCAGGTGCTTAGAGAATAGTTTGACTCCCTCTTCTTTGTGGCAACCCCTGAGATATTGGAACACAGCTATCATGTCTCCCCTAGTCCTTCTTTTCATTAAACTAGACATACCCAGTTCCTGCAACCGTTCTTCATATGTTTTATCCTCCAGATCACAATTCAGCCCAAATTTTTTGTTGCTAACTGAATCATTTATTAAGTGAGCTTTGCCCCATTTTACGACCTTTCTTGCCACAGTTGTTAAGTGAATCACTGTAGCTGTTCAATTAGCAACACTGGTCTTAAGCGAATCCGGCTTCCCCATTGACTTTACTTGAAAGAAAGTCACAAAAGGTGATCACATGACCCCGGGACATTGCAACGGTCATAAATATGAGTCAGTTGCCAAGCAGCCAAATTTTGATCGTGTGACTATGGGGATACTGCAACAGCCGTAAGTGTGAAAAATAGTCATAAGTCACTTTTTTCAGTGCCGTTGTAACTTTGAACGGTCACTAAATGAACTGTTGTAAGTTGAGGACTACTTGTAGTTTGAAAAACAGTAGAAAACCAAAGTGAGGAATCTGCTAAATGTCTAGAAATTGAAACAAGCTGTCTAACTTTATTGGAATTGTCCTGAGTTCAAAAGGTCCCATTTCAATCTGAGAAGATCTGGGATGGAAGCAGAACATCAAGATACTGTTGAAATGGAAATAGCCTACTTCAGATTCAAGACAGTCACTAATAAAGAAGAATATTTGTAGCTCAGGGTTGAAATGAGGGGTCCCTGGTGCTTTCTCAGCTTAGTTTTTTTCTTGCAGACGTTTCATTACCCAAACTAGGTAACATCATCAGTGCTAGTTTGAGGCACTGATGATGTTACCCAGTTTGGGTAATGAAACATCTGCAAAAAAAAAACCTCAACCACCCTCAGAGAGCATCAAGGACCCCTCAAGGCAGTCAATCTCAGCTGAACTGTTTTTGCATACCTCCAGGGAAACTATTTAGCTTGTTCTATTTTTTTTTCCTCCACAAGCTAAAATATATCAAAAATGAAACAAATCAGCGAAGTTTTTGCAGGATTCAATCTGAGTCGATTACAGGGATCAAAGGTTTTGTCTTCCGAGCTTTCATATTCATGCTGGAGCCCATCTTCAGGGAACTTCCCTCTTGTTGTGCCTCGTCCTCCTCAGCCGGGCCCCTCCCGTCTCCTCCCGGGCCTGTTATCAGACTCCAAATGCTCTAACCCCCAACTCATGCCTCCAGCCCCCGGCCCTGACTCCTCTCCATGCCCGGAGAGGAGTCAAGGAGTCAAGGAGTGAAAACAGAAATCCAATACAGCTCGCTCATACAGTGTGTGTTCCTTCGACGCAGCCGTCAGAGCAGGAAGTCAGCCAAGTGGTGCAATTACCCGGACCTGCTCCCTCTGACCCCTCCCTTTCCCAGATGCCGACAGTAGAGACAGCTGAAGACAACTCAGAGTGGGAGGATCCTCGCTTCCGGAGATCTGAGAGGTGACGCCAGCAGAAGGAAGGGTGGGGCAAGCCTGGATAAATGCTGAGTCATGGAGCCACACCCCACAGCCTATATAAAGGACCTGCTTTTGGCATTCCAACCTTGAGTCAAACAAAGTCTCATCTAGTTTGCTGAAGTCACAACTTGGACTCCTGCCTGCCCTGAGAAACCTTGAAAGAATTTGGCAAAGCTGCAGAGGCTTTGTTGCCACGTTTGATACGGACTTCATTGACCCGGTCATCGGAGGGGGAGGGGGACATGACATCTCTAGATAGCTAGAAGAGAGAAGGGTAGAAAGAAGTTCCCTGAAGACGGGGTCCAGCAAAAGTCTGAAAGCTCAGAAGACTAAACCTCTGGTCCCGGTGACTGACCCAGATTGGATCCTGCAACATTATCCTGAGACCTGTATGTTCGCTTCCATCTGAAAAAGTTTTTGATTCCTAAAGAGGGGAGGGGACCTTTTATGGGGGACATGTGATAAAGCAAAAATTTTGGAGTATGATTCATATTTTAATACAAAAAAAAATCTTGGAAATGGAGATAAAAACGAAACCAGAACTTTTCCTTTTGGGTTTAATGGAAAAAGAACGAGAGAGAAAAATGGGAACTTTGTTATTATATATGTTGACAGCAGCAAGACTATTGTACGCACAAAAATGGAAGGACACTTCGATTCCTACTACGGACGAATGTTTGCAGAAGTTGATGGAGTTGGCCGAAATGGCAAAACTGACCACTTTGATTAAAGAAAAGAACATAAATACCTTTGTTTTCACATGGAGACCGCTTCTGAACTTTGTGCTTGATGCAGAGAAGAATGAAACTCTGACTTTGGAATTTATCTATTAGATTGATAGATCTTTATAGAAATGGCTTGTTCATAATTATTATGAAAAAGCAAAAAGCTGCGATTTGATGTTAAGGCCTTATTTTCCTGTAACCGAGAGAGTTGGAAATCAGTGCTTCTTTTTCTTTCTTTTTTTCTTACCTTTCCTCACGTCTCCTTCCCCCCACTCCCCACTACTCTCCTATTAACTTTGTCTTTTACTTTACTTTATCATTCAATAAAAATGTTAGTGGAAAAGGTTTTTGATTCCATCTTTGGTATGAATATCAAAATTCATCTCTGTGTGCAGTCTGTGTTTGTTTGTTTGTTTGTTTGTGCGTGGGTAGGTGGCTGGGTGGCTGGGTAGGATTTACCTTTGCAAAGAAGGACAGTTTTGTTCTGTTGCCAATTTTTTTCTCAGGGTAAAGCGATAGCCGGAGTGTGTGCGTGGTCACTAACCTGATGGTGTTCCTTAAAAGGGAACAATAACGTGGCAACCCCCGGGATCGCTTTTGGTGATGAATGCCACCGCCCAGAGTTGCTCTGTGAGTGAGATGGGCGGTTTCTAAACTTGATATATAAATAAAGTGGGTCGCTGGGTGGAAACCAAAGCTTCAATTTACAGAAGCGAAAGGGTTTTGTTTTTTTCCCCACTCTCCAATCTGAAAGGCAGGGTTGCGGAGAGCGGTGACGGGGTGGGGAGAGAGAACATTTTGTGCACGCTTATTAAAAGCGATGCCTTTCCCTTCTCCCACACATGAAGAGGGTTTACGTTTTATATTCCTCCCCCCCCCCGCAAGGGTTCATGATTTGCACATGTTGTGAGAGGAAGAATAATGCCACAAAACATCTGGTTGTAGATGTAGGTCCAACGGGATTTTTCAGAATTTTGACTGAAAAAGAATTGCTTTTCAAAACAATGTAGTGTTCCGTCTCCTGCCTGCCTGCTTACCTGCATATAGTTTTGAATATATTCTATGTGTGTGTTTGCCTCCTAACCCTTCATTGAATTTATGATAGGTTCACCGTATGAAGAGGGCTGGATCCAGGGGTGAAATCCAGCAGGTTCTGACAGGTTCTGGAGAACCGGCAGCGGGAATTTTGAGTAGTTTGGAGAATTAGCAAATACCACCTCTGGCTGGCCCCAGAGTGGGGTGGGAATGGGGATTTTGCAATATCCTTCTTCCAGTAGTGGGGAGGGAACGGGGATTTTACAGTATCCTTCCCCTGGAGTGAGGTGGGAATGGAGATTTTGCAGTATCCTTCCCCTGCCATGCCCACCAAGTCACGCCCACCAAGCCACACCACACTTACCAAGCCACGCCAACAGAACCGGTAGTAAAAAAAATTGGATTTCACCACTGGCTGGATCCAAAACGGTCCAAAGGAGGTAAATTCCTGCATTAGCATTGTCACCTGTCCTGCATCTCCTCCAACACATGGCAAGATCTTGTTTGGTGCTCGGCCAGGTTCCCTGCCCCATGAAGACCTCCTGCAAAGCCACGAGCCAGTTTGTTGTTCTATCTTAAAAGGTAGTCCTCAACTTACGATAGTTTACATTTAGTTTGACGTTACAATGGCACTGGAAAAAGTGCCTTATGACCATTTTTTTCCCACTTAACGACTGTTGCAGCATCCTCATGGTCAGATGATCAAAATTCAGTCGCTTGGCCACTGACTCATATTTATGCCGCTTGCAGTGTCCTGGTGATCACCTTTTGCGACCTTCTAACAAGCAAAGTCAATGAGGAAGCCAGATTCCTGTAACAATTGCTACTAATTGAACAACTGCAGTGATTCACTTGACAACGATGGCCAAAAAAAAGGTTGTAAAATGGGGCAAAATTCATTTTAACTACTGTCTCACTTATCAATGGAAATTTTGGGCTCAATTGTGGTCGTAACTTGAGGACTACCTATATCTACAATAACTCTCCTGTGTTAAGTTCAGAGATGGTTATACAAAATAAAATCAGTAGAAGATGCAACCTAGTGTTTATATCCGTTCTCAAAAGTTGTGGTGGCCACCAGCATTGAAAGCTTTAAAGCAGTGGGGAAACCCAAATTTTTTTACTACCGGTTCTGTGGGTATGGCTTGGTGGGCGTGGTGTGGCGTAGTGGCCGTGGCTTGGTGGGCGTGGCAAGGGAAGGATACTGCAAAATCCCCATTCCCTCCCCACTCCTGGGGGAAGGTTATTGCAAAATTCCCATTCCCTCCCCACTCTGGGGCCAGCCAGAGGTGGTATTTGCCAGTTCTCTGAACTACTCAAAATTTCTACTACTGGTTCTCCGAACTGCTCAAAATTTCCGCTACTGGTTCTCTGAACTGCTCAAAATTTCCGCTATGGGTTCTCCGAACTGCTCAAAATTTCCGCTACTGGTTCTCCGAACGGCTCAAAATTTCCACTGCCGGTTCTCTGAACTGCTCAAAATTTCCGCTACTGGTTCTCCGAACTGCTCAAAATTTCCGCTACTGGTTCTCTGAACTGCTCAAAATTTCCACTACCGGTTCTCCAGAACCTGCTGGATTTCACCTCTGCTTTAAAGGTTATTAAAGGCTGCTAGCCATGGTAGTTATATCTTATGTATCTTATGTAGCTTCTCCACAATAAATGCGAGGTGTTATTTTAGTTTTGCAGTAGATGGTGAGCTACCTTGAATCATTTGAAATGCCTGTATGAGAAGAGAAGCCATGATGGAATGGAGTTTTGGCCTAATCCAATAAAGCTCTTCCAGTAGTCTTCTGTCTTGGAAATTTTCTGGAAATTGTTGTTTGGGACTGAAATTAAGATCCTTAAAATAAGTTAGACCAAGACTGATTTCATAGTCAGGCTCTTGTCCAAATGTATTTTAGACTTCGCCTGTAAATGTTTATTTATATCTTAGCGTATTATTGTAATGTGAGCGCTAAAATAATTAATGGCTCTAAAGGATATAAAAGTAATTGCTGTGTGCCAACATTTATTAGAGTGGCTGACAATAGACAATCCTATTAGTAAAATACTTTTATTTAAATTTTTTTTTAAAAGGAGAAAGAAAATTAACACAGTTTTAAGTAATATCAATGCAGCAGTACAAATAAAACCGATAAAACTTATGTTTCCTAAAGACTAATCGCCGTCTAAAATTGAAGCTCTCTGCCAAAACATGAAATGTTGCCTCGAAGCAAAGAAGCCACAATTTAGCTTTGATCACCAAGAAGGCCCTCTCTCTTATTTTAATCAATTGGGCCATCACAACTGGGTCGTAGGGAAGAGCTCTTCAATAGCTTATAGAATTTGTACAGGATTTTTGTGGGAGAAGGATCTCAGATCTGCTATCATCATTATCACCGCTCTATCCCAGGAAACAAACTGAAAGGGAGGGAGCAGCATAAGTGCCCATTATGGCCTGTATAAGCATGATTGGGTGGAGATGGAGTAGTCCAAAGCTTTGATGCCATTGGACATTGAACCCCGAAGAATTGATCTGAGTCATAAACCATAATAGAGCAATAAAAGCCAGCAAGCAGAGCTGATCAGGGATACTTTCAGATCTTCCCTGATCACCCTGTTAAAGAACTTGGAATTTTCATGTCAAATGATCTAAGTGCCAAAGCCCACTGCAACTACATTGCAAAAAAGGCTTTAAGAGTTGTAAACCTAATCTTACGTAGCTTCTTCTCCAGAAACACTACAGTACTAACCAGAGCTTATAAAACATTTGCTAGACCAATTCTTGAATACAGCTCGCCTGTCTGGAACCCATACTACATTTCAGACATCAATACAATTGAATGTGTCCAGAAATATTTTATAAATATAAAAATCTTGTAAATATTTTACAAGAAGAGTTCTCCACTGCTATACAATAAAATACCTTATGCCACCAGACTTGAAATCTTGAATTTAGAAAACTTAGAACTCTGCCGCCTTCGTCAGGACCTATGTTTAACTCATAGAATCATCTATTGCAATGTCCTTCCTGTTAAAGACTACTTCAGCTTCAATCACAACAATACAAGAGCACACAATAGATTTAAACTTAATATTAACCACTTCAATCTTGATTGCAGAAAATATGACTTCTGTAACAGAGTTATTAATACTTGGAACACACTACCTGACTCTGTGTTCTCTTCTCAAAATCCCCAAAGCTTTAACCAAAAACTGTCTACTATTGACCTCACCCCATTCCTAAGAGGTCTATAAGGGGCATGCATAAGAGCACAAGCGTGCCTACCGTTCCTGTCCTATTGTTTCCTTTCATTATGTCCAATTAATATAGTTATTACATACTTATGCTTATATATATGCTTATATATTATATAGTTATTTTCATGCTTATGCTTATATATACTGTTGTGACAAAATAAATAAATAAATAAATAAATAATTGGTCAATGATCCCTTGAAAAGTAACACAGGCTTGATAATGTAATAGACATAGTCATATCCGATGCATCACTTGCGACAGACACCTTCAAGTGATGACTTGAGCCAAAACGGATATTAAAGATGACTTCATCAGACCTTCACTCATCTTCATAGTGCCACAATACTCTATTTCATTTTAGCTTCAACACAAATGAATACATGGATCCTTTTAGTAGTGTTTGACCTGAATTTTTGAATTGCACTAAAATACAGGGGGGAAATTTGGGAATAGTTAAGTGTCAGCTGTATTGCAGTTGAATTTGGATATATCATCATCACATTATTTCTGAATTGTTTGAAGGTTTGAGTAACTAACTGAAACCCTTAGTTGAAATATTCTGTGGTACTCGTGTACCTGTTTGGAAAAAGAAAGATAGCTCAATATTTAAATTGCTGTAATTAATAATAAAAAGAAAACTGCAGTCTCTTTCCTAATTTTCCTATCAACCGACATTTTTTTTTTGCTCGTTGCAAAGAAAAGAATATTACATGTGACCTTATTCGTAGTTGATCAGAAATTATGGTTACCATAGGAACTGCAAAAAGTCAGTGATCATATCCCAGTGTTACAATGCATGGGGTTTGCTATTAATGTTGTCTATATTTCTCAGAACATAAATGTTTGGCTAATTTTTGCAAAGCAGTTTCTCAGGGAGGAAACTGAGTAGGGAATGTGTTTAGATTAATTCCTACATGAGAAATGCAACATTTCTCTCAGGGTTTTACTAGTGGTGGCAAAAAACCAACATATAACTTCTAATGGTATGGCTGAAAAATCAAATTCTATCACAGATAAAGCCTGAGAAAAAAAGTCTTTATTGCTCATTGCTGTAACAACATATACAAGTAGGAAGCAGTTAATGCATTCCAGCTAAATATGGAGTAAACTATATACATTTTTAAAAGAGTCAGAGGAGGTGGCCTGTCAAAAAACCCTATCATTTGGAAACTAACTCAGAAAAATGATAGACTAGCATTTGGGCATGCTATTTTTACACCACCAGCCAGATATTTTAGTCCTCGCATTGTGGATAATGGTAGCCAGATAATGATTTACTTCAAACAGCAGCACCTGACCAACCATGTTTGGGAAACTAAGCAAGGTCACACCTGATTAGTACTTGGCTGCAAGGGTGGGTTCTAATTTTTTTTACTACCGGTTCTGTGGGCGTGGCTTATTTTGTGGGCATGGTTTGATGGTCATGTGACACTGGGCATGGCTTGGCGGTCATGTGACTGGGTGAGAGAGAGTGGCTTGGCCGTCATGTGACTGGGTGGACGTGGCCAATAACAATAAATAATAAAAATAATAAACGAAGTATACAAAACAATAAGAGGTACCAAAAACCAACTTTCACACTTTACACACACACAACACAACACAACTGACTCACACACAATGTAAAAGCAGCTGCACTTCACCCAAAATGGCCTCTGCAACAAACAGGAACCTCACACAGTCACAGAAAGCTCAAAAATCAACTTTTATACTTTACACACACACCACAACACAACGGATACACACAATGTAAAAGCAGCTGGCTGAGGAACTCTGGGAGTTTAAATCCACAAGCCTTAAAGTTACTAAGGTTGGAATGGAGATCCCTGCTTTAGATAAAAGCAACTAAATTTAAAACTTCCTTAACTTTAAATTGCAGGCAGGCAGATTCAATTGCTAGCTGATGCAACCGATTGCAGTAGCCATGGCTTTGCGAGCCCGAAAGGAGCAGCAATTATAGGTAAGTGGGGGAGGGGGTTTGGGTGGTCATGGGTGGGGGCTGTTGTAAGAGGTTGTAAAAAAGTGATTTTAAAAGTCTGTGATGATCAGGAAACTCATCTGGGATCGCCAGAGGAAAAAATTTTTTTTAAAAGGCTCCTCTGACGATCCCAGCTGAAGTTGCCTCATCGCAGCCCAGAACCTCTTAAAAGAATTGTTTTAACAACCTCTTTGGCTGAAGAGCTTGTAGAAAACATGTTTTTTAAAGGTTCTGGTGATCAGGCAATTCAGCTGGGATCGCCAGAGGAACCTTTTGTTTTTACAACCTCTTCGGCCAAGGGAACTGGTTCGTGGACATGGCTAGTTGGGCATTTTGGGAGTTGAAGTCCACAAGTCTTAAAGTTGCCAAGTTTGGACACTTCTGCCTTCAGGGAACTGTTAACATTTTTATGGATGTCTATGGAGATTCTAAAGTCATCCAGTTGATGGTTTTCCCTAAGGTGTTTTTTCAAAAGGCAACTTGACTTCGTTTTTCCTTGAAGAAGTTTTGTTTCTCATCCAAGAAGCTTCTTCAGTTCTCTTCTTCTGAGGAGCAAAACATCTTGAAGGAAAAACAGAAAGTCCAGTTGCCTTTTGAAAATGCACCTTTGGGTTTTTATGGGTGTTTAGATAATATAGGAAACCTTGCTACCTGACAGAATGGTTAAGGGAATGTGCAATGTCAAGTATTTTTATTTAAATTATGATATTTGACACCTATGGATATTAAATATAAGTTGCAAACTTGATGCCACTTTGCATTAATCATTCTTCTATAATGCACATTTATTTTAGTTTACTAAATAAAACCCTTTGGAATACTCTCCCCTACATTTCATTACTATTTTTCTAACCTTTCAAGATTCCCTCCCCCCCCCCCCCCGTTTATCCCATCCACTTTTTTATCCATTGCAGACTTGCTAAACATTCCCTCCATTTCTTTATCCAAATAATTAATGATGCCCACAGCCAAGAGTTCGATTCTGACCGGCTCAAAGTTGACTCAACCTTCTATCCTTCTAAGGTTGGTAAAATGAGGACCCAGATTGTTGGGGGCAATATGCTGACAAACTTGATACAAACGTGATTAAATAAATAAATTTGTAAACCGCTCAGTGAGTGCTGTAAAGCACTAAGGAGAGGTATCTGTGCTATGGCTATTAATAATCGGTAGAGGATCCACAACTGATATTTGTTGGACCATGTCTTGAGATCCTTTTCATCTTGAATGCTGATGACCATCCAAATATGACTTTCAAGGAATTAACCTCTTAGTTGTCATGCCATCCCACCTATATTAACTAGATTGCTATTCAGTATGCTCCCGGGTAGCTGTGAAATGCTTTGCTGAAGTCAGAATAGTCCATATCTATAGCAATTTCAGAATCTACTAAGGAAGATACCCAATCAAAAAATGTCTTGAAAAATTTGTTTTAACTAATTAATGTTAAATTAATCAAGATACTAACTGGAATAAGAAAATATGAATGCGGTCTCTATACATAAAAAATAATTACTGTCATGTGCAAGACTTTTGCCCACCATTATTTCACATAGAATAATAATTAAAGTACTTAAAAGTATAAATGCTTGTGCGCACACACATACACATATTTTTACATTTCTGGGTTCCTTTTCATATGCATGTGTTATCAGTTTGTCTTTGCGAGTTGAAGTTCTTTTTTTGTTCTTTTTGCCCAATTGGGCCGTCATGCCTCAAACATTTCCCAGCCAAATTTAGAGTTGTCAGCAGGGCTATTCTATAGGTTGCTTTGCAGAGGAAGACTGGCAAAAGCAATTTTGATTGTCTTTCTGAAATATTGTTCACTTATTGTTGATCCTTATGAATATTGCAACTTTTAAGAATTGCGGTGTGATATATGTTGCTCTTCCTTCCTGACCTTTCTTTCCCGCTTTAGTTGACTGCTGGCAGGAATTTTGTTCTTCTTTATTCAGCTTATGGCTTGGATAGCTTTTCAGCTGAAGTGGTCAATAATGTAATAACATACAGATAAATCAACAAATTACGTGGCTAGGACTTCCATACTACTGCAGACACAGTCCATCCAATGAAATCAATTCATGAATTCCTTCCAAAGTAATCAAGTCAAGTGATGAAACATTAGAATGTGGTCTATGTGTATGATCCAACCTGGAGAGAAACATGAGGATCCGATTTTTCAAAAGTGAAACTAACCTGTTCTCAAAGGTATTATGTCTTTGGAATTGATGTCAATATGGTAAGTTATTCTATGCTTTATGACTGAAAAATGGATTCATGTTCAGGGTCAATCCAGTGACAAATATGCTACAAGCCCCCGGAAATGTATTTACGATTGAAACATCAATTTGTTTTTATTTTTATTAAGTTTATGAGCACATATTTAAGGCCAGAAAGCACATAAAAAATGACAGAATCATGAAATAAAATAAAATAAAAAAAGAAGTCTTTATTCTTTTGGCTCAACTGTAGTGTGGCTTACCGTTCTTTATGGTAATAGCATTTTCCCTGCATGCAGTTCACCAAGACACAAAGTCAACAGTTTCAGTAAAAGGAGGAATTAACATTTAATTTTTCTTTGTGGATGGAATACAAAAAAAAATGTCCTGATGGGATCAGATATACAAGTTATCTACTTAATTTTGTGTGTGGGGGAAATAATAATTGTGAAATCGCATATAATATTTAAAAGACTTCTAGTGCAGCATGAATCAATAAGAAGAATAATAGTCTATGTAAACAAACACTGGAAAAGATTAAGGATGTTGAATAATAAGACTAACTGCTGATGCAGGCAGTGCTAGAATTTCAAACAAATCTTTCCCACCACATTTCAATTACAAGTTATAGCTATTTGGAAGCAAGTGCATTTTGGACTCAGTCTGGAAAAAATCACATTAAGATGTGTGCAAAAATACAGTACTAATTAAAAAAAAAAAAGCAACCCAGAAACCTAACATTCTCCCCATACCCTTCTTTCGGTATTTTTCCACTTTGTGAAATTCTTCAATTAAAAAGTGCTATGAATAAAAGGACCTTCTGTGACATCGACCTGGAAATCAGTTTTGTCGTTTATGTACAAAATGCTGAAAAATAAAACTGAATGAAATTTGTACACTATTTATATTTTTTCCTTAAAAAAATGTTTAACCAGTTATTCTGAACAGATTATGCTGTTTGCAATATGAAGTGTACAGCTGGCTACGCACTGTATTATACTCACATAAAATTCCAGAGAAGAATAAAAGAAGTCAGGGCAGAGCAAGAAGCTTCCCTCCCTCCCTCCTTCCCACCCCCTACCCCCCACCCCCACTAGCTGCAAACTATTGCTTGATGAAATGAGGAATGACGTCTGATTGAACAATTTTGTTTCACTTTTACCACCAACATATGGCTTCCCATATTAGATTTCTGAACAAATCCAAGAAAAATACAGTAGCGAAGGCAAGATAAACAACATGCATCAGTGATAGCCTCCAAACTACTTATAATGGTACAGAATACATCATATTTTCCTGTTCAAGGTTTGCGAACTACACTTATTGTGGTACATATTTGATGCAATAAATATTGTGCACAGGTCATTATTCCTTTGCTCAAACATGCACCACAGGGTTAAAGTAACTATTTACATAGACAGCTTTATCTCATTGACACATACAATGTCAACCTTGCTGAGAGCAGAAGATGGCTAAACAATACTGCAGGAGAAAGTAAAAACTAACTTACAGATGTCCGACTTCCCCCGTCCCCTTTTTGGACAGTACAGTGCTCCAGATTAATGTAAGGGATGCTCCAGGATTCTTAAGAAGATTCTTCCCAATTTTACAATTAAGAGTACAATTTATATATGCTCTTCCTCTAAAGTATGGCCCCTGTACTCAGTGGGAATGATGATCAAGTATCTATGCATGGATGTACACTATAGTCAATGTTCATGTCACCTTCATAATGGAATCGTTGGGAGGAGGAGGTGAGGGGAAGGAGTGGGGAGGAAAAACATCTGAGTTGAACAACTGTTGATTTTATGAGACTTACAGGCACATAAGAATTATCAGGATGAGACATAAAGATCTATATTATTTTTAAGCACCTTGGAATCTGGAGCCATCCTGAAACACAGAAGTCTTTGAAACTCTTGTGCAAAGAAGTCCTATTTGTTTCCATGCGTGGTCTACAAGTGCAGCATGCCTTCATGCAAATCACTTCTGCCTATACATTACAAGAGAATCAGACCGGACAGCTGGGTCCTCCTATCCCTCTTTGATCCTAGAATCCCCCTCCCCACCCCCGCAACATAAAACCCATTTACAAAAATAGTCACATATAATAGTAAACAACCTGTGGATTAAAAAAACGACAACTTCACCAACATGGGTTTTTGTAAAAATATGGCAAACGTGTGGCAGTTGGAATGCAAACAGCGGATACAATTATTGTTTCTGAGTGTTTTATGATCAACACAGGTCAATTCTAGGTTTGCACCTCTTTTACTGATCCCTACAGTCTGGATAGCCATTTTTCTTTCCTCTTCAGCAGTGTCAGCTGGGAATGCCAACAGGAGACACCTGTCAAAAGTGCCATCCTGTTTTACAGAGCAGCATTTGAATTGACAAGGGGTCACTATCTTGTTAATAGGCACTGACCTTAAGTATATAGCTAACGTTTGTATGTATATATATATATATATATATATATATATATATATATATATATATATATATATATATATAAATATATATATATATATATATATATATATATATATATATATATACATACATATATATATATATATTTATAGATATTTTTATGTGTGTGTATGTCTGTTTAAGTGTGCAAAAACAGTCAGTTTGGCATAAACCTCCTACAGGAGTCCTTTTGAAATAATACTTTACTTTCTCAAGCTGTAAACAATTTGTCATACAGGAATAATTCATTTTGCTCATTTTTTATAGTCCCTGACATCTTTACCTCTGTCTTCTTTTTCTGATTTGTCTTTCTCGTATTTATCTTTGTCGGGCTTTGTAACGCTATCGTAGGAAGGTGGAGAGGCGGTGGAGGGGGTCATATCGTTTTTTTCAGGGGTAGAATTCTCATTTAGCTTATCAATGATCATGTCTTCTTTGATAACTGTGTCATTGCCTTCTTTAATTCTATCTTTATTAAACAGGCAGGAAACTTTTTTAACTTTTTGCCTTAAGAGGTAGCGCCTAAAGGCTCGCTGAATAATAACAGCGGATACTTCCTCTTGTTTTCGTTTCAATGTGGTGGTGATTGGTTCATAAGAGGCTTTTGAAGGGTTGGCAGCCATAAACCGGTCTTCCATTTGAATACGGAGGGCGTCCATTTCATCACTTTCACCCAAGACACGTTTGGTGAAAGCAAATAAGATGTCAAGGCAGTGAATTCTATCACCACTCACCATGGGCAGGTCCATCGCAATAAGCTGAACTTTGTTTGGTTTTGGTATTAGAAGAGGAGGATCCAAACAGGCTGCAAATTCAGAGAGTTTGGCGAACTCTATGAATTGAGTTGCATCTGGATCGAATTTTTCCCAGACTTCATAGAACATCTCAAAGTCATCCTCGCTTAAAGGTTCAGCACTTTCTTCGGTAGCGACGCTGAAGTTCTCCAAAATGACAGCAATGTACATATTTACTACAACTAAAAATGAGATGATAATGTAGCTGACAAAGAAGAAAATCCCAACTGAAGGATTGCCACAGTCTCCCTTGACTGAGCTACCCGGATGGTCTATCTCAGGGTCACAATCTGGAGGCCCACTGTTTAGGATGGGTGCTAGCAAGCCATCCCAGCCAGCAGAGGTGGTAATTTGGAAAAGGCAGATCATGCTGTTGCCAAAAGTTTCAAAGTTGAACATGTCATCAATGCCAACTTCTCTTTTCACGTAGGCAAAGTTGGACATTCCAAATATGGCATAGATGAACATGACCAGGAAAAGGAGGAGACCGATGTTGAACAAGGCAGGGAGAGACATCATCAAGGCAAAAAGCAGAGTGCGGATCCCCTTTGCTCCCTTGATTAGACGCAGGATTCGACCTATCCTGGCAAGTCGAATTACTCGGAACAAGGTGGGGGACACAAAATATTTCTCAATAATCTCTGCGAGGAACATACCTATAAACAAACATTAAATGCCTGTTAATCTGAAATGCAGATTTAAAACTTTAATTAGAATGTAATTACAATCTTTTATGAAAACGTAAAGAATGGAACCTATTTTAAATATTAAAATCATCTGTTAATTTCTCAAAGTTTTCATTTATAATATGTTACATCTTTTATTACAATTAAAATTTTCTTACCTACAATAGATAAGATGACAACCACAAAATCAAAAATATTCCAGCCTATTGTAAAATAATAATAGCGGAGTGAAATCAGTTTCAAGACACATTCTCCAGTGAAAAGGACGATGAAGATAAAATTAATTCGATACAAAATAGTTTCCATTGCATCAGTTTGGTCATCAGTTTCTACCATCATGGTAACCATGTTAAGGCAGATAAGAATCATGATGCTGATGTCAAAGGCTTGTTTTGTTACAAAATCAAAGACCATGCCTTGAAATTTGTTCTGTAGTTAAAAAAAATAAGGATTATTCATGTATCTCAGGATCAGTTATAGACGATTATAATCTATATAATTATCATTTATGATCTGAAACTTCTATAAACTCATTGTACAGTATACTAGTCAAACTGCATAGACAGAAGGTACAACAAGAAAAGAATACCACTATGTTCCCGGGAAGTCAGTTAACACTCCATAAGTGTGAAGTTATGAAATATGAAGCATTAGGAAGCATATCCATTTATAGCTTTCCTGTGGGATTTCACAGTCTCACTGACTACCTGAATCACAGGAATACTGGATTTACAGTACAGTACAGGAATTTTTTATTTTCTTCTGCGCATGCCCAAGATGGCGCAGTTAAAACTCTTCGTAGGAACGGGGGAGCGGCCTTTTTCGGGGGCCTGGGACCGGGAGATGGCTATTTTTTACCTTCCGGTCCCAGCCCCGGTCGGGGGAACATCAGGAGTGGCGAACGGGGTAAGGCTGGACGAGCTAGTGGCCTGGGGACGATCGGGCCGGCTGGCGTTCTCCAGGCTCCTGCTGGGGCGGCTGCGGCTGGGCCTCCGAACTTCCGGGTTTTCGGCGGCGGCGGCGGCGGCGGCAGCGGCTTCCTCAGGGGACTGGGAGCTTTTTTGTCATCGCTCTCTGTTATTGGAGAGCCTTTGAGCTTCGGCGCTGGAGCCTTTTGACCACCAGCGCTTCTTGCCATCTTTGCTGGTGAGGCCTGAGATGAGTGGCAGGTATCAGCGTTCTCTTTGGGCCTTTGTGCTGGGGCGCTGGCCGCGGCGGTCGCGGTGTAGCTTTCGGGTTGCGGCGGCGGCGGCTGCGGCAGCGACCTCCTCATGGGACAGAATTTTTCTATCAACGCTGGAGAGGCAGAGGGTCGGACTTATGAGAGGCAGAGGGCCCGAAGAGTCATCTGGAGGGCCCAATCCCTTGAAAGGGAGTTGGAGCTGGAGGTGAGGTTGGCCCTCATTTGGACCCTCAGCAGTTTGGACTAGGATGGCCCATGGTGGCGGCGTCGGCGTCAGCTGGGAATCCTGGCTGTCGGCGACGCGATGGCCTTATCATCTGATGGGCTTGTCCTGGATTGTGTCCCTCACTAAGACTAAGACTAAGACCAAGATTAAGACTGTGATTAAGACCATATATCGTCTTCTAAACATCATTGGTTGGCTAGACTGGCTCAGAGGAGAGTGACTGATTCGATTGGGTGTCATCTGGACCTAGGACGAGTGGTGGCCGCTGGGTTTGGAGATGGAGTAGCGGCCCCATGGAGCCCTAGATGTCCGCGGTCCGTCCTGCCAGCCTGAGAGCCCGTTTTGCTGTGGTTGACATCTTGACCGGCTTTGATGGGCTGCTTACCGTACTTTTGATATGCGAAGATTTTCAACTGCGGACCTTCTTGCCTCGAGATTCCCTCTCGCAGGTTTGGCCTCCACACTACCGAGGGCCCACCTTGAGGACGGGTTTTGGAACCCCGAGAGCTGGCATGCTAAATCCAGGAGACTTAGGGATTTTAACTAATTGTTTTAATAGATTTTTAAGGGAGTTTTAATGGGGATTTTAAGGGTGAGGGATTTTAAGGGTGGGAGGGTAGGGCGGTGTTGGGGAAACCCGCGGTGGGAGTTTTAATGGAAATTTTAAGGGGAGGGAAACCGACGGGTTTGGGTTGGGGTGGGTGGGAGGGTTAGGTGGGTGATGGGGTAGCCCGTCGAGGGAAACCAGTTCCAGCGCATGCTCGTGGCGACTATCAAATCGGTTCGGAGGTTATGGGGGAGTGTGTTCCTTTGTGTGAGGGTGAGTCCATCTGCACGGTAAGTGGGAGGGGCAGATATGGCGGAAGGGGGATCGATCGTTTAGGGGTCACGCGTCGATGTATACAGGCGATTGCGTGCCCGATCCCCTGACTTCTCCTGCCTCGGATGGTCAAGACCTCAGAGCCTGGGCCTTCGCCTGATGTTATGCAACGCACGGTCCGTGGTGGCCAAGGCCCCTAATACATGATCTGATTCAGGGGTGCCGCGGATATTATAGGCGCACGGAGACCTGGCTGGGCACTGAAGGGGCGTGCCCTGGTTGAGATGTGCCCACCGGGTTTCCGTGCATTCCATCAGCCGAGGCCCAGGGTAGGGGTGGGGGTGGCGGTTGTTATTAAAGAGAGTCTAGAGCCGAGGGAGACCACTGTACCTCAGATTGCCGGGTGTGAATCCTCTTGTGAGGTGGGGTCATAGATGTCAGATGGGCTTGCTGGTCGCACCTGGCTCCTTGCTGCGTGACAGCTGCCCTGCCCGAGCTCCTGGAGGTGCTTGCCGGGTGGCAGTGGAGACCCCAGACTTTTAGTCATGGGGACTTTAACCTGCCATCTGCTGGCTCGTCATCGACAGTAGCTCGGGAGTTCATGGCCTCCATGACGGCCCTGGACCTGACTCAAGTAGTGGATGGCCCTACTCACATCGGGGGAGGCACACTGGACCTGATTTTTATCTCTGGTCAGTGGTTGAAGGATCTGGACTTGGGAGATATAGTCACAGAGCCTTTGTCATGGTCAGATCACTCTCCTTCGCCTGGACTTTCTGACCGCTACCCAACACCGCAGGGAGACGGAACCATTACGTTGGTACCGTCCCAGGCGCCTGATGGACCCAGAGAGGTTCCGGACGGAGCTTGGGCCATTTCCTGAGGGTCTGGCTCACGGCACGGCAGAGGAACTGGCCGCAGCCTGGGAACGGGCTGCGGCTGGGGCTTTAGACCGTGTCGTGCCTCTGCGGCCTCTGACCCGGCGCAGATCCCAACCGGCTCCTTGGTTCTCCGAGGAGCTGAGGGGGATGAAACGCCGGAGAAGACGCCTAGAGAGTTCTTGGAGGTCCAGCCGTTCAGAGGCTGATCGGACACTAGTTAGATCCTATACTAGGACCTACCTAGTGGCACTGAGGGAAGCGAGGCGTTGCTACGCCCCCCCCCCCATTGCGCCGGCAGATACCCGCCCAGCTGCCCTGTTTCGGGTGCCCCCCCCCCTCCTTCACCAGGGGGAGCGGGATGACCCGTTGCAGGGACGTGCTGAGGAGTTTAACGGTTATCTATACGATAAAATCGTTCAGCTTCGGGACGGTCTGGACCAAAATTGTGGCGATTCGGACGGGGCGTCTGAGGGCGGTCTTGGTGATATTGTTTGGGATGAGTTTGACCCTGTGGCTCCGAGGACATGGACAGGTTGCTGGGTAGATTGAATGCCACCACGTGTTTATTGGACCCGTGCCCTCCTGGCTGGTGCTGGCCACTCAGGAGGTGACACGAGGCTGGCTCCAGGGATTACGAGCGCTTCTTTGGTGGAGGGAGTCTTCCGCCGCCTTGAAAGAGGCGGTGGTGAGGCCCTCCTCAAGAAGCCTTCCTGGACCCGCTGTTTTAGGTAATTATCGTCTGTCTCCAACCCGCTCGCGGCGAAGGTTGTAGAGAGTATGGTGGCATATCAGTTTCCCTGCACCTGGAGGAAACTGTCTATCTAGACCTGCTCCAGTCCGGCTTCCGGCCCGGTTACAGCACTGAGACGGCTTTGGTCGCTTGGTGGATGATCTCTGGAGGGCCAGGATAGGGGTTGTTCCTCTGCCCTGGTCCTATTAGACCTCTCAGCGGCTTTCGATACCATCGACCATGGTATCCTGCTGCGCCGGCTGGAGGGATTGGGAGTGAGAGGCACCGCTTATCGGTGGTTCTCCTCCTATCTCTCCGACCGTCGCAGACGGTGTTGACGGGGGCAGAGGTCGCCCCGCGCGCCTCACTTGTGGGTGCCGCAGGGCCGATTCTCTCGCCTTCTGTTCAACATCTACATGAAGCCGCTGGGTGAGATCATCAGTGGCTTCGTGTGAGGTACCAGCTGTACGCTGATGACACCCAGCTGTACTTTTCCACACCGGCCACCCCAATGAAGCTATCAAGTGCTGTCCCGGTGTCTGGAAGCCGACGGGTCTGGATGGGGAGAAACAGGCTCAAGCTCAATCCTCCAAGACGGAGTGGCTGTGGATGCCGGCATCCCGGTACAGTCAGCTGAGTCCACGGCTGACTGTTGGGAGCGAGTCATTGGCCCCGATGGAGAGGGTGCGCAACTTGGGCGTTCTCCTGGATGAACGGCTGTCTTTTGATATTTTTATGTGTGTGTATGTCTGTTTAAGTGTGCAAAAACAGTCAGTTTGGCATAAACCTCCTACAGGAGTCCTTTTGAAATAATACTTTACTTTCTCAAGCTGTAAACAATTTGTCATACAGGAATAATTCATTTTGCTCATTTTTTATAGTCCCTGACATCTTTACCTCTGTCTTCTTTTTCTGATTTGTCTTTCTCGTATTTATCTTTGTCGGGCTTTGTAACGCTATCGTAGGAAGGTGGAGAGGCGGTGGAGGGGGTCATATCGTTTTTTTCAGGGGTAGAATTCTCATTTAGCTTATCAATGATCATGTCTTCTTTGATAACTGTGTCATTGCCTTCTTTAATTCTATCTTTATTAAACAGGCAGGAAACTTTTTTAACTTTTTGCCTTAAGAGGTAGCGCCTAAAGGCTCGCTGAATAATAACAGCGGATACTTCCTCTTGTTTTCGTTTCAATGTGGTGGTGATTGGTTCATAAGAGGCTTTTGAAGGGTTGGCAGCCATAAACCGGTCTTCCATTTGAATCTGGAGGGCGTCCATTTCATCACTTTCACCCAAGACACGTTTGGTGAAAGCAAATAAGATGTCAAGGCAGTGAATTCTATCACCACTCACCATGGGCAGGTCCATCGCAATAAGCTGAACTTTGTTTGGTTTTGGTATTAGAAGAGGAGGATCCAAACAGGCTGCAAATTCAGAGAGTTTGGCGAACTCTATGAATTGAGTTGCATCTGGATCGAATTTTTCCCAGACTTCATAGAACATCTCAAAGTCATCCTCGCTTAAAGGTTCAGCACTTTCTTCGGTAGCGACGCTGAAGTTCTCCAAAATGACAGCAATGTACATATTGACTACAACTAAAAATGAGATGATAATGTAGCTGACAAAGAAGAAAATCCCAACTGAAGGATTGCCACAGTCTCCCTTGACTGAGCTACCCGGATGGTCTATCTCAGGGTCACAATCTGGAGGCCCACTGTTTAGGATGGGTGCTAGCAAGCCATCCCAGCCAGCAGAGGTGGTAATTTGGAAAAGGCAGATCATGCTGTTGCCAAAAGTTTCAAAGTTGAACATGTCATCAATGCCAACTTCTCTTTTCACATAGGCAAAGTTGGACATTCCAAATATGGCGTAGATGAACATGACCAGGAAAAGGAGGAGACCGATGTTGAACAAGGCAGGGAGAGACATCATCAAGGCAAAAAGCAGAGTGCGGATCCCCTTTGCTCCCTTGATTAGACGCAGGATTCGACCTATCCTGGCAAGTCGAATTACTCGGAACAAGGTGGGGGACACAAAATATTTCTCAATAATCTCTGCGAGGAACATACCTATAAACAAACATTAAATGCCTGTTAATCTGAAATGCAGATTTAAAACTTTAATTAGAATGTAATTACAATCTTTTATGAAAACGTAAAGAATGGAACCTATTTTAAATATTAAAATCATCTGTTAATTTCTCAAAGTTTTCATTTATAATATGTTACATCTTTTATTACAATTAAAATTTTCTTACCTACAATAGATAAGATGACAACCACAAAATCAAAAATATTCCAGCCTATTGTAAAATAATAATAGCGGAGTGAAATCAGTTTCAAGACACATTCTCCAGTGAAAAGGACGATGAAGATAAAATTAATTCGATACAAAATAGTTTCCATTGCATCAGTTTGGTCATCAGTTTCTACCATCATGGTAACCATGTTAAGGCAGATAAGAATCATGATGCTGATGTCAAAGGCTTGTTTTGTTACAAAATCAAAGACCATGCCTTGAAATTTGTTCTGTAGTTAAAAAAAATAAGGATTATTCATGTATCTCAGGATCAGTTATAGACGATTATAATCTATATAATTATCATTTATGATCTGAAACTTCTATAAACTCATTGTACAGTATACTAGTCAAACTGCATAGACAGAAGGTACAACAAGAAAAGAATACCACTATGTTCCCGGGAAGTCAGTTAACACTCCATAAGTGTGAAGTTATGAAATATGAAGCATTAGGAAGCATATCTATTTATAGCTTTCCTGTGGGATTTCACAGTCTCACTGACTACCTGAATCACAGGAATACCATAACAATTACTGCTGTAATCCTGTTTAGATTTGTTAATGCTAGATTGGTTTGGTCAGCCCCAAACTCATTTAAATATAAGGGGCATAGCCTTCAGAGCTCTTCCAATTGTACTGCATAATTTTGGTGGCCTAATTATTGATAATCTGTAACATGTTCCAATGTTCTAAGATAGAAACCATTGAAAACTGTAAAGTAATCGAGGGGTCTCCAACCCCCAAACTGCAGCCTGCTGTTCCCAGCAGGTCATGGCCTGTTGGGAACAGGGCCACACAAGCACATAAAGCTTCATTTGTGCATGCGCGGGATTAGGTTGAGCGCGCAAACCTATCCCCTCCCCTCTGCTGCTGCTGCCGTGTGCCACCATTGCCGGTTCATGCAGCCAAAAAAGGTTGGGGACCGCTGGCATAATCCCTAAATAGGTTTAACATAGTTTAAGAAAAGAAGAAGCAACTTTCCAAAATGGAAAATAACCATATGATGTCATCCGTTGCCCATCTCAGTTACTTAACTAAAGGCTTTGTTCATAAAACATTAATTTTTTAAAGATATATTATTTTTTCTGAACCCACCCTTTCCTCAATTACTAGTTTAAAAAGATTTTGGGGGATTATAAAGTGTATATTGTTTTCCAACTCTAGCAAGCATTTTCAAAAAGAGTGAGAACAATGACAAAACAACAACCCACATATAACACTTACTGCTGGCCTGGGTATAGGTTTCTGTGGTTTCTTGGAGCCCAGCTTTTTCATTGCATTATAGTATTTTTTCTGTTCTTCTGTCATAAAGATGTCTTGACCTCCAAAGTAAAAAGGAGAAACGAAAACTAGTTACAACCAGGTATTTCCATTCTTTTTTTCTTTCTGTTTTTCTATACGTTGACTTTTATTGGGCAATCTCTTTCCTTGGGCTGCCTATCAATAAAGCAAAAGCCAAGCAAGAGTGGGAGGGGCAAATGGTGCAAGCAACCCCAAATACAAGTTCTGCTCCTTTGATGTACAAGTGTTGATGTTGTAGGCAGGGATGTACAAGTGTGCAGAGTTTCAATCTGGAAGCACACCCACTCTTTTGCCCTTCCCTTCATTAGGGGTGGCTCCCTAATGGCTAGAGAACAGTTCACCCTTCTTCCATAGTTCAGCTAGGGTCAGGAATTTAATCTCAGCAAAGTTACAGCAGACTGAAAAAAGGAGAGTTACTACAGTAGTCTCTCAGCACTGCCACCATCATTTCTGCCGCCATCATATCATCATGTATTAAATTTTTGTCTAAATTTCCTGTATCTTACGTCAAAATAAAATACCGTAAAATAAAAACATCAGTAAAACATCCGGGTTAAGAAATAAATAAATGAACAATTGAAAAAAATATTTTTCAGCTCTCATAATACAAGTATCTTCAACAGCTAAAAACCCAAACCAAACCAAAACCCAAAGCCCATATTGAAAAATGAAAAGCATGGTTAAAAAAAATAATTACGGAAAAGGATCATATCCCAGATGACTTCTAGAAGTGTTCATCTTTTGTTAGTTTCCAGAAAGTCATTACCAAGAGTAACTATTTATTATTTAGATTTATGAGATCTTTATTCATATTTATAAGAAGTAGTGCATTATCTTACAAAGTAATTGTTTATATCTCCTGCCTTTAAAACTAACTCATAGTGGAAATCTTTCATTTCATGTATTGGTTTTAACCCGGGGTGAAATGTAAAATTTGTTACTACCGGTTCTGTGGGCGTAGCTTGTTGGTGGTGGGGGTAATGTGACTGGGTGGGAGTGGCCAACTTTTTTTTAACTTTTAAAAGCATTTTTTCTACAACCTCTTCAGCTGAAGAGGTTTTTAAAAAAATGCTTTTAAAAGCCTGTGATGATCAGGCAATTCAGCTCGGATCGCCAGAGGAAAAAAAGCTTTTAAAGGGTTCTGACAATCCCAGCTGAATTGCCTGATTGCCAGAACCTTTTAAAAGCATTTTTTCTACAAGCTCTTCAGCCGAAGAGGTTGTAGAAAAAATGCTTTTAAAGGGTTCTGACGATCCCAGCTGAGCTGCGCGATCATCAGAGGCTTTTTTTTTTAACTTTTGAAAGCATTTTTTCCACCAAAGAAAAAATGCTTTTAAAAATAAAAAAAACAAAAATCTCTGATGATCGTGCGGCTCAGCTGGGGTGGAGGTGGGGGGGGGCAGGGATTTTTGCTACCAGTTCTCCGAACCACCCGCCACTATTACTACAGGATCAGGTGATCCAGTCCAAACTGGGAACATTTCATCCCTGGTTTTAACACACCATATGCTCCTTTTTTACAATGGCAATTTTAGAATTAATGTTTACAACTTATTTTAGGTTGTACACATTGGAATAATAATTGGTACTTGAAAGAAAGAAAAAAAATCAAAAGAATTACACAAAGCACCCTGTTTTTGTTCAAATAAAATCTTTGATAGTTTACTGAAATCACTGTGATAGAATACTTATCTTCTTTTTTTGCTGATTGAAGTTATCTATGATGACACCAATAAATAAATTCAAAGTGAAGAAGGATCCAAAGATAATAAAGATGACAAAATAAAGATACATATAAAGGTTATCCTCATAATGTGGCTGTTGCTCCACCTGCAAGGGAAACAAATTTAGAAATAGGAAACTGTGTGGAAAAATATATTCAATTCTATAATATGTATGGTTATTATTTTTATGAAGTATGAACCCTGGGTCAAGCCTTACCATATTTAGTCTATATGATACTGTTATTAAGAACAGGCATAGAGAAGGGTTTGACCAATTTTTATTTTAACTTTACATGTACAATTATTCAACTAAAGCATTTATCTTCTCAGTTATTACTTATTTTTCTCTATTTGCTCTCCTCTCTAAAATGCACTGATGTAGATTTCATGCTAGAGTACATGGCTTTTGCTAATAGACAATTGAGGTGTTTATATTAAAAAAATAGCTAAAAAGAAAAGACACTCAGAAGCTTAGGAGAAAGTGAGAAGAAACTGAACGGAAATGAATGAAACAGACTTTCTTGATGAGACAAAAGGCTGCCTATACAGCCTTCTAATTATGATGCTCACAATGTGCTGATGCATTTAAAAACATTAGCTTTAAGCATGTAGCTATAGTTTTTTTACTGGAGCCAATCATTGGGAAAGAGTTTTACTGTTTTCTTGGAAAAGAGTCATTTCAACAAAAGGATATCTCCTATTAAGTTGTGTAATTTGTAGCTATGGAACTGTAACTCACCTGATTTCTTGAAACTGCTTACCTGCACTTAACACATATACACAAAAGTATAATGAAACAAAAAGTATATGTTGATGTGTGTCTGTGTCTGTATGTTTTTGACATTTGATTCCTTTTTCTTTTTGCTTCTCAGAAATAGGATAGTAGAGTAAATTATTATAGAAAACCTTATCAGATAAAAGGCATCTGAAATAGATTTTTTTATTGATCTTAATAATGTGCAAAGCAAATGTTTTAGATTTTATTTCTTAATTTCTATCATATCTATATCATGTTGTATTTTAAGAATTCTTGACCTGTATTATTGTTACAGATGAATCCCGTAAATGTGCATTCATCTAGTTCCTATTCTGGGAATGTTTTGCATCAGTTACTCATTTACTGCAATGAAAAAATTAGAGTCTTCATTCTAATGGAAAAAAATGAGTATTATGTATGGCTAAGATAATCTGATTTTTTTAAACAGCAGAATATGACTGGATATTTTTTTTTACTTGCAGTGGTTGACCATCAAACTGAACTAAAAGATACAATGCTATTTTTATAAGTAGCATAGGGCAATATGTTCTCATTTCTTCCAGTCATTATCCTTTGATAGGAAAGGATTCCTGTATCTCCTCTTGGACTTTAGGCACACTGGAATATTTGAGACCCATTTTTTAAATCTTTGCTTACACTGAAGGAGTGGTGCAAGGGTTGGAAGATTCAATAGCAAAAAAATGGATGCCTTAAGCCTTTATGGCATCTATTTTACCTCTTAAAAATTTCCACCCCTGTTTTTTCTCTTTCTGGGGAGAGGTTATGACTCCATTCTTATGCCTTAAATTCTCCCCTAAGGCAAAATACACTAGGAAACAAACAATTAAACAAGCACACCGAACTATCTTCCAGCTATAACCTGCTCACTCCTATCTCTCACCCCAGCATCCTACCTGCCTTGCCTCTTTGAAAAAGAAAAGAAAGCAGATGAACATTAAGATCAATGGCAAGTTTGTTTTAATCTTACTTTACTAGCCTTAATTTGAAAAAGAATCAGAAACACTTCTAGGGAAACACTTGCTGATCTGATGAGTATCTATGGAGGATATGGATGCAAGTAACCATGTAGTAAACCCACCGCATTTGTGCTACCAGGCAATTACAAGATGGTACCAAAAAAGTAAATGTTATGTATCTCTTCTCTGCCGTCTTGTAGTCAATCATATTTTTGCAGTCCAATATTGGTTTTCCTACCCAATAGCATACTTACATTTCGTGAATCTACAGCTGCATACATGATGTCCATCCAGCCTTTGAAGGTGGCCTGCAAGCAGAAGTCAGGTGATTATATTTTAAGCAAGGAACTAAAAGCATACACTACATAGTAACTGTGAGAGGGATCTTGGAGTCCTAGTGGACAACCATTTAGATATGAGCCAGCAGTGTGCAGCAGCTGCCAAATAAGCCAACACAGTTCTGGGCTGTATAAACAGAGGGATAGAATCAAGATCACGTGAAGTGTTAGTGCCACTTTATAATGCCTTGGTAAGGCCACACTTGGAATACTGCATTCAGTTTTGGTCGCTACAATGTAAAAAAGATGTTGAGACTCTAGAAAGAGTGCAGAGAAGAGCAACAAAGATGATTAGGGGACTGGAGGCTAAAACATATGAAGAACGGTTGCAAGAACTGGGTATGTCTGGTTTAATGAGAAGAAGGACTAGGGGAGATATGATAGCAGTGTTCCAATATCTCAGGGGTTGCCACAAAGAAGAGGGAGTCAAACTATTCTCCAAAGCACCTGAGGGTAGAACAAGAAGCAATGGGTGGAAACTAATCAAGGAGAGAAGCAACTTAGAACTAAGGAGAAATTTCCTGACAGTTAGAACAATTAATCAGTGGAACAACTTGCCTGCAGAAGTTGTAAATGCTCCAACACTGGAAATTTTTAAGAAAATGTTGGATAACCATTTGTCTGAAATGGTGTAGGGTTTCCTGCCTGGGCAGGGGGTTGGACTAGAAGACCTCCAAGGTCCCTTCCAACTCTGATATTATTATTATTATTATTATTATTATTATTATTATTATTATTATTATTATTATTATTATTATTATTATTATTATATAGTTCCTAATGTTCATCTTGTGTAAATTGTAATGTCTTTTAAAAGATTCCATGCCCCCCCTGCGAATTACATTTAGTGAATCTATAGCTGCATACATGATGTCCATCCAGCCTTTCAACCCACATATATTCTATTCGGAAGAATTCTTGAGGAGTTGGTAAAAGGCAGGTAATTTCCCATCAGGCTGTGTTGAATTTCACCCAGAGTTGCATTCTGTTTCTGTTCTCATTGCTAGCTTAGTACAGCTCTGAAAAACTCTCTCTATCCAATTGTCTCTTCTCTGGTTATGGATAATTTCCTTTATTAAATAGGGATGAGTGAGATTGTTTGATAAATAGTGAAACAAACAAACAAACAACAACAGGTACATCTGCATTTTACTAATGGTCATTTTAGTTCATGTATAAGATGGCACATAAAAAGTTTACTAACAGGTGTATTTTAGAGAAGAGCTTAGAAGAAAAAGATTAAGGGAGCCACTATGATGCAAATCAATCCATTTCAAAACCTGGCAGCTGAATCATTTGTAAAGGGACTGACAGTTCACATTGATGGAATTTTCTAATAAAAGAAAAACCTGCTAAAGAGAGGAAATAAAATGGTCGTGTTGTTCAAATTTTAACATAGAAAGAATAACTACTTACTACTTGAAGCAGAGAAAGGTAGCCAAGACCCACATTATCGAAGTTGACTTTTACATTTTTCCATCTGGCTGTTTCATTTCTTTCGATGAGATTCTCACACTCAGTCTGATTATCAACTTCATCAGTGCTGAACATTTCCCCAGTTGTGGTGTTAACACAGTGGTAGAATTTGCCAGCAAACAGATTCACTCCCATAATGCTAAAGATTAACCAGAATATAAGACATACAAGAAGCACGTTCATGATGGATGGAATTGCTCCCAAAAGAGCATTCACCACTACCTGTAATACAAAGAAATGAACACATGAAGCCAAAGAAGTGAAAACATATTTGCTAAAGTGAGACATGAAAAGGGGAATTCCTAATTCACAATTTTGCTTCTTGGCCATTTTGTGCTACAATTTAATCTCAGTTGAAGGCAGTAATAGTAATAATAGATTATGAGGAAAAAAAAATCAGGACTCAGGTATAAATACTGGTTTGAACAAAGAAAATTACAAATTTAGGGAAAGATTTAAGGAAGAAAGATTTTTCAAAATTTAGCTTCACAAAATTGAAGAGGAAGGATCATAACATGTGGTAGAACATGTACTGAAGCTCCAGTGCAATACTCTATCAGTACTCTAACCCTAAAAATACTCTTTTCTTACACATTTGGAGAACCAAGTTGCAAGTCAGAGGAAAATGAATTCTAAGGAAATATTAGCATTTAAATATCAAATAACCCTCAACATTATCATCATTACACTGCTCAATCATCTCCTCCTTATCAGTGATGAAATCCAATTTTTTTTACTACTGGTTCTGTGGGCGTGGCAGGGGAAGGATACTGCAAAATCTCCATTCCCACCCCACCCCAGTGGAAGGATACTGCAAAATCCCCATTCCTTCCTCACTCCTGGGGGAAGGATATTGCAAAATCTCCATTCCCACCCCACTCTGGGGCCAGCCAGAGGTGGTATTTCCGGTTCTCCGAACTACTCAAAATTTCCACTACCGGTTCTCCGGACTGCTCAAAATTTCTACTACCGGTTCTCCAGAACCTGTCAGAACCTGCTGGATTTCACCCCTGCTCCTTATAGTCTCTGTAGCCAAGTGGAAAGGACAGTCCAGGTGCCATAATGAAGCAAAAGAGGCTTATGAAAAATAATTTTCCAGGCGGTTAATATGTTACCTTAACAACACATCAAGAAAACAAGTAGCTGCAGTTCCAAGTTAGCCTGTAAACATATGTATATGGGCCCTCCAAATATTTCAGTTATTTTCTTTAGTAGTAGCAAAAAGGGCTAGATAGATCTCTGGAACTAATCTGGAACTAATTGGTTCGTGGTTATTTCTCGCTAATATATATCCTGGCTGGGCTATGAACGTCAAGGATTTGGTGTTTTTTTTAATCAGGGCAACCTGGTCTTTCACCTTTCAGCCCCAATCCAGGAGCCTTTGCAGGCAATTGTTTTCGTGACAAACTATTTGGTGTTAAATTTAAATTTACCAACAAAGAAATAAAGGGAGACCAGTATAGATCTATTTCAAGCTATTTAGCTCTTGTCAGCTAGCCATCTCCTTCTGGGATTCAAACCCGAGCTACTTACATATTAGTGTATTAACCACGGGCTCTCCTTGCTTATACTAGTCTCTATTTCTTTGTCGATAAATATAAATTTAACACAAAAATAGTTTGTCACAAAAGTGACTGCCTGCGAAGGCTCTTGGATTGGGGCTGAAAGGCAAAAGCGGAAGCAATATGCTCCATCCCATATTTGAGTAGACCAGGTTGCCCTGATAAAAAAACAATTAATCTCTCCCGTGGTATAGCTGACAAAGTGAGGAGTGCCTGTGGCTTAGAGGTTAATACATCTACCTAATATGTAAGTAGCCCGGGTTTGAATCCCAGAAGGTGATGGCTAGCTGACGAGAGTTAAATAGCTTGAAATAGATCTATACTAGTCTCCCTTTATTTCTTTGTCAGTAAATATAAATTTAATCCAAGGATTTGGGTTGGCCATCAACCATGGAGCAGGTCTCCATGCAACCTCTTGATTTTTCCAATCAAGCAGTTTCTTTAAATGATATATTTTTTAAAAATTTGGAGCAAGGATACAACAGACAGGATTAAATGTAGCACAATTTTAGCTAGCCCTTTTTTGCTTGCTTTTTTTAAATTTGGGATATCACCATTTCAGAGCTGTGATTTAAATGGAATAAATAATCTGACAATGGGGTAAATAACTGCCTTCAGACACTGCCTATACTGGCATATGTTAGATATATCTCATGTCACCTAGAGGCTAAGGGAATAGAAGTAGCATGTTGCCGATGGCCACTCTAAATGAAATTTAAACTAGTGGCTTTGAGATACACATTTGTAGTATACCTTTAAGAAAATAATTTGCTTCAAGCATATGTTATTTCATATTTTTCTTACCCTCATTCCTTCGAACCGTGACAAGGCTCTTAGAGGTCTTAAAGCTCTTAAAGTCCTAAGAGATTTAATTGCACCAAGTTCAGAGTAGCCCAAGGCATTCGCTGTTAAGCTAACGATAGAGACCTACACATGAATAAAAAAAGAAAAGAAAGCAATTTATTATGTCAAGAAATCTCTGGTAACTCCCTGATCTGTCATAGCTGAAGCTTATCTTACAAAATCAAACTAGTTCAGAGGAGTATAATAAGCAATATCAAAGAAAGAGACAACAAGAAAACAAACTGAAGAATCTTTGCTCCTACTTATTATAAAAGTTTATAAGTATAAAAAAGTTTATAATTTTTATATTTATTTATTTGTAGCCTGCCTTTATTATTTTTACAAATAATTACGAATAATTCAAGGCAGCAAATATATCCAACACACTTTCCTCCTATTTTCCCCACAACTGCAATGCTGCAGGTGAGTAAGGCTGAGGCAAAATGACTGGCCCAAGGTGACCCAGCTGGCTTTCACGGCTAAACCAAAGACTAAAACTCACAGTCTCTGGCTTTCTAGCCTGCTAGCCTTATACAGGGGTGTCAAGCTGGTGGCCCGTAGGCCGGATGCGTCACACACAGGCCATGCCCACCCCAGCTCGGTGAAGGGAAAAAACGTCATGATGACGTGATGGCGGTGTGACACTGCAAGTTTGACCAGACCAAACTGGTTCTCTATTTACTCCAAAGTTTACTCCAAACTTAACACTTCTCATAAAGTCAGTTGGCAGAATCTGAATCAATTATAGGAAGATACAGCAATAAATATTTTTTACCAGATTTAATAATTTTCTGCTTTTCAACCTTGTGCTAGTTTATGTCTTCTATTGTCCTAAATGAGCAATTTGACCAATAACTCAATATAAAAACAAAATTCATCCTGGCCAAATTACCACAACTGAAGTTCAAATGGATTTGTGCAGAAAACAGTTACAATGGATGGGTAGAAATTATTTTTTTGTTCATCTCGCACTATTCTCTTATGGAATTATACCATGTTATGTTATTTATTTGTTTGTTTATAAAATTTAATGGCCATCCATCTTACCAGTGGTCGCTGCGGATTGGGCGAACCGATAGCAGTGGCGGAGCGAGACTCTGCCCACCTGCCCGGACGTCTCTACACGTGTGCCTAAATGTCACACACGCATGCGAGCATGAGCGCTTACAAGCGAACCAGTAGCTACGGGGTTTGAAACCCACTACTGTATCTTACCATAGGGCATCTTACAGTTACATAAAAGCTAAAACATAAAAAGTTAAAAACAAACACTAAAACCAAAGATACATGGGGAGGGCGGGGGCAGAGTTGGGTTCTGTTATTACTCAGTAAACCACCTCTTGTGGAATGATGGAGGAGTCACCAACCCCTAAGTATTTCTGGCTCACTCCTTTTAGTTTTTGACATGTTCCTGACTCCTGCTTGCAGGAACCAGAACTATTATGTCCTCACCAGGACATTTGAAATGGCAAGCACTTAATCCCTGAAGAGGTTACTTCTCTCTTCCAAATCATTTGTTTTTTATACTGCCTGGTTTGCCTATCTGCTTTACCACAGCAGCTTTATCCCTTCACTTCACCCAAGTGCGTGGGATAGATAGGAATCCCATAGTCCATACTGGTAAATCACAGAAATGAGAGAATGATTAAGGTAGCTAAAATCAATAGTGCTGCCTTCTGTAACTAATATGAGCTTGAGACATGTTCTAGAGGAAAAGCCATCTGGGAGTCGAAACAATAAATCAAGTGTTAATTATAAGTTAAACTTACTGGTATAATCATAATCATTTATACTGGTAACCGTTTATTCCTCTCAACATTTTGCAAGTCTCTCAAGACCTGGCTATGTTATTAGGCCTGGAGGTCCCAAGGGCTGAAAGAGATTTTACAATGGCTTTTGTGATAGCTCCCTTACTGCAGTTAATATTACTCCTCCCATTTTATGTGCCTTTTTGTTATTTTAATCGTGAAGTTTTTATGTGATTGTTTTTATTAATTAAGTGCTATAGGTGGCCCAGAGTCACTTTCATGTGAGATGGGCAGGTGTATAAATATGATAAATATTTTTTAAAATATAAAACCTTTTTCTTTCAGATTAATTAGCCTCCTGTGAAATGAGAGGCTGCTGGGGAAAATATTCCTAAAACATGGCTCAAGACACAGACATGATGTTAAAAATATTCTTCCTAAAAATAGTACAAAAGAAAAATAAGATTGTATGGTCTGCTCTTGCTTGGAAGCATCTTGGGCAGTGATGGCTAACCTTTTTGCCATCGCGTGCTAGGAAGGGGAGGTGGGGGGGGTCGCACGCATGCATGCCCAACCCATAATTCTATGCGCCCTGCCCCGCGCATGCGTGCGCCCCCCCCCACTCCTGGCACGTGATGGCCCGGTAGGCCCGTTTGTCTCTCTCACCTGGCTCCAGAGCATCTCTATGAGTCTGGGGAGGGTGAAAACGGCCTTCCCCATCCCCACTCCTAGAAAGGCTCTGGAGGCTGGGGACAGTAAAAAAGTCACTTCCTGTCCAACTGGAAGTTGGTAAATGGGCCGTTTCTGGCCTCCGGGTGTGGTGGAAAAGGCAGTTTTCGCCCTCCCCAGACTCATAGAGAGGCTCTGGAGCCAGGTGAGAGAGAAAAACGGGCCTTCCCCACCACCACCCAGGCCCTCTGGAGGCAGGAAACAACCTGTTTCCCTACTTCTGGTGGGCCCAGAAGGCCCGAAAATCAGCTGGCCGGCGCCAGCTCGTGTGCTCACTGATATGGCTACGTGTGCCACCTGTGGCATGCATGCCATGGGTTCGCCATCACGGATCTTGGGTTATTCAAAGATTCATGAAAAAAAGAGAATTATACAAATCAGAATCTGCACCTATGAAACTAGAGACAAAGTTACTCTGACTTTCCTTTAACTTAAGGGTGTCAAACTTGCAGCCTACGGGCCTGATGTGTCACATGTTGGCCCTGCCCCCACCCAGTTTAGTGAAGGGGGGGAAAATCCCGATACGTCATGTGACGATGCCGTGATGATGCAAGTTTGACACCCCTGCTTTAACTATTCTAGAATGTGCAGTCTTACTTTTTGTGGTTCATGGTTAAGGTCCACTTCTTTTAGACTTTCGTCCAACACTATCTTGTTCTTGTCATGCCTCTCTCCCTCTTTCTTTCTCTTTCCAAAGATAGAAATTTTGAAGCCTTAGATCTCTTGAGCTTTGTATCTTTTTTCCTTTCCAAACAGGATGGAGTAAAGTATCTCTCGGTCCTACTTGCACAAGAGTGGATTTTTTCCCCTTGCCTGCCCACCTGATCCTACCCACTGCTCATGTGCTTAGAATGAGATATCACAATTGAGATGGCTGAAATGAGCAAAGGTAGTGAAGTGGGGAGAAATGTTTGGCCATTCTTTACTTCCTTCCACGAATATTATCAAGGAAATAAGAAAGTTTTTAATTTTTGTGGATGAAAGCAGAAGTTTTCCTTTTTTGAAAGTAGTGAGTTTATTATATATCCAATGATTCTTATAAAAATTCATGCTACAATGTATTAATTGGTTAAAGAAAAAAAAAATACCTACATCAACAATGAGGAAATCCAGCCAGCACCAGGCATTTGTAAAATAGACTTGAAAGCCATAAGCCACCCACTTCAGAAGCATTTCTAAAATAAAGATGTAAGTGAAGACCTTGTCTGCGTATTCCAGCACGGTCTTGATAGTCTTGCGCTGCTCAATGTATATGTCTTCAAAAGCCTGGGGACAGAAGTTCCCCCCCCACCCCTGGTTTTAGTATAGGTTATTATTTATTGTTTGCTTTATAGTTCTAGAACTAAAAACCAGTCCTCCCCTCTTTCTATTGAAAGGCTCAAATGCTTCACTTTAATCAATATATTTATTAAATCAGAATATGATAAAAAAAATATCAAAAGCATTTGTTTTGATATTTATAGAGTCTATTTTATAGATTTTACTGGTAGAAGCCATACCTTGGTGGCTGATGACATGTTTTATATGTAGTGCATTGCAGATTCAGTCATTAATTAAATTAAGGTATCTCCTTGGGATTCTACTCCCAAATTTCACAAACTAAGCTAAATAAACCCGTTTAATCATATACAGCCCCTAATCTTTTTTCTGTTCCATTTCATAGAAAAATTAAGTTACAAAAAATTTTTTTTTAAAGGTGGGCAAAGCCAAATGTCATGCTAATTCTGACTTTAAACCCAAAATCCTAAACCTAAAAAAGTCAAACTGATCATTTCCCCCTCTAATCCCTCACAGAGAAGTAACAGTGGAGTTTAAAACATTGTTCCAGTCTGAATCCAATATATAAGTATGAATTGCTATCCCATTTGGAACAATTTAGAAATCTAATATTATTGTGACCATACTGCTTAACTGGGATTAACAAATCTCATTTTTAGAAGAAAAATCTTTACAATAAAAGCATGCATCTGTTCTCAAAAGATATTTGGGATTAAAACAGCATCAAAAATCAACCCTCTTCTGTAGGAATATTATATGGAACAATTTAAAGGGAAAATATGTATTAAAAACCACTTTGGTGCAGAAAGCCAGGTATTTAATTGGCACGGGGAAAACCCAGCTTCAAGTCTATCCTGAACTGCATACGTTCACTGTCACTGTGACTAATTGCTCTGTCAGTCAAATATAATTGTAGAGGTGTAATTGTGAGGAAAAAATGGTAAGACAGAATGCTATGGGTAGCACCTTGAGTTCCTGACTGAAAGGTGGGATATAACTCTAACAATTAAGTAATAAAATCATACTACTTTAGGGATAGCTCTGACTCATAGAAAAGATAATCCCTACTAAATATTCAGAGGTTTTCAGATAATTATGTGTCTGGGTTATTTCCTACGCTAAATCTCTATGATAATGAACGGTTTTCAAGTTCTAAAAATTACCAGAGCACCACTGCTAAGGAGAATCATGAAGACAATAAAAGTCTCAAACCAATTATGTTCTACGATTTTGTAACAAGTCTTCCGAAGATTCCACCACAGTTTTCCTTTCCCATCTTCTACACTGACTTGGCAGCACTTGAATTTCCGGATGCAGCCTGGCAAAACATGCAAAATGATATGGCAAATGAAAACAGAATAATAGTTATAGTACTACATGTCTTGAGCAGAATATACTCTTAAACCAGCAGATGGTTTTGGAGCCCTTTCTAATTCTAAAATTTTGGTCTATATCTGAAATGATGCTTTGGAAATCTTCTATATTATCAAAATCAGTTTTCATAGGACAGTTTCAATGATGCCCAAAGGAAATTATTTATCACAACTGAGACTTTGTATACATGTATTTCAGTTGATTCAAGATTCTGCCCCAATACCTGGAGGTTTAGATGGGGAGGAACTGTCTCTGACTCCATCCAATGAAGATGATATGGCTATGGGTATTTGAAATGTCTAGATCTGGAAATATTCCATCTTGAATGGGGTTCTACCTCTCCCTTCAAGGTTGGTACACAATACGGGTGTCTTCCTAGACTCACAGCTCTTGCTTGAAGAATCAGCTGTGACTAGGAAGGCCTTTGCACAAATCCTTTTGTATGCCAGTTGTGTCCTTTGCTAGATACGGGGCCCTTAAGACAGCCACTGAAAGATTTGCAATATTTTATATTATTTACCCTCTGTAAAACAGGCTTCTGGTTCAAGAGATTCTTCAGGTTCAGCTTCAGGTTGTTCGCCAACTTGGGGAAGCCCAACATCAACTGTACTACCTTCAGATGAACTAGTTGCATTTAGTTTCTGCAAATGAATAAAAAACTGTTAATGACAGATTTGTTTATTATGGCCTTGGATGCTTAGTACATTCCAGAATGCTCTCTTTTTATTTAAGAATTTTGAAATAAAAATTAAATTAGCCTACACATATATTAATACCAATTTATTTTCTGAACATGAGGCATAAGAAATTATATTCACATAGATTTTTCCATGATGCACTGTTATATTCATACTGGGAATCACAATTTGGAACCAAATTTGTTAACATCATGAGCCAAATACAGAATAAAAAAAATCAGAAATGCTTTATTAGCATGAACGATAGCTAGCTATTCAAATGAGGTAAAATAGAGAGCAGTATGAATTGTAGCATTTCCCCAAAATTATGACCAAACCAACTAAAAACTGAAAGCAGCATTTTCATGTCTGATGCAGATAGAATATGCATAAGCAGCAAACCATATTTAACCGATTACTTCCCACTGACATGAAAACACAAATTATCAGTGTGTAAGTACTTCTAAGTTTCTGTAATTCAGAAAGGAAAGCAGCATATTAATTTCAGAGCAAGAGCCATTATTTTGCATTCTCTTTTGGCAATGCACTTGCACAAATGACTGTGCATTTTAAAACTACTTTTTATTCTTGCATGGTACACATATATGTCCTTTGAGTACATAGTGAAACGTACATGTGTGTTATTTGGCATAGCATTTAAAATGCAAAGTTGACCTGTTTTGGAAGAAAAGCTTTACCCTCATGATGAGAAATGCTTTTGACTAAGCTTTCAACTGGTTTCCTGATCCTATTCAGAGAAATGAATGTTGTGCCCCATGAAGATAATATGAGTACCATTATGAATAAAAGTAGTGATCATGTCATTTTTAGCCTTGTGCAATGTTATTAACGTGTATAACATTAACAAAATGGCTGCACTGGTAAGTAACTAACTTTATGTGGGAATGATGTAAGCAGATGGTGAATTGTCACATAGTTGTATCAGTCTTTTTAAAAAAATAAGGTTAAAGCCATAGGCATTTTATTCATAGGCGTCAAGCTGGTTTTGTGAACTTTAACCAGCTTAAATATTAGTTTGATGAAGAAAGTACTTTACCATCTTTGTTCTGCTCCAGCTTGAGATGTTAATTTTATAAACAGCAGAATGATTTTGTTACCTTTAAAACTTACTGAAAATACTTTGGATGATCTAAGCAGTTTTTGCCAATAAAAGCAGGTGTTTGTAGAGTCTCTTCCCATTTGTACCTAACACAGCACAAACATCGGGCAGTCTCTTTTTTTATGCAGTGTCCCCAGAATGATGCTGGCATCTTAACCCCAGCCCACTTTAACCCCCCCCCCCCGCCCTTTATTCTGACACCATCCAAGGGGAGCCTCAAGGTGTGTAAAATCTATTCCTCTGTGGCTCTTGTGTCTTTTTAAGATGGACCAATGATTTTAAAGACAGGCAATAGATGCAGGACAGAATCATGATGAGGATGGAACATGTATAAGTCTAATTTTTTGCTACCTCAAGGATAACATGTCTATTCTGTTATGGAGGAAAATACCTGGCTTGTTTCAGCCAGTTTGTGATTAAACATTTGTTTCTGAAAAATATTTAGAATTTCATGCTGGTTACTGCAATCTATTTCCAGAAGGCTTCAAACAATTACACCCCGCAATAAACAACAGTTTATTTTTACTTGAATTTTGAAATGTTACAGTAGGAAACAAACCAGAACTAGTCTGAAGGCACCTTTCAAGCTCAGTTCTCCTAGTTGTTAAATAAACCAATATTAGGGGATTAATTTTGTATTACAAAGAAAATCAATTTCTAAAATATTTCACTATCAGTAAGCAAAATAGACATTATTGCTTAGAGAAGATGCTACTGTTTTCATAACATGTATGAATTATAGATAACTTAAAAGAATAACCTTATTAATGTCATGTAATAGAGATGTAATGGAAATACAAACAATGCATATTCATTCATTATTATATATTTTTGAGACTATGAATAATTATTCTATACTGACCGTATTCAAATTAATCATAATGAAATTTACAATTTTTGATACTTTCCATTGAGTTTTTAGTTATGAAAATCTAGAATTATGGTTTAGATACCAGTAATAGTCTAACTAAAATTAACTAGAATATAACTTCTTGATCACATGGTTCAAGCAAGCTTCTGTAATCAACTGGCATATTATCAAAACCAGTCAAAATAATAATATTTCAAAAAAACATCTTACTCCAAGAGTCAGTTTCATTATACATTTGTATTCAGGATTTTTTGATATTTTATTGTATGTCACCATTTGTGAAGTACATGGTTGTAACAATTCTGTTTCTTTTCCTTCCAATTACATCCAAAAATAGGTTTTGCATAAGAATCATTTCCACATATTATACTCATGATGGCACATAATCAATTAATGCTAATCATAAATGACATATTCTACCATGCTTAGAAATTGGTCCTGAGTGAAATTTCTATAATATAAAGTTGTACTATATTATATTGAAATCAGTGTCTGGCTTCTATGTAAAGCTATACAATTATGCGTATGCACATCTCAAGCGACTCAAAACATTCCAGTAGACAATGCACAACTTATGAAATAAGTATATACAGGAATTATAGCATTCACTACCTCATTCATTCTACTAGAAAAGTCCAATCTACTTGCATAGTAAATGCCAGATGCAATCTCTTATATAAAAACTGCAATAAATGGAGATTATTCAGATGCACTAAATTTCTCTATTTAAATGAAAACTCTTCTGCCCATGACCATCGTCGGACTGAAGCATAAATTCCAATCTGGTTTTATAATATTAGTTATGTATATTTTATCTTTAAACATCAAATCATCCTGTATTTAAAAATTTAGAACTGTATAGCAGTATGCTTGCATCATTTCATCCCTGTTTTATAGCACTATTGTTACAGCAATAGGAGCACAAAAGCCAAAATCAAAGTAAACAGGCATCTTTTTGCTTTCCAGAAAAAAAGATGGTTTATTTCACATACTCATTTCAATAAAGAGGTAAAATACTTTCTGTGTATTGTTTCATACGCAATGAGGTAAAAGAAACCACAGATCCAAATTTGACCTTTTCTTTTCTTTAATATCCTTCATCTGCAAGTCATTCATTATATTAGTATGTTGGGTATTTCATGTGCAAGCAAAAAGATCAGGGAAAAATCAGAGAAACTGATATCATGCAAGTAAGTACTCTTACATCTAGCCTAGGAATTTACAATTAATGAATTGCAAATTTAGGCTTGTAAAATTATTCTCAGTGGAAAAGATGGTGTTTTTATAATAACCACAACATCTGAATTAGATGCTGCATAGAACCCAGACCATTACGAAAATGAAAGACCCCAAGCATTTGAGCTCTGCTCATGCTACTGACCGATAGAGATGATTAAATTGGAGGGGTGCCTCCATAGCCCTGCTGTAATCTCAGAAAGAGTACAGAGGAGAAGGGTGATCAACTACCCATCTTCAAACACTTCAGCTGGAGCTATGGACCAGGACAGCTATTAAGAAAATAAGATAACCAAGTCATAGCACAGGTCAACACAGTGCTGTATATTCATACATACGTATCGCATTTTTCCTTGCAGAATGCAGAAAGGGGTTAAGAAAGAGTAAGCCAAATGAATTAAAAACATGAAGTTCGAAAAAAGAAATATATACTATTCATTCTACCTTTCCATACTCTCTAATACTTGCAACTGATCTTTGTACATCCATAGACTGATTTAAACATAGACTTTTGCTTGTTAAACTTGTCATCTCTTTCTTTTTGAAAACCGATCCAACCGCAACTCTGTTTTCACTTTTGTCTTGACTCATTCTTTCTTTCTTTATATATTGTAGTAATTAGAGCCTCATTTGTTCTGTTTACATAACCAAACCACCTCATCATGCTTCTTTCAGATTAATAGTCAACTTTCTATTCATTTTACATTCATTCACCACTGGTTCATTCTTGACCCTATCTTTTCTTTCTTTTCTTTTTTTACAACACTCACTTGTTTGCACTGCATTCAGCTGACTGTGATATTTTTCCTGACTTCTCCTTCTCTCATTTAATCCAACAAGTAGACAAGAACGTACTTCACACACCGACTCTCTTGCTTCTTCTGACCAATATTCATTGTTCGCAACAAGCCATAAACAATCCACTATCTGCTGCCAGCATTTGCACATCTTAAAACCTCTCCACTCATTTTTCTAACTTTGGTCAATATTTTACCAACAGTACATAAATTTAACAATTTGCTTTAGGTTTTGTTACAATATATAACTTGCATATATATTGTATGTGACTTTAATGTGACTACCTTGGTATTTGAGTAATTGACTGGCAGATTCATATTTCTTGATGTATTGTATAATCTCTTCCACTGCAAATCATTGGGATTCTCTGCCAACAACATGCTATCATCTGCATACAAAGGTACATTCGCAATTATGTTGCTAGGCAATACATCCTTGTTTTCACTACAAGCATTCCTTATACATTCATCCATACATGTATTAAACAACCAAAGAGACACTAGACTTCATTGTCTTTTCCCTTGTTCCAGTTTTGAACAATTCACCAAGCATTTCATTATTTTCTCATACATGTTTACTTTCCTTATTGTTGAACGTCTCTCTAGATTGGAAACAATCAAAGTAAAAGCAAGTCTTTCAGAGTGCTGATTGGTAATACTTATTAGAAGGAAAATTAAAGTTACAACATAATAATTTTAATAAATGTTCTACTTTCAAATAAGAACCCTATGAAGGCAGCCTTAAGAGGCAAAACTCTGGCTTGTTTTCTTGCATGTTTCCAGTGCAAAGTGAAGGCGGCTTGTCTCTTTTGTGATAGTGGGACAATCTGCATCTTTTGATTGCATTGATTTTCTCATACATGAAGACTCTTTTATTTCATCGAGCAGGATTAGCCTAATAGTTTTTTTAATAGTTTTAATAAGTTTTTAATGGGATTTAGCAAATTTTTACAATTTTGGCCAATTTAAAATTAGTTTTTTAAAATTGTTCTTAACTTTTGTATTGTTGTTTTTTTTACTTGGCTGTAAACCGCCCTGAGTCCTTCGGGAGAAGGGCGGTATAAAAGTTGAAATAATAAATAAATAAATAAATAAATTCTTATTCACATGAGAGATTCCTCTCACAACTGCATGCGTCCAGTCTCCAATTTCCAATTTCACATTCACACAATCATTCTATGATTTAAGCCTATTCATTTTATCATATACGTTCTCCAAATCGACACACATTTTCTCACATTTGCACATTTCAGTAATCTAATGAACAACAAAAAAATCTGTTCTATATATTCCCTTGCCCAGCAAAAAGACACAATAACCCCCAAATTTTACCCATTGTCATCTCCTTACCTTCCCAGTCACCATACCTACAACTTTGTAGACAAACAGAGCAAACTAATCCCCCTGTAGCTTTTATATTCATCAGTACTTTTTGCTACTATCCCCTTTAAAGAATAAGAATAATGGCACCCTCTCAATTATCAGGCATGGGCATACTGTATGTCTATACCTTACATTACATATGTTGCAAGTCATCCCTTAAGCAAATCAAATAATACTTTAACATTTGTCTACGAATACCATCTACATTTTAATCTTTTTTTCAACATTTTATAGGCATTATGACTTCCTTTTCATCATTTTTTTCTTGAACATTAACATTTGCACTAGTAAGAAAATAAATAGGAGATCCCAGTATAAACTGCCTTCAGTTTATTTCTTTATTAAATTTATATGCCATCCATCTTGAAGTAACTGGAAAAAATCGTTAAAAACAAAACAAGGAAATAATCATTTTCATTCTATTCCCAGCAGCCTCCACTTGCTCTTATCATACATCCAGATTCTATTTCTTTTGTTGGGAAAATATTATATTAAGTAATCTGTTTCATAGATAGGCTCTCTTCTTGCAATTTTCCTACTTCCACTGAAGGTAATTTCTTCCATTTCCATTTATTAAAGATCCAACTTGACACTACCTAATAATGGCTAATAAAATCCAACAATGACTCTAGAAAACTATTATACCAAAGTCATCAAAATCATAATGACATGTGTACTATTCATGCAAATGCCACACATTATGTAATTGCCCCCTGTCTCTGAATGATCCAATTATGGAATACTACTGTAGATTCACACTTGCCCATTTTATTATATATTAGGCTGATATGCCACCTTACACAAAGCCATCAAAGCCTACTGAGCGTATACAGTTGACCTGGCAGTTTAATCTAGAAACTTCTAAAAGACAGATTGCGAAATCCAGACAGGATTGAAATTGTTGATGTCATCCTTTCAGGTAAACTAGGGATTCAATATTATGTAGAGTTGTAGGACTACTTTTATTGTAAAGCTATGTAAAAAAACCTTGCAAATCTTAATGTGCTTCCCCCCCACTTCCTTATCTTCATGAAAACTAGAGAATGTCTCATATGAGACATTTACTCAGGTTACATTCCTGCCATAGTTCTTTTTTAGCTCATAGTTGTTTTAGTAGTAGCTCTTTGTCCTGTCCTTCAAGGCCATTTCTTCTGCTCTCTACTGCTAAGACTGTTTACTTCGGTATCCACATTCTTCAGCAAATTTAATTACCCCCAATAGTTAGAATTGCAAAAAGAATATATGATAGCTGTAAATAATTTAAGATTATATTTAGGTTTCAGTCAAAGACCATGTGTTGGTTCAGGTGCTAGACTATGAATGGGAAGACCCAAATTCTAGTCCCTTCTCATGGAAACTCATGCTCTCTCTGACCAACCCACCTGACAGAACTGGGAGAAAAATAAATTTTGTATTGTACTTAGATGTTAAGCATACACTAAATAAGTATAGTAATTATTTTTCTTTTGTGAGGAACACTCTCATTTATATGAAGACCCCAAAATACCAAGATGAAATAAATTCAGTTTCATTAAACATACTTCAGTTCAGTGGGACTTCATTAAGAATAAAAACATAGGATTGCATTGCTAACATTCCAAAGGCTGTCCTCCATACCCTCTAATTTTAAAATAATTGTTAAAAATAGAATGTCAGTCTCCACCATCCTTTATGAAACATGCCACGACTGGCATCTTACCCGAGCAATTTACTATGGGAAATAGGCCACATTAAAAATGTTATTAAAGTTCAGAGGCTATATAAATATTAACATATTCTGTTACTCTACATAATAAATGCATCAGATTATACATTGCTAATTGTGTAATGTTTGTGTAAAAATATATTCTGATATATTTTTATGGTTGCTTTAATTTTCAGAAATCTGTCATATACCAATAAAAGATACACAGATACAATCAGGAAATATTCTTGTTCAAATACACATCAACTTTGTTATCATGCTTTCATTCATTCAGCAAAATGAGATTGCAAAAGGAATCCGCTTTTCAGTTTAGAAAAGTGAAGCTAATATCAGAGTTAAGCATGATTGCCAGGGAATACTTTTAGAAAAGCAGCGAACCAGCCTAATTAGTTTCAGAAAGCAGCGAACCAGCCTAATTAAAGCATTCTGAAAGTGCCCTTTTTATATAAAAAAATAAAATCAACTACTGCTATGAGTCCCATAGTTGTATTCATATTCATCACTTTGAAAGATTTTTTAAAATAAGATTTTATGCAAAATGTTAAAAAGAACTCTTCATGTTATATTCTTTAATTATGCAAAATGTTAAAAAGAACTCTTCATGTTATATTCTTTAATTAAAATTAGAAATTAGAGTAAAGGGATTAATGGGAGAAAAGACGAAATGGGGACTATAACAGAATGATGGGAGTTAGAAGACAGCATGTAGAAACTGTTTGTTTATATTTATCATATATCTGGGGCAGAAGTGGGCAGCACATGAATTAACAACTGGTTCGCCCAGCACCAAAAATGTGAGTGCTTTGCTCGCTCATGCGCCTTCTGCGCATGCGTGCGGTCTTCCGTGCACGTGCTTTGCTCGCACGCATGGATCGCAGGCATCCGTGAGGCTTAAAAAATGCAGCTAAATAGGACGGCATAGCGCCAGGGCATAGGTTCGCCCGAACCGGTCCGAACCGGCAGCAGCCCACCACTGATCTGGGGAGAAGAATCTTAACTTAAAGGAAATCATTCTTTCTTAACCCAGCTTAGGGGAAACACTTAGCCAATTTAGAAATATGAGCGGGATCAACTCTGGATAGGAGTTGAGATAGGAATCTTCTAGGAACACGCAGAATAGGCTAGGAAGTTGGCAAAACATGAAGGCAATGTCCAGCTACTTGTATTTCACACCAAGAAAAGTCAGGACGGTCCATGTTGTGACTACTTTTTGTTGCAGTCCAAAAAAAATAAACATTATGTAAACTAGTGGAGATTTTTTCCCCCACAGCATGAAGTGGGGCTAATGATTATAACATCACAAGGGAAGGAAAAATCTTCATTTGATTTGGAGCAATGAATTGTTTATACACTATATCATGTTTGTTAACATTTGAATTATGAATTGTCAGCACGGGGGCAAGCAATATGGTCAATAGTTTTAAAGTGGTTCTATTTATAAAATAATTTAATTGCCCCCCCCCTTTTTCCATTTTAAATTATAATGATTATAAACTTTGAAGTGACATTATTTCATTACCTCTGGTGTATATAAGAAGACTTTTCTTTCAGTATAATAAAAACGATTTAACCCAATGGATCAAATTCTTAAAAATTTTGAGTATAAAGAAGCAAATTTGTGCATGCTTTTTAGTTGCAGTATATGCTTGTTATATTTCCACACATGAGAAACAGGAATGCATTCCAGTATTAAGGATAATGTCTCTGGAAGAGTATGCGTCCTTCATATGGACTGTGTGGAACCAGGTTTTCAATGAATCTCTCTAAATGAGTTCACAGTTGCCCATTAATTTTGTCTAGAACTGACAGTTTTTGGAATGGTATACAAGTCTCTGGGTCAAATTGTATTTTGCTAAATGTGACTTTTTTTTGCAGATATGTGCAGAGAAAAAAAGTGAAACGTGGGACAACGGGATGAGTCTTGGGTTCATGTCCAAATCACTATTCCTATGAACAAGGAGGTGAATGTTTACATTTGTGAATAAGTTTAAAGCTTTAAAAATCTATCAGAGGGGACCTGATGAAGGCCATCATGAAACAATATAATTTGTTAAAATTTCTCTGGCCCAAAAAACTGCCGTTTTATCACTTCCAAAATCGGTGAGAGGAACTGTCATAATTGTGGGCTTGGTTGACAGTGTTACCACCTTGTCAACATACTTTCATTGGGGGAAAAAATAGCACTGCTGAGGTGATTTCTCTTTTTTATAAATTATGTAACTGAATGTCAGAAAATTGGTAATATGTGGCTTTCAAATTTATTAAAATGATGATCCTCATTAAAAAGAAAAAGTATGAGGATAATCCAGCAATGTATAATTGTAAGTAGAATAAAATTCACTCTAGTTTGATTAAATAGTGAATACTTTAGTTTGTCCAGAATTAAGCTAAACCAATGCTTTCAAAGTTGAATACATTACATGCAGCTTGTTCGCATCACTAAAATTGTATGGTAAGGAAACACAGGTGAATTAGAGTCCGAAATCTTACAAATGTTCTAGTTGCCAGTACTGCCTGACCATGCTGTGGTGTGAGTCATGTGACTCAGTGGAGTAGCGGTGAGATTTCTATATTACTGCAATGAATGGGGAAGGGAGATGGCAGAGTAGCATGCAGGCCAGTCAGTACCCTTTTAAAAAAATATCATACAGAGGTAGAACTTGCTTAAGTAACCTGTGTAATATTGGTGCTGTTCGTTGCTGTCTGACAAAAAAGCACCAGAGTTGCATTCTTGAATGATCCAGCTTGATTTTAATCCTGTGAGAAGAATGGTAGGAAATAAATTTGCATACAGTGTCTTGGTGTTTAACTCCGGGTGGGTGGTATGATTTGACTTACCAATATGATAATTTTTCTTAAGAATATATATAAAAACAAGAAAATAACTGCTTATTTTTATATGAAGAATGGCCAGATTAGCCTTGAAGCATGCACTGCTCAGGCTTCTGAGGAACCAAGACGAAATGGAAGTGAAATTTTAAGACAGAAACTATATTGACTTGTTGAATAGGAAAGTTTACTTGAAGACTTGCAGTTTGTTGAAAATCATGCACAAAGCAAGAATATTCATATATACTTTAAAGATCTAGCTTTACTGTTAGTATTCAACATAAAACATGAGCTAGAGTTTCACAATCAAATTCAGTAAACAAATGTCTTCTATCCATCTTATATTACCCTAAATCTGAATTGGATCCAGATTTAGATGTGTGCACTAGAGTTAATGCAAGTGGACTTCACTCTCTCCTTGCTTGCCAAAATAACTTATCCTGTGAGATGGGGAGTGGGGGGTGGGAGACTTTATAAATCATTTAAATAAACATTTTAAAAAATTAAGATCAAGAAATCAAGACAAGGGTTGACTTACGTAATGACAAATTATTTGTGGAAAATTTTGCATAACTGAGCTTTCTAACAGCAGGCCACACATTTTATTGCCAGGGCTACTTGCCAAGGCAGTTCCAATTATTTGTTATTATTAACATGGGCTACGCAAATTAGGCATAGACGAATAGCTTACAGAAGCACAAAGAGTCAGCCATGAGTCCGAAAAGTCAATTTTGATCACATTTTTACTTGCATGAAAAAAAATCAGAATTAAATCTAATTAATATATGTATGAAGGGAAAATTACATGGTTTCTCACTGATGTCTCTGTAAAATTTAAGCACAAGCTTAAGGGCTCATTGTATTTTCTGTGGATGAGGAACATAAAAGATCTTATTGTGCTTTCTCAGAGAATATTAAGATCCCACTAGACTTTTCTTTTGATAAGAAGCCTGTCACCACATAGGGTGCAATGCCAGTCGGGAGTAAAAGGAAACACAATCCTTGATGAAACTCTGCAACATCTCAAAAAGAGGAGTAATCTTATGAGCTGAGTGGTAGCCCCTTCTTTCCCAAATCTTTCCTTGTTCATAGAGAATTCCTGTAAAGAAAATGTGGCCTAAAAATCTCCTTTGGAAATCAAGGAGAGATTTACAACCAACGATCTTCAGAATGGATAATTAATATTATTAGATTTTGTTTTTTGAAAGACTCTGGAAGGAGAGACCCAGTAGGAGTAATTAAAAGAGAATGCACAGTTATTCTCATTTATAGAGGTTCTCTTAAAAAAATAATGGGAGAAATAATGAGAAAAGATGGGCAGATTGAACGGAAACTTTCTAATTTCTCAAAAAGTATTGATTGAAAGTATTTGTGTGGAAACATTATTTTCTTTTTTTCTCTGTCTCTTTCAGCCTCCCAAGTACACGAAGAAAAAAAACTGCTCCAGAAAGGTTAAGTGGAAAGAGAAACTGGGGACTCAGGATAAAAGAATCTTGAGTTGTGAGAAGTTGGGTGGTATAAAATTACTGTATTGGAATGGATGAATGAACGAATAAATAAATATTGCCTTTTTTCTCACCTCTGGAGATGGCAGCAATTTCAAAAGTTTATCTAAAAGATGTCCAGTATTTAGATGTTCAATATTTAGCAGTATTAAAATTCAATTCTTGAAGAATTGCATTTATGAAATGATGGACAATTTATTTCCAAAGTAACTTAAAACAACATCAAAATCTTAAAGAAATGCAATTATATCATATAACTATATGTTAATAAACATTAATGGAAGATGATTGATGGTGATAAAGAACTCAAGAAGTTCAAATTTAAGGAATAGTAAATGACTTTTTAAATATCATAATATAGTTAGTGAAATATTTATGGATTCTGTTGAACCATGAATAAAAATCCCTAAATAAATCAAATAAGCCATGTTTAGAATCAATTAAAGTTTTCATTGCACAAATGTATGAAAACAAATCTGATCAAATCTTTATTATCATCAGACCAGCATAAGAAACCTGGATATGGTCCTTAAAAAGTATGAAGTGTAAAAAAGTATAAACATCAAGACTAAAAATAAAAAATTAAATCTAAAGGAGAGATTTAAGTAATTATTCAATTCTTCCATGGAAATAAATGAGATTGGAAATTAAATTTCTCTGGATTACAAACTAAAATATTAAAAGTTGAAAATATTAGAAGTTGTTTGATAGGAAAAAAATCACAATTTTATATTGCCTGAAATATAATACTAGATTAAAGGAAAGAAATATAAGTCTTTTTAGCTTCAAGGACTTAGCTTTTCATCTGCAAATTACTAAGATTTCTAAAACTGTTCAAACTATTATTTTGTTGATTTTTTTCCATCTCTATTTTATTTTAATTACAATGTTCCATGGTTTTATACATTGCTCTAGAAAAATCTTTGCCAAGAAAGGTAGAATACAAGTGATATAAAATAGCTAATTAATGATCAAATTATATATCATTTGGTATTTCTAAAAACTAGGATAGTTAATCTAGCCCTTTATAAACCAATCATTAAATTATAAGTGGCTTCTGTGAGTACAAAATGGTTCAGTTTTTTCCTAGCCCAAGGAATATTTTATTTCAGTTACATCCCTCTGGAATGAAAGAGATCTCTATCCATTACCTAAACAATTAAAAAAGATTTCATAAATAACCAGGTTCTAATAATAACCAGGTCCTAATAATAACCAGGTTCTAAATCTGGCTTTAATGAAACAAGACTGAAATTTCTCTTCAAAGTAATACCACAAACGCAATTGAAACCGCAATGGCAAGGGCAGACATACTTCACCAAGAAAAATTGGGAAAAAGAAAAATGGCTTTATAGCTGATTTGGCACGATTTAAGACTTCATTTAAAAACCTTCAACCTCAAATGATTTACAAAATAATACATAGAAAACATACCAAGTAAAATAAGTGCACCCACTTTTTGTGTGAATGCTATTTAGTATGAGTGTGCAGAATACTGCAATTTTCATCAAACGTAAGTCCTCATTATCTCATTTAGAAAGTATAAAGTTAACACTGAGAACATGATTGATTTACATTTAATGCTGCAAGTTAGTTTCCATCCCATTTGAGCCAATTTCGCAATGCCGAAGAACAGAATGGCTCTTGAGTCACCTTTGAATGGACACAGTTATAATATAAGCTAAAGAGCTGTGGAGCATTTTCTAGTATTTCCTGAAATTCTGCTATGAATAACAAACATTTAATTGCAATCCTGTATTTTTTCTGTAAATTAGAAAAATAAAAATGTTAATGAAGTTGATGTTAGTCTTCTGAGAAAGGCCAACATATCTAGAATGATCTTAATGGATGATTATAATATGTTGGCATTCAATACATACTATATTAAGTAAGATACATGGAATTATTTGAAAAGGTATGAAAACAATACCTGTCAGTTTAACTTTTTAATAAGTGTAAATCATGTTTTGAAAAGAACACAATATACGTGTTGTGTATTACATAGGACTTACCTCTTTGCTTTCTTCCAGATCTGACTCACTGCTAAACTCCTCTGTATTTAAATTTTCAAAATCTGATTCTCCAACAGCAATGGGTACTGTAACAGTTACACTTGGGTTATTTATGAATGACATATAATCACTTTCATCAATGATGTATTTTTCCACGCTGCTTCCTATTCCGCTGGTAGTCCCATTGCCATCTTTCAGATAGTTGAAATCTTTGCCAATATCTACTATCACATGATTAGAAATGCAACTGTCTTTCTTATTGTTTAGATCTTCAAGGGGCTTGATTTCATCCAAAGCCTTTTGTTTTCTCACAAACGCCTTTTGTACAAATTCATGGGCTTTTCTTTTTATAAAATCTATTCCTTTCTGAATCCTAGACACTGCAATTTGGAGGTTGTTCATTTCATTATCATCATCTGTAGCAGCAAGATTGTCTGAACTGAAGGAGCTCAGGAGCAAGGCCAGAAAAAGATTCAAAACCTATTAGAAGAAAAAGAGGGTCGCTTAGTTTATCATGTTATTGGTCACAATGTTTGATGTACGTGTTGCTTCTTCTTGATTACTCTTATGCCTATGTTCTGCTTACTAATCTGATATCTTTTTTGAACATAAGGAACCAACACTGAAATAGATCAGCATTCTTATTAACCCACTTCTGTGTTAGGTTATATTCTCTAGCAGATGATGTATTCATTTGATCATTTAAGGTTCTCTAACACTGTTACTGACTAAACATAATAATTCAGATTTCCTAATCATAATTTGCACTTGCATCTAATATAAGCATCCTTCAGAGCCAAAAAGATGTTCTCTACCTGTAAGCATAGACATCATAGAGTTAATTAGATCAGTGATCTGACTTCATATAAAGTAAGTCCCTGTGTTTCCCTGATAAAAATGGATAATAAGTCCATGACAGTTATAACAGAAGTACCCTTAAAAAGTATTCTCCTGCCCACTTAACAGTTTAAAAGCATGCAAAGGTGAGTAGATTAATAGGTACCACTTCGGTGGAAAGGTAACAGTGTTTTATGTTCCTCTGGCGTATAGTCATGCTGACCATATGACCATAGAAAATGTCTTTGGACAATGTTGCCATCCTTGGCCAAGAAATAGAGATGAGTACCACAATCTCAAGTAGGATACAACTGGAGAGAAAATCTTTACCTTTTACTCTTAAAAAAAAACACCCTACTATTTCTGAATGTTGAAATAGAAAGATTTTTCTACACGTACAGAAAGGCAGGGATATCTTATATATATTTTGTATTTGCATGACCTTCTGACTAGAATAGAAAAGTAAAAAAAAATATCAAAACTGGTTTAAATTTTAAATTTATGCCAATTGTTCAATGTCATTATTTAAAGAATCCAGTTGTAATGCTCTACTTGCCTTAAGTGGACATTTGTTTGATACGTACCACTAAATTGCCAATCACCATGACCATCATGAAGACAGTAAGGCACATGGGTTGTCCAGCAACCTCCATACAATCCCACATAGTCTCTATCCATTCTCCACAAAGAACTCGAAAGACAATCAAGAAAGAATGAAAAAAATCATTCATGTGCCAGCGTGGGAGTTCACAGTCATTGGAAATCTTGCAGACACATTCCTTGTAGTTTTTGCCAAACAATTGCATTCCAACCACAGCAAAAATGAAGACAATGATAGCCAAAACCAAAGTCAAATTTCCCAAGGCACCGACTGAATTGCCAATAATCTTTATCAACATATTTAATGTTGGCCAAGATTTTGCCAGTTTGAAAACTCGAAGCTGAAAAAATAAAAGCACACCAGACATCAGTATCAGTGTGAATTACTTTTGATTTTAATTACTTTTAATTCATAATAAAAAAGAATTATCTGGTGCTCCTGAAAATTGACACGGGATTTAGAAATCCATGTGAAGGTTCGCTTGAGTATGTAAAGTCAATATATATTGGTAGCTTTAAGTAATAGTGTTTGAGACTCAAGATGCATACAAACCTATTTTGGAAAAGATCTTATTGGTCTTAATAAATTTAATACCTAAGAAAATATTGATCAATATTTTATATTCTGCTGTTATATTCTTCATGCTATTAGCTGCTGACTTATTTTATTTGTTATAACATAACATATGTTATGTTTTGTGTAACATTCAGGTATCAGAATATAGTATGTATATTCACAAGTTGATTACTCTAAATACATAATATGATCAAAATGTTTCTTGAAACCTCCAATGGATATTTACCAATCTGAAGGATCTTAGAACTGATAATCCTTCCACATTTGCAAGACCCAACTCCATCAAACTCAGGCTGACTATGATGCCATCAAAAATATTCCAGCCTTCTTGGAAATAATAATAAGGATCCATGGCAATTATTTTGAGAAACATTTCTGCTGTGAAGATGCCAGTGAAAACCTACATACAAAATATATATATATATATCATTTGTCGTCAGTCCTAAATAACAGCGAATAGTCTATTCATAAAAATATTGTTGAGAAAGATAAAGGAAAATATAAAAAAGTATCTCCAAATGAACAGTTTGCTATTTGGAGAAATGGAAATGTGTATTTTGATATGTGCATACCACTATTTTTGTATATCCTTACCACTAGGCATAAGATTGTCTCACACACTTCCTATTCATAAGGAAGCTATCCCACAAGTTTTTTTCCAGTGTTCTTCATCTAATAGAAGACAGATCAGGATCTATAGGTAAATCTCTGGGCATCTATAATAAATTAGCTTACATTTCTGATTGACTTTCCAACCACTAGCAATATTACTATTAGAAAGGTCTATCAAAAAGTAGGGAAAAAATGGGAATGAATATTTTTGCAAAGAGAACTTTTGGATTTAGTTCTGATATTAATCACAAATTCCTGGACTAGATATATATAAAGTACTCAGATTTATTATGTACTTTATTCTTTTAACTATCTTTCTATGCCATTATTTTGCTTCTGAATTCTTTGCTGGAACTTCTAGATTCCGATCTCTGCCTTCCCACCAAAGACACCAATCATAAAGTATGTCCATTTCTTGTCTATTTTATATGGTTGTGCATCTCTAGAATTACTCACTACTTTTTCTTTTAAACAGGTGATTCCCTGATTGAATATAAGCATGCAAAGCAAGTTCTTTACAAACTTCTTATGAAGAAGTGATTGTGAGCATTTATATTTCTAAAGAAGTTATAGTTTTACAACCCCAACTCACCACAATGTATTCAGTAATAAAAGAGTTAAAATCAAATTATGGGTTCACCTCCTTTACATTTTACCAATTGTAAAACTGGCAATAGAAATACTATGTCTGTCTGTTTGTCTGGGTGATTTACAATTAAAAAATAAGTTGCTTCATTAGTAGGGTTTTTTTCAGCATTTTGCCTCAAGACAGGATTTCTGATGGGCAGCTAAATGTTCATTGGATCTAGTTCCTCTTATTCTGCAGTGTTCATCATTTGTCCTCCTGACTCCCCTGTGGCTGCTGCTGGGAACAGCAGTGAAGGAAACATTTGATACCAATCCCTCTAGAAATTGCCAGATTTGTAAGCAGCAGATCTCATGCACTTCAGCTTCATATGTAGAATTCAAAATATTACTAGTATTAAAATCAGTTGGATTTCAGTCATGGCATGTTGATTTGAATGGAACCCTGGAGAATGACTTAAGCTAGATCTAAGCAGAGTCCAAAAATTCAGCAATCTGTCCAATAAATATAATTCTTTGCTCTCTTATGGGACTGCGGAAGACTTACCAAATTTCCAACGGACAGTACATTATTAAACTGTTGAGTCATTGGGTAATGTTCCATTGCCATAAACAAAGTATTTAAAACAATGCAGATGGTAATAGCAAGGTCAACAAATGGATCCATCACAATCAAATTAACAATATGCTTTATTTTCAGCCAAGGAGTCCAGCAATCCCAGATTAAGCACATGTTAGCAAATTTGTACCAGCAGGGAGGGCACTTCTGCCTGGATTCCTCAAGTTCTAGAAAGAATGAAAAGAAAGCATTTGGAAAGAGAACATTCAAAAAGCTTACTCAATTTATCCATTCAACACATATGTTGAGAAACCAGCACGACGGGGATTCTAGGAATAACTTCCCTCTGGAACAGGGGCGCATCTTATTTTTTTACAAATGGCCAGAAAAAGGCAAACAACTATTCTCTACTAAACATCAGGGGTGGGTTTCAGCAGGTTCTGACCAGTTCGGGAGAATCGGTAGTGGAAATTCTGACTGGCCCCGCCCCCATCTATTCTCTGCCTCCCAAATTCCAGCTGATCGGGAGGAAATGGAGATTTTGCAGTATCCTTCCTCTGCCACGCCCACCAAGCCATGCCCACAGTAAAAAAAAAATTGAAACCCACCACTACTAAACATGGATTGAAAGAAGAGGCACATTGGCAATATTTTTCTTTTGTGTGCAGTGGGGACAAGGGATCTTCCTCTGTCTTCCTCTCTGGTAGCCACATATCAGTGACTTCCCTGACTATAATTTAGGGCTGGGCAAGTCTCCCTAGAGATGCCCTGTTTTGACAAAGTTCTGAGCAGAGAATACATCCAAAGTTGCTTCACGAAACAGCTCCACATTATTTGTATCAGTGCAGCAAAATGGCTGCATTACTTCTATAAAGTCCACAAGAAGATTTTTCTTCCTCCAGGACTCCTGCAACCTTCTCTGGCACTTTCAGAATATGAAAGAGGATTCTGTACATGGAAGTGTCAGAGGAGCTTCTGTATACCTGTGCAATCTATTGTATCCTGACCCCGCTTCTAGTTTTTGCAAGTGCAGGATGAGGCAAAGAGGAGGAAGAAGCAAAAGATTACATTGAAGTGATGAGGCAACAGGAACCCCCTTATCAAGGTAAATTGCATTGCATCTTTGTTGAAACAAGACACATAATTTCTGGCAAAAGGCCTACTGTAGTTTCAATTGGCATTTACGGTAGGAAATAGGACTACCCTCTGATCTGATACCACACACCCAATCCATGGTTGGTGTTATGCCTGAATCTGTGCCAAATTACAGGAATATTGAAGCTGCTTTGCAAATCATATTTATATTCATGTTAACCGTGCTTTGCTGCTATGTTTGCATTTGAACATTATGAAAAACTGGAGTAGGCAAGATCTAATTAGAACCCTGTTTTAGCTGAAGAAATTGTTGCAGCATGAAAACCAGAATAAACAGAGAAAACTGAAAGCAGAAAAGAAGCACTGTTCTGCTCCAGATTGATTGGCTCTTGGAACTAAATCGGGTGTCTTTATTAGATTTTTTTTTAGGTCTTAACGTTATACTGTACTGGTAATAAAGAAAAAGTTTATATTGGGGGAAAAAAATCAACAGCCACCAACAAATTAATAAATTTTAAATTAATGAATATGAAGATGTTTGGTTTTGAAATGGAAATTAAATCTTTTGCCCTCTGGATTTTAGAAGCGTTGTTTACATGGGATGCTTACCTTCCATGGTGTTGGTAAGTATGCTAGCTATACTCATTGCTCTTTGCCTTGCAGTAGGATCAGAGAGAAAATCCATTGACATGTGGTAGGAACTGGAGCGTCTTTTTCTTAGTTCTGTTTCTGTAGTGGTACCCTGAAAGTATAGGATTTATGAATTGGAAGAATATGGTTATTTTTTGACTTGTAGAAACAGACTACGCATGGACAGAATACTAAAGGTGGCAATATTAAATTCTTTGATATATTTTCCGCATATAAAAAGTGAGTCAGAGTGATAATTTGGCTTGAACAATCATTTCTATTATCAAGCTTAGTGCATCTTGGCTCAATCCTTGTTTGCAAAAGTTTTCCCAGAAGTAGTTACGGAAAACATTAGCTCTCTGTAGCCATCTGTCATCTGGATTTCTGCAGCTCAAATATTCCTAATTAAGGAAGCAATCCATTTAAAGATGCCTTAAGGATTTATCTAAGGAGTTAAAGAGTTTAGTTAACTATATTTGCATACAAATAAAAAGTTACATCAACTGCAATTTATAATGCTCAAATTTATTGTGAACCTTTTTCATTTCTCCATCCTAATTGTATAGTATGAAAATGAGGAGAGGCTTTTTAAGAGCAGAGAAACAGAAGTCTGGTATGAAGCTCATTGGGCAGCATCATTATCCCTTCTAGCAACTGTCGCTAATGACTAAAGCTACTACCAGGTAGATCTACTTCGTATAAATCTGCACAATCTGGACATGGCAGCAAAGGGTCCCTTTTCTGTATTTTTACTGCCATTTAGTGGCCATTTGAATTTGTGCAACCTGGATTTTCACTTTTTTTTAATCAGAAGCAGTTGGAATCATATTATATGAGGAAGCAGCATTGCTCTGACACTGCCCTTGAGTTAAATACAGTATTGTCAGCCTAATTTTCTGTCTTTAGCAACATTTTTTTAAAAAAATGAGAACATTCCCATCAGAGCAGTGCATCGTCATCAACAGTGTTGTTCTTCTGGAGTAAAAAGAAAGATGGCTACTGACTGGTATCCTTTAGGGACAAATACTGAATCTCTTAATCTCACTTCAAGAGAGTTCTCTGTTGCCAAGAGAGTTCTCTGTTCCCAGTTCTCTGTTGCCCTTTAATGTTAATGTTTCTTTGATTTAAACTGCTGAAGCACTGCTCATGTTAACACAGTGTTCCAAGTTGTGCTTACAACCATTGAAAAATTAAACAGGAACACAATGAAACAAAATTCCTTTATTTAAACTACATTTTGCAGAAAATATGACTTCTGTAACAGAGTTATTAATACTTGGAACACACTACCTGACTCTGTGGTCTCTTCCCAAAATCCCCAAAGCTTCAACCAAAAACTGTCTACTATTAACCTCACCCCATTTCTAAGAGGTCTGTAAGGGGCATGCATAAGAGCATCAGTGTGCCTACCGTTCCTGTCCTATTGTTTCCTTTCATTATATCCAATTAATATAGTTATTACATACTTATGCTTATATATTATATAGTTATTTTTATGCTTATGCTTATATATACTGTTGTGACAAATAAAAAATAAAAATGATATTTTTCAGTCTCCTCAGTCTATATGCCCAGTCAGGTGGCCACATTAAGGAGCTAACCACTGGCCTCTGAGTTTCCAGAAAAGTTATGCCTGAATAAAATTTGCTGTCTCAATTGTCAACTCTATTTTGCCAAAGTAATATGGCTGGGTGATAAATGCTGCTCTTACTGTTTTGATGAAAGGTAGATTAGGAAAGCAACCGGTCAATTTCCCTAACTTCATTTCCCATCCTACCAAAGACTGCTTTCCAGTATGGAAGCTATCAGCAACCGTTCCCCCTAAAGTGGAGCAGGGCAGGATTGAGCAGGGGCCTAGAATAGGACACTGAGCCACCAATCAAATTGCCTAATAGTTTGCACCTGCTCTGGGTTTGGCTTTGTCAATTAGGCTATTTCTGAATGTGAATCTAGCAGTCTTCTGAAAAAGCATTAAATCCTGAGTGTAGGGTGAACTTGGAAGCAGAGATTGATAACAATTTCCAGGTCAGCTAGAGCTGCAAGAAAATAGCAGTAATAACAAGTCCAGTCCTGTCCTAAGAGATGGCAACACCTAGAATGAAAGAGGAGGTGGAATGAAATAGGCAACGGTATTCCCTTTTCCCAAAATAATAGAAACAGTAGAAGTAGTATGTCCAGACAAAACCTCATTGGCAGAAGCATAAAACCTATAACCACCTAGTGTTGACAGGGCACAGTTGGAATAACCTGGGATGGTATGACTCTTTTCCAAAAGCTGAAAGGAAATTCTCTTAATTCACCCTATGATCAAGGATATTTCTTATGCAAGATTCCTTATTATAGGAAAGCTCTGAAATTTAGCTTAACAGGATATGCTCCTGTATCCTTCTGAAAGCCTACTTTGAGGTGCTTTTTTAAAGTTTATTTTCATTTACAAGCTAAGATAGTAGCCAAGCGCATTTCTAGTTTAAACTGCTATGATGCCCAAGTGCACGTATATCTGAATTTAAGTTTCAAATCAATGCTGTTTTGTCCATTGCAGAAATCTACCACCAACCCTTTTGGGATTTCTGATCCCTTTTTTTTTTTTTTTTGCTGTTTTGTGGGCTTGGGGGAATTTAACAGACCAAATGAATGCTTAAGCATTGCAGGTGCATAAAGAACCCATTCTATCCCTTAACATTCCCGAAAGCAATTCCCTCTCAAAATTGGTCTCCCCATTTTCTTCACATGTTAAACAAAGTTTGGTACAGTCCCTGAGCCAATGATAGTTGCTGTTCTGATATCTTATTACCTCAGGAAGAAGCTGCCCAGTGGGTGACATAAGAGAAGGAGGCCCGCCAACTAAGGAAACCACCCCATTGCAGTCCACAGTGCTGTGCATCTTCCCATTTGCTGGAAGGATAGGCATCACCCTAGATGATCGGCTGGCCTGACTGATGGTACTGTTGCGACGCTCACTGTGCCGGTGAGGAACAAAGAGGGAATCTCTCCTACTCTCATTGTCTTCAAAAGTGCTGTGCTCATCGTCAGCAAAATCATTCTCCGATCCAAGATCTTTTGCTCGGCCTCTGAAGCTGAAGAGACTCGTTTTGCTGCTGCGCCTGGGAGAAAACAGCGATCCACGGATGCTCAGCAAAGACTGTAAGGGAATGCAAGATCAGAAACATCCATAAACAGATTGAAAGGCGATGGAAAAGTTAAAGATCCGTCTTAAGTCTAAGGAAACAAATGAACACAGATATTTTTTGGTCTCTTAAAGTACAGGAACTACCTCCATTATTATTATTATTTTAAATATTAAATAAATATTTATTAAATAATTTCTAAATTAGTGCCACTATTTCTCTTGGCTTTACATTCTATATGTAATAAATCATAAAGGATCCTTCTTTGAGGGAGATGGGCAGTTCAGAAATGCGAAAAATAAATTAGTAAAACCCCGACTTATCCCTCCTTGCATCATCTTGGCATTTGCTTTATTGTGCAAACCAAATGTTGATATTTTGTGAGACCACCCAAGCCCCCCACCCCCTTTTAAGAGGCCACTGGTCATTTTTGGAGCTCTCTAAGCACTCACTGTACCTTCTCTTTGCTATTCTCTTCTTCTAAGCAATCAGGAAAGAAAGCTAGAAGAACACGAACAAAAATGGCAAAAATTGCCTGGCGATTGAGGCATTTCTTCTCATTTAAGGTATACCTCAAATAATTGCTTTATAATTTACTCAGTAAGTTTTTCCTTGAGGCTTACACAGAAATTGATATAAAACATAGAAATGAATTCCAATTCTGCACAATTACATACCAAAAAGTAACCCACTAAGATGACTCATGAGAGTTGTTGGTCCATACCTGGTGTGGGGAAGAAAATCTTTTTTCATAGGTTAATCTGTTCCCTTCAATAGAGAATCGAAAGCCTTTTCTGCGAATGCTGTCCTCTGATTCTGATTTGTGAAATTCATCCTCATCTTTTTCATCTCCTTCAGACTGTTCCCTCTGTTTTCTCTTTTTCCGCCTGTTCTTCCTCTCCTTAGCACTCTTGGAACTCAACTTTGATGTTGCTGAAGAACTCTCTGAGAACCCACCTACACCACCAACTTCACTAAATTCTCTTGATTCACCTGCTGCGGCGGCTAAAGCTGCTGCCTGAAAGTTAAGTACATTTAAGATACATCATACCAATATGTTAATTAATAGGGGGCTTTTTATATAAAACAGGTTATTTTGATGCTCATTATAGTAAGCCTACATTTCAAGGAAAAAGGAACTTGCCAAATAACATGGCAAGTTTAAATGAATATGAAGCATACCCTGATCTCATTAAATTTACCTCAGTATGTCAGGCTCAATCTTTTTTCAGCAAGCGCACTGCTCTGAACCCTCAGGAGATCTATAATTTAGAAAGCCTTATGGCAATCTTGAAATGGAAGTCTTTGCTTTCATCCACTACCTCTCAATTGTGTAAAAAGAGAGGTAGTAATTCAGTTTACTGTATAGCAGTGTTGAAATCCAATTTTTTTTACTATTGGTTCTGTGGGCGTGGCTTGGCGGGCTTGGAAGGGGAAGGATACTGCAAAATCCCCATTTCCTCCCCACTCCTGAGGGAAGGATATTGCAAAATCTCCATTCCCACCCCACTCTGGGGCCAGCCAGAAGTGGCATTTGCCGGTTCTCCAAACTACTCAAAATTTCCGCTACTGGTTCTCCAGAACCTGTCAGAACCTGCTGGATTTCACCCCTGCTGAATAGCTTTTGCTATAGTGAGAAGTACAGTATTGAGCACAAAGATCAAGCAACAAAAAGGGTTAAAGAACTAGGAATCACTAAAAATACAGTCTTCCTGGGTAAAGAACTAGGAATCACTAAAAATACAGTCTTCCTGGGCAAAGAGGTCAATAAAAAGCATGGGTGAATAACTTTTAGCTGAGGAAATGCATGCAATTGTCTTGTTCCAAGATTTCTGTGCATTCAAGCTTCCTCCCTAGTTGTAGCTAAATTTCATCAACTATGTTAAAATTAAACAACGTGGTTTAAAGACTAGTAAGAGGCAAAGGATAAAGGCCTGTATGTAAGGATGGGAGTGGGTGGGATAGAATGCAATTATTACTCTGGGCATGACTATTAATTGTTTGGATTGTAGCTACCCCTCTTCCCTACTAAATGCTATCCTCAATTTTAAAATAACTCACGGACAGGACATTTTCCTTTTATGGTGGTCAAAGCAGCCTTATTAAAAATGTAAGTTTCAGGAGAACCGGAAGTGTTGCGGCGAGACTGGCTGGAAAATAGCAGGCTCTGACAAGCCTCGTGAAAATCCAGCCAGAGAAACTGTTGTCAGTGGATATTCGGACCAAAACCATCTAAAATTTAAAATTTAAAAAAATTGAATTGACAATATGGAGCAATGGGAATATGAGGAACTAATGGAGATGTTTAAAAATGTGCATGAAGCATTTAAGGATAATAAAAAAAGCAGAAGGAAAAAGAGAATAAAAATGAGAAGCAAGAATACAATGTTGAAGGGAAAATAAATGAAGATAAAAAGATAGATAATTACACTGGGATTGACAGTGACAAATATCCCCCCAAAAAGAAGGGGAGAGAAGGAAATGGGAAAAGACTGGATAAAAACAGGGGGAGAATTATGGGGTAACAGTCTTAAAAGTTAGAGAAAGGATCCAGGGGAAAAGATACAATAAATACAAAAAGAAAAAGAAGATAAGAGAATAGGATAAAAGATATTAAGAAGTGAAATTTTGGAGAAACCCAAAGGAAATGGTTAAAAGGGAAAGAATAATGGAGAGAAGGGAGGGAAATAAAACATGTATTAGTTGATTTAAGGGAATTGTATTAATAGTAGAATTTGTATGTAAGAAGCAAACAAGATGAAGTATATTGTTAATTGTAAAATGGATCAGCAGATGTAATATGAAATGTAATTTGGTTTAACTATGGAAATAACTGAAATTAAGATACCAAATGGAAATGTTAGTAAATGATGAAATAAAATAATTAATTGATGTTAGAATAAGAAAGTAGGAATTAAGGAAAATAAGAGTTGGAAGATTAACTAAGTTAAAAGGTTTCAATGTAAAAATAAAATAAGATGAAATATATTGTTAATAATAAAAAAATGTGATGAGGATATCGAGAAACATATTTAGTAAATGGAGAAAAAATCAGGGTCGCTCGGATACCATTTTGGAAAATATTGAATTGAAAATGAATACAACAATGGAGAGAGAATGGAAAGAGGAGTAGAGGCATAGAAGGAGGGGAGAAGAGAGGAAGGAGCGAGAGGAACAGAACAAAAATAAAAGGAAAGGAAGAAAGGGAGGGGAAATAAGAGTAGGAGAGAAGGTCAGAAAGGAAGGAAGGGAGGAGTGGGAGAAAGGAAGGGGAAGTAGAGAAGAGAAAGAGGAAAGTAAAAAGGAAGAAGGGAGGGAAGGGAAAGAGAGGAGAAGGAGAAGAAGGATTGGTGTAAAGTAAGGGAGATGGAATGGTATAAGAGCAACCCCAAGTATATTCAAACTTATTAGGATGAAGAATAATCTAATATGTAAATTAAAAGAGAACATATATGATTAACAATGGATAAGATAAATCAACTGAAATAATGTTAAGAAATTAGGATTTGAGGGCGGATGGTGATACTGTTTATATAATAAGTATATAATAAATATTAAGACAAGATAAAAAAGTAGGGAAAAAGAATATTTTGGCAGAAATTGAAACTATGTAAAATGTATTTGGATATGATAAGTTGTATAAGATATGATTCGGTCAATACTCTGTTCATAAAATATGTATGTGAATGAAAAAAATCAATAAAACTTGTTTCAAAAAAACAAAACAAAACGTAAGTTTCAGGCATAAAAGGGAAGGAAGGGAATACTGGGAGGGAGAAAGATGCACATCTCCTTGCCTCTTTCATTAGGTAGTATCAAAAGAAAAGTACCTTGTCCACTTCTTTTTAGCAAATAGGACTCATTGATTCTTTTTTAGTACAGGTCAAAATGAAACAAAATCTTATTAAGTTTTTTAATGGTATGTAGAAAATATATATTTAATATCTAAATATCTTAATATCTACCTTAATTTTATTTTATTTCTGATAGAGGGATATTTAATTCATTCTGTAGGAAGAACAGAGTTTCATTTAGCACTATTAGTTGAAATTTTGCTTCAAGACAGAAGTGCCTTTATTTTTTAAAAATGGATTGAACAAGTGGCATAATGACAAAAGGAGTAGGCAGAAGTGATATTTAGGGTCCAATGCTTCCTTTTGTTTCTTTTTTGGGAGAACAATTTTTAAGGACAAGGAGTTTTAATTTTTTACAGGTACATTTCTATTAGAGACTTAATGAACCAAGTTTTTAGTTTCCTGTCCTCAAATGGTTCAATATTGCTGGACACAAAAGAAGGAAGATGTGGTAATTTTCTTTACTCCAATGATTATCAGTACATATGTTTGAATATATGTATACTCATGCCCACTAGATGTTGCCATCTTGAAATGTTCTAGTTCCCCATGACCCTAGAGTTAACCAGCTGGAAGTCACAAAATTTGATATAATAAACCCATGACTTTACATAACATCTTTTGTAAGGACAGGGCAAAACATAAAAGTTGTGTTCCACTCATTAAGTAACCTGAGCCTCTTCTTGCTGTTTTTTCAGCTGTTCCAGCATCTGCTGGAACTCTGCCTCTTTCTGCTCAGCTTCTTCCATGGTGGCTTGATTCTGCTCTTCATAAGCCATGGCAACAACAGCCAGGATCAAGTTGATCAGGTAGAAAGAACCCAAGAAAATCACCAGGACAAAAAAGATCATGTATGTTTTGCCAGCAGCACGCAGAGTCTATAAAAGAAAATAAAGAATAAATAATTTTAAAACAGTCCTCCAAAATATATTAGCCTCCTTTTTTCTTATAGTCTAGGGAGTGAACATAAGAAAAACACTGTTCTAATCTTATGAGATGGTTTGACTTTATTGAGTAAATGTGTGAATTTATGTACAAGGTTGCATGTTAATCTACAAATAAACCTACAGTTGCTGTAACTATCATAGATAGGAGACATTTGGGCTACTGAGCTAGTACAGCTGGAACTCACCTCCCTTCCTCCCTGAGACAGAGGTACTTCCACTATCTTAAACATAAAGAAGACATTAAGGAAAACTGGGACATTCCACTTGAGGCTTTTCAATTCTGTCAACACGCACAATAAGACAGCAGGGAAGGATGTATGGCCCTACAGGCATTAATTAATTCCAACTCTTACCATCAGTAGCTAGGGTGACCAATGATGGGAACAATAAAAAAATGAAGTTCAGTAATATCTGGAATGAAAGTATAGATTACCAACCTTTGCTTCATTCAGCTGTGTTTCAAGCTAACATCAAAAAAATACTGGCTAGGGACCAAATTAGGAAGGGTGTATTAAGGTTAACTTGTTTAAATTTATAACCAAATTGCTAAGCCACAATGAAAATTAACATTAACCAAACTTAGCATGTCACTCAAGCAAATGCATTTGCTACCTGAGCCTGCCAAGGATATTGCATAAATACAGCCCATCTGTTATTTCTGTACTTGTGCAATATTATGGTTGCTTCTAATGTACCCATTTGGCATTTTACTGATTACACCGAGCAGTATGGTGAGTTGGAGCATAAGCAATACATTGAAACTATCAGCAAAACTTTGTTTTGTAGAGAGCAATGGGATGCTGGTCAATGTTCTCTATTTCACTTCCTCTTACTCACTTTCTTCCCATTTCCTTTAAAAAAGCTATCCATAAGATGCTGTTTGAGGATTATGGAGTTCATCTGGAGCATGTTTAACTGGGCAGAGAATACTGTCCTACCCCTTCACTTTTATCTGATTTGTGAAATGAATTTTTTATAGGGCCAATGTCAATGTCAGAATAGATGACATGGTGCCCTGCAGATAGTCAAGATTACCTTGCTCTTATAAGAGCTATAAGAATTATGAAAGCTATTAGAGTTTATGAGAACATTGGAAGTTTTCAAGTTGCTGACCCTGAAAGTAATGTTTGTCTTTTGGGGGGGAAAAACCAACAGTAAATATAACAATGCATTATAACATGATCCATTGAGCATATGCAAAACACTGTGCCTGGGCATTTTATCCATAATCTACAGGGCTATAGGGAAGGCTCCCACAATCCAGTAATAGCTCCTGGTATCAGGGAAGGGATTGCAGCACTCCATGACATTGTGGGTTCATTTCCTTAGTATCGCCTGGTAAGAGAATCCCTATCTCAGCAATCTCTATGGCTATAAGGGTTAATAGCAGGAAAGAGTCTAATACAGTTCCATGAGCCATGGTGGTGCAGTGGTTAGACTGCAGTACTGCAGGCTATTTCTGCTGACTGCTGGCTGCCTGCAATTTGGCAGTTCAAATCTCACTAGGCTCAAAGTTGATTCAACCTTCCATCCTTCCGAGATGGGTAAAATGAAAACTCAGATTGTTAGGGGGCAATATGCTGACTCTGTAAACTGCTTAGAGAGGGCTGTAAAGTGATATATAAGTCTAAGTGCCTTTGCTATTGCTATTCCTTTGAGAAAGGGAAGTTGGAATGGTTCTCTGTTGCCCAAGAGCTCCAACGTTCATGCCAAAATGGTTACCAAAATGGGATACCAGTGATTCAAAAAGTGCTGGCTGTATGTAGTCTATCATTATTCCTTTTCTGACCAGCAAGTCACTCACAGAGGATAGGGACAAGTATTGGGTACTTGTTTACATTGTGGAGAATTTGGACATCAAAAGGGAAAAATGCCTCAAGATTACAGACCCCTATTTGTCTCCCATACTCTGCAACCTCTCAAAAGGATCACCTATTCTGTCCCACTTAATATTAGAGTCCCACCTATTTTGGAACGCAGGCCTCAGTATGCCAAGTAAATCCTAGAGTGGCTCTCATGTGATGAAAATTAAGACTTTGTTGTATACATTTAACTCTCAATGAAATAAGGAGACTTTGAAGTTCTTTATTTGAGCATTTGAGTACTACAACTGTTATGCTTCAGAAACATAACAGTTGTAAACTTTTGTTTGCAATTCATTCAGGTGATCATATTAAAATGCTGCTTTACACAGTCAGCCTTGGTGCTACTACTGGTACTTCCTGCTTACAAAGACCCTCACCAGTTGGTAAAGATTTTCCCAGTAGTCCTGAGTCATCAGCCGAAAGAGTGACAAGAAGGCCCAGCTGAAGGTATCAAAACTTGTATAGCCATAGTTGGGGTTTCTACCAGCTTTTACACACATATATCCTTCTGGACATTGACTAGAAAAAGGAAAAAATTGCCATTTTTAAAGATTATCCTAATCAATGTATGCTTTACTACAAGACTGAGGCTTGAGCAAGCAGCCTGTCAATTTTCAATAGAATGAAAATTATACTCACTTGTAAATGTATTATGAAATCATCCAAGAATACCAATTACACACAAAGACTGACCACAATTTGATGCCCCTTCAAAATGATGGGTTTTAATTTGGCAATGTGGGATGAAGGATTAAACCAGTTAAAATGCAAAACATTGGAAGGCCCCAAGTTGAGAAAGGCTGGTCTGTTTTTAATATTAACTAGGGAAAATTATTGATTGGCTAAACTACATCCTTAAGGCAGTATCATAAGATGCAGTCCTACCAGATCATTCTCTCTTTAAATAACAGTTCAAGACCAGAAACAAAGAAAGAGGCTTATTTTGACTTTAGAAATGTTTCCAACTTTCAAGATAAATAAAGTTAGACTGATAAAGAGAAGTGGAGAAATGTTCCTAGCTCCTTCCATCTCCAATATTTACGGCTTAAAGTTAGCTGCAAATATTTAACCAGCAAACATCTGTCCCACCGCCATTTTATCAAATTTGAAACGCTTCAGATAGTTAAAAAAAAAAGTTAAACTGTTTACCCTTAACCATCATTTCAGCAGCAATTTCCAAACAAATATATATATCCTCTTACCCTGCATCTGAACCATTGCCACACAGCAAAGCATCATTTTGTCCTTCCAAGAAGTAAAAGTGACCTATTTGGAAAGAGAATTGGCTATATTTACTTACACTAAAAGTCACTGTTAGCGCAAATAAGCTACCGGTAAGTAGACTTGTGGAATCCTAAAGACTAATAAATATATTACAAAAATGCTATAGAAGAAATACTGTGCAAATCTATGGTAATTAAAAAAACAGAGTCTGGCAGCCCTGTTTCAAGCTAATACATTTTATTAAAAGACACAAGTTTTTCTGAGCTACAACTCTCTCCTTTGTGAGATGCGTAGGGTGATTAAACTGATGTAAGATTGGAATAAGCATGAAGTACGGGAGAGGAAAAAGAGTGGTTATACAGATGCAGATTGTAGGTGAAAGAGATTACAATTAAGAATTGTAATGCATTAAACACTCATTTGTTTGTAAAGACTTTGTGCAACAGCCTGACATCTGGGGAATTCAGCAGCCTCTCATTCTATGAAGTATCATTTCTTTGCTCCAAAATAGCAACCTTGAGATCGGTAATCTATATCCTGGGAGTTTAGAATGCTCTGATATTACTTTGTCCTTGTTTTGAGTCCTGTTGTCAAACCTGTGTCCATTAATTTTTTGGTGCATAAAGTCTGATCTGTTTGTTCAATGTAGCACCCAGAGGGACATCGCTCTCCCACTAATGCAGTAGATGCTACAACTGCCAGCAATGTCTAAAAAGGTCACACCGGAGCCCTTTTGATTTTTGCATCTGCTGGACTTGGTGTCCATCTACATGTCAGAACAAATCTGTAAATCTTTAGATATTTTTTCAATTGCATTTAATTATGGGAATTTTTTTTCCCTGGCAACCTTCCCCCCTCCCAACCCTGTGTATGATGTTGCCTTCAAGACATTGCTAGCCGATGAGTGCTTGCAATATATCTTTAGCTGTATAAATGCTTTCCTGTATTCTGATGTCATCTAAGGATAACCTTAAAGTGCACAAAAACCATTAGGCTTTGCCACCATTAATTTTCAGGGAAAGGAACAGACTGGAAGTGGCCTCCCACATGCCCTCCTCATCCTCATATCAAAGTGGCCTACTCATTATTTGTTGAGGAGAAAGTAAGCCTTCAGTTCAGTGCTAGACTGTCACAGAGGCCAACTAAAGACAGATCAAATTTGTTTTCATCATTGGAAAAATGGAACAAGCCCTCGTCTGAAGAAACATCCTGGGTCTTAAGGGAGGCCGGTGACCTTCAATTGGCTCATTGAAGGATGTCCTCCTCACCCCACATCTCCAATCTCAACATTTCGCTTTTGGCTGGATGTCAGAGTGATTAGAATTTTTCTAGCAATTAGGGTTTTTTCCCCTTGGAGACAGTGGTTTCCCAACTCACGTGCTTTCTTCCCATTTTGGGTGGAAGATCCAAGTGACTGGGAGCAGAAGCAAGAGAAGCACAATAGTCACGGTGGCAGGAATATCATGTTGGTATTACTTTTGATTGAAGAATGGCTGGATAGTATTTCAGCAAAATCAGCAAAAAGGAAAGGCCTTTTAAAGGCTCCCAAATCACACTTTTTGGTTTGTGCTTTACTAAACTGACACGGCAATCTTTCTGGAATGTGTCACTATTTATTTATTTTTTTCAAAAAAAGTCATCCACCATATAAGATGGTACAAAATGCAATTTGTCACCATTTAAACCACAATTTAACATGTTTTCTTAATGTTTATACTAGTAAAGGTAGTCCTCAACGTAAAACAGTTCGTTTAGTGACTGCCTGAAGTTACAACGGCACTGAAAAAAGTGACTTGTGACCGTTTTCACATGTATGACAGTTGCAGCATCTCCATGGTGATATGATCGAAATTCAGACACTTGGCAACTCATATTTATGATGGTTGCAGTGCTCTGGGGTCATAGGATCACCTTTTGCAACTTTCTGACAAGCCATCTATTTATTCAAGCGGGACTGGCCTAATTAAATTTTAATAATTATTTATATTTTAGGGTTTTTAAACTATTTTAAATGTTTTAAATGTTTTAAATTTTTGGCCATTTTGTAATATGTTTGTTTTAGTCTTGTTTTAATGTATATATTGCGCTTTTTTATTTGGCTGTACATCGCCCTGAGTCCTTCAGGAGAAGGGCGGTATAAAAATCGAATAAATAAAAATCAAATAAATAATAAATAATAAATAATGGAGCCAAGCAATGGAGCCAAGCCAAGCAATGGAGAAGCCAGATTTACTTAACAACTATTTACTAACTTAACAGCTGCAGTGATTCACCTAACAAGTGTGCCAAGAAAGGTCGCAAAATGGGGCAGAATCCATTTAACAAATGTCTCACTTAGCAACAGAAATTTTGAGCTCAATGGTGGTCATAAGTCAAGGGCTACTTGTAGTAGAAAAGAGCAATGCCGATATTCCTTGGGTTGGAAACAGAATGAACTAGCAAACTAACTATAGCATTTGCTTACAATGCACCATTTCTGTTAAAGAAAACCTTTGGAAGAAAGGTTAAAACATAAAGAATATGTAAATTTTAAGGTTTGGTTTTAACATTCTATGTTTTAACTAAGATGTAACTGTAAGCCGCCCAGCGTTACCCTATGGTAAGATGGGCGGCCAATAAATTTTATAAATAAATAAAAGAAATCACTAGTTCTTACTGTCATCACTGACATAATCTTCCCAGTTAAAAGTGGTCACTGTCGTATTTACAAAGGTACCATTTTCTCCCATTGTGCTATTGAAATAGGAAGTGATGTTTATTTCAAAAGTAGAATTGTCCGGTGGCCAAATCAGGCATTTATGCCTCAGGTTCCCCATGAAAAGTTGGAGCCCTATTAATGCAAATACACTCAGACAAAACACGGTCAAGATCATGACATCTGAGAGCTTCTTCACAGATTGAATGAGGGCTCCTACAATCGTCTTCAGGCCTGCAAGCCAAGAAAAAAAAGAAGAAAGAAAGCAGTTTTGATATAGTGTTCAAGACTTCTTAAGAATGTATTGATTCAAGTAATTTTTCATGCAGTATGGCAATGAAATGAATTGTCTTTGTGACAGTTTCATGAAAAGCCTGATTGCCTATGAACATGAATGAGAAGCTGTTAAGTATATGCTGATCTCAAATTTTATATACAAATAAAATAGATCTATATTTATAGATAAATATACATTGTATGTAATCAGAGGAACACTTGGCCTAAGCAAAAAATGTGATTTTGCTATCCATGCTATATATCTCTATGGAAAAGCACACTATTTTCATTTGCTGTGTTTCTTGCCCAAACCATTATTGTGAGATCACTTGGTAAAGTATTCAACAATGTGCCTCAGTTTATGTTTATTAATAAGTGTATATGATATAAGCTATTTGAATGATACTGGATTAAATCTTATGGTATAAAACAGGTGGTGGTTTGGAAAAGACAGACAACTTCTAGGAAATCCCCATGCACGGCCCATGCTATATTTCATGTTCTGCATATTTAACACATTGCATTTTTTAAAAAAGCATATAAAGAACAGATTGCAAATTTGTCTGAAGTGCCTGCAAAAAATGATAAAATTTGCATCAACATGAAAGCCTCACTATATTGGCCTTTAATTTAAAAGTGGAAAGCTTGATGCCATAAGATGCAAATTGTATAGCCACCTACTGCAAATGTCTCATGCAAGAATGTGTTAAACACAAAGGCTGGACTGGAAACAAAACTTAAGCTGTAATATTTAAAAAGCAAAGAATCACATTAGACAAAGTAATGTTTTCGATTCTTGCTTTTTATTTTTGCTTCTACTGTGCAGTGAGCAACATGGCTTATGCTTAAAAAGGTGATTTCATCTTCCATGGAGTTCTAAAAAGTCAGCCTCTGGGTTTAACCTAGCTCTCACCTGGAATGACTGATATTGTTTTCAATGCCCGGAGAACTCTGAATGTTCTCAACGCTGAGACATTGCCCAGGTCCACAAACTCTGTCACATATCTGTAATAGGGGAGTTCACACACAAACACAATGACAGCACACAAAAAACAGCTGGAAATACCAGGGTCCTGGCACTTCGTCAAGCCACTCACTTCTTACCTGGGATTACAGAAATAGTTTTCAAAGCTCTCAATACTCTGAAAGTTCGAAGAGCTGAAACATTGCCTAGGTTTACAAATTCTGTTACATACCTGTAGAATTAAACCACAGTTATTCAGAATTGAGGCAGAGCTTAGGCTACTTGCTGGGGGGGTCTTTAATTAACACCTTGTCTCTCTTTGCTGCAATTGCTTTGTATTTACTAAAATGCTTTCCTGACCTTCAAATTAAATAAGTCAATGCACAAATCACATTGTTTTTTTATTACTGAAAATTAATTTGGGAATTTGAGAAGAGTATTAATTTATTATAAGCAAGTGGCCAAACACACTACTTTGCCTCTATAGCCCAGCCTGCTTCTGACATGCTAAAAAAAACAACATGAATAAATGAGATTAGATTTATTGTTATAGAAACCTTTCAAATACTTTTCCTTCTTGAATAAGCTTTTCTCCTGAGATCACTCCCTATTAAATTCTTCAAAAGAGAAAAAATCAGAACACAATGATAACACTTACGCGAATGTTATAACTGTGAAATCCAACCAATTCCAGGGATCCCGAAGGAATGTGAAATCTTCTAAACAGAAGCCCCTTGCAAGAATTTTTATTAATGATTCAAAGGTATAAATTCCAGTGAACGTGTATCTGAGGAAAATTTCAGCACAAGAATTAAAGGAAAAAAATTGTTAATCATAACAATTATAAATACAATACTTTCAAAGTCACCAATAAAAAATTAAAATCAAGAAAATGCCAGAAATTTAAAATAGAAAATGATTTTGTTCCAGTGAATAAAAAAAAATGACCCGGTGATAATTCAAAAGGACAAAAAGCAGATAGGAGCAACAGTTCGATTTTATGCTACATTTCACAGGTGAAGTTTTTGGAGGTACACCAAACCAGAAGGAAGCTATGAGGAATTAAAATCCAATATGCAAGAATAAAAGCTACAGGCAAGTAAAAATCAGCTTGCAGATTATAGAAAATACATATATCTCCACTGGTGAGAATCATGCCAATGGAAGTACTTGAAATGAAGGTAGTGCACTGTAACTCACTGTATAGAACAGGGGTGTCAAATTGGCGGGCCATGGGCCGGATACGTCACACGTAGGTCATACCCACCCCAGCTCCATGAAGGGAAAAAACATCGCAAAACATCACGTGGCGCTACATGATGCGGCGAGTTTGACATCCGTGGTTTAGAACAGGAGTGTCAAACTCAAGGCCTGTTTCTTGCTTTGTTAACATGTTGCATGGAAACAAAATTTGACTTACTCTACATTCTTCGTCCATTCTGGAGGATTACTCATGGTCATAAATACACAGTTGGTTAAAATAGTGCACATAATAAGCATGCTGAATAATGTATTAATAGTTAAGGAAAACATACTGGAAAACACTTCTTGAAAATTATCACATCAACAATGTATTTTGGCATATTTCCAGAATCAGTAACCTTTTCTCTATTTAGATAATACTCAAAGAGAATTCCCAAAGTTTTCTACATTGCTTCAGTTTTTTTTTAAAGTAAACATTTAAATAAGCTGAAAGAAAGAAAGAAATAATAATAGTAATATGGATTTTTACAGAAATGAAGGATGTAAACAAGTTGTTACCTCTTTATTAAAAGTAAAATCAGGTAGTTGCAGCAAGATGTTGGTGGCCAGGATAACCAGAAAGCAAATAAGTTGACCAGGCACAAAGAAAAAGGACAGGCAACCAGGGAAGAACATTTTGACATGGAGGAAAAACAATATTCAGCTCAATATCCACTGGATTTTTATACAGCTAGCCTATACTCATTGATTAGTGAGCGCTAATCATTCTGAACCATTAATATTTCAAGGCTCAAATACAGTCTGATATTTTATCTTCTATAAACTGATTTAAAGTTATACTTTTTATAGCATAAAGTTATACTGGTTTTATATTTTCCAAAGGCAAGTTCATACTAGCCCCACCCCTTTAAGGTAGTCCTGGTGGAATAATCAGATCAATTTTTTATTTTTTTTTATTTTTTTTTGCTTTTAGGGACATTTGATCAAACATTTGACTGGCTTCAAAACAGCTGTATGCTTATTAACGGAAGGCCTTAAGAAAGTGGTGCTGTGGCCATAAGGGCTGCCTGCCTGAAAGACTTGCTCAAAGGGAAAGTAGGAAGAACAGCAATTCCGGGAGTGTCTGCAAAGGATCAAAAAAAGTAAAAAAAAAAAGTGGCCAGAGACAGGTGATTAAAAGCCCTACTTTCTTCTTTTTTATTGTGTGTTGTGACACGTGTAAAAAAAAAAAGGTTAGGACACCGATGGTGTGGCCATCATCTTGACTTTTTTTTGCTTTCCTTCCAATGGCTGAGTCATGCAAAGAATAATTCAAGGTTTGTGTTAGAATTCTCCCCCATCACCATCTTACTAGAAATGTTCTCTTATATATGAGGCATTAAATGGCCACATGATGGCAGCATAAAATAAAACATGTTGAGAGCTGCTTTATTTGAAGGGTTGGGTATTACATGTGCATTTCACCTTCCTAGTGGGGTGCTCAGAACAGTATACAAGGGATTATTGGGATGAACTGCCGAATGAGCTTGCACAATTTCTATTCAGATTTTGGTAAAGGTTTTCAGCGTGAGGATTCTTAGGATAAAAGGAGGCTTCTGCCAAAGAGTACTGGTTCAAGGACCAGAGGCCTTTCCTGACAATTCATGGGGATGTAAAGAGTGGAACTGGGGCCCTCCTTCTTTTAATAATAGAGAATCTTAACATTTATTTTTTTATAGGATGTTTCCCTTTTGAGTCTGTTTCATTCCCCATACAGCTACAACCAAGTTGTTCATTAAGAATTTTCTAGAATGTAGCCATCAAGGACCAGAATGTGGCTGTAAGGCTCAAAAGAATATTTGTGAAAAAGAGCTCTCAAAACCATAAAAATATGAATTCATCTGGAATTGTATACACATTTTTTTATAAACTGAGAATAAGTAACATGGAATACATGAGACATTTTAAAAGAGGTATGTGTTTGATTGTGCTGAAACAATCGAATCTACTTACTCACTCTCTGGAGCTGGCCCAGTATATTTACATGTTCAAATAGCAAAAAAAAAAAAAACATATATAAATCAATAAAACTATATGGATCTGATATGCACAGGATTCCACTGTAAGGTGGTGAGATTAGATGTATAGAAACTGCAAAAACTGAAGGCCATGTTGCTTGACATAAACATTTGCTGTTCATTAATATTTTGTGTGCCCTGAAATTGGAAAGAAACTGCCTTGTACAGCATCTTGCAAACTTCACAGAAGAATGGAATAGTATAATTTTATTCTCCACATCACATTTGTTGTAATTTATCTAAAAACCAGTATTCAGAATTCTCTCACAATTTTCTAGATCAATTGAAATATAGTTTCAGAGTAATTATACCATATTAAAATTACATGAAAACATACCAGTGCTTTCTACCTGAAAAAGAATATTTTTAATTCTGTATAAAAAGGAAAACATAAAGACTTACTATTTGGACTTAAGTTTGTACTGAATGCTCGTACAACTTTTGTGCACACACATATATATATACATAAAGAAAACTTCAACTATATTTTTTTTCATAGAAAAGGTCAAGGTGTAGTTGATAGCCTTGAGTCAGAATGCAGTGTTTTGAGGGCTTTTAGAATATACAGAACAAAACACACGGAGCATCTTAGAACATCTATTGAGCGTTCGTCATTTATGCAGTCGATAACAAGGAGACATCCTCATGATTTATTGAATGAATACAGAACACAGCATCTTACAAGTTATAGATGAGTTTCAGCAGGCATAACTCCTAGACTGCTCCAAATTTATATTTTTAACTGTCTGAAAATAACTGTGAAATATCTAATAAATCAATTTATATATAGCATGGATCCTGAGAATTTAGGAGAAAACGCAGGGATATTTTTCAAGAGGCACACTCACGTGGAAATTTGACTTGTCTTGATATGCCTAATTAGAGCCCCAGGAATTGGAAATGGCTCTTCCAATATAAGCCAAATCTCCCATTTATCTCACTGCAGGGAAAGAACGATTGGCAGATGAATTCATTTAAAGAAAACGTGCATATCCTTATTCATTTTATTGAGGAGCTCCTGATAACCATCTAAAAATCATAGGGTCAAGAGTCCAAATCACTGGTGTTTGGTCTAATAAAGCAAAATTCAAAAGCAGGATAAGAGAAATAAAGGCTGCAGAGAAGAAATCATGGGGAAAAGCAGAAGGGAAAAAAAGGAACTCTTTTTAACGTCTATTTTTTTAAGGCTCTGTACTTCATGAATGGGTAGAGGGCAACATTGGCAGAAATGGGAAAATAAATAAAATAAAAAATAAAGAAATGGCTAAGAGGCAAAAAGAGAAGATGAACAAGGCAAAATAGGAATTAAATAAACCCCCTTCCCCCAAAAAACCCCATGGTTTAAATAGACAACTTACTGAAAACAGAAATAGCATTATTTCAATCATTGTGAGCTAAGAACTCAAAAAGGATATGAATGTACCAAAATCTTGATAGCTATTTTTCTAAGAGGGTTGAAAGGAGTTAACAGGTACACAGCAGATGTGGCACTGAATCGGAATATTGCCTTCCCTCTATTCAATACTATAAATGTCTAGAAAAAAAGCAACAGAATTAATGGAGAAAATTGGATTCAGAACCTGCAAAATGGGTTCTGCGTTGGTCTATCTATCATATATACAAAAGACTTTATTAAAGTAGCAGTTACAAATATAGAAGGTGATCTCTCTGTCCCCCTATCTAATTTTGTTCAGTCATATCTATTTATGATTCAAAGTGGGCTCATCAACTAAGCAGATACTTTCTTTAACATGGAACCAGACTTACGCAACCAGATAAAAATCTAAATATTGTACACTAAATTCAGGAACAAAACCTAGATTTTGACAGCCTGAGAAAAACTCTTTCCTTCTATGGCTTTAATTGTAGACTAGTTTCTCAACAGCTTCAGCATCAGTAACCCAGCAGTTTCCTCCCCCACCCCCAACATCTTAATCTATTGAGATCAATGAATTAGACAAGTCCAGTAATGCTGCAGAGTTCTTCACTGCCAAATAAGGAGAGCTCATTAAAAACTTATTTTTTTATCAGGACATGAAACTCAACAACTAATATGTGTTCTTGTGAAGCTGCACTTGGTCACTTTGTATATCTGAGGAAATTCCAAAAAGAAAAGATGATATATATGGTGCACCATGTTTATACTTCACCTTGTAAGTTGTGGTTATACTTTTAAAAAATTGTTATGCTTCCAAAAAATCTCTGTAAAAATGTACCTATGCAATATATGGAGTGTTCTGCAAATCCAATAAATACAGATAGGCGCTATAATGTTACTAGAGTTTGGGGAAAAATGTAGTGAACATGTTCTGCTTTCCATTTCAGGTTCCCACCAAATTCCAGCAATTTCAGGACATTCTCTATATTTTGTTAGCATATGATAGGGGAACTGCGATTGCATTCCCCATTGAAAGAAGTGAAGAAAAACTATATAACCTATGCAGAGATGTATTATTTGTTGTGTAGATTTGATAAGTTGGGGCATGTAGCAGATATTGCGTTTTCTTAATCTTCAGGAAGTCTCCTGGTAGGTCTCATCCATGAACTAGAACCTATCGGTATGAATTTAAAGTTATAATTATTCTACTAAGATGTAATTAGATGTTAAGTTTGGTATCATCTGCATATTGATAATATCTCACTCCCAATGAATCAATCACAGTCTCCTGTATATAATGAACAGCAGCAGAGGAAGGCTATCCACAAGTGACTACCTGATGGGCTGATTTCTATTCCCCATCCATCACAGACTGGATCTGCTCCCTCAGAGAATAAAAGGCAGCACATTTAACTCCCAGTCCTCTAGACAGCCTAGCAGGATAACCTGGCTAATAGTATTAAATACCCCTGAGAGATATAAAAATACCAGAATGGATGCATTCCCTCAAAGTGTTGAAGGTCATCCACCAGAATAAAATGCATTTTCATTCCATAACTGAATCCAGACTGAGGATATGAGTACCCTATTCACTTCATCAGAGCTCACAGATCAAAAGGAGTCCTAGATAATATTGCTGGTGACGCTTCAGGCACACGCTTCTGATTGAATAATCAAGATTACAGAGAACGTGAGCAATGTTAATAGCAAAATCTTGTACTAGTAAGTCACAAGACTTTCTCCACCACCTAGTTCTCTATTAGGAAACAGTGAAATTTAAACAAGTTCCTCGCCACACTTAAAGTCACAGGTGGCAGGCTTGACTATATAGGTATTCCTTGATGTACGATCATTCATTTAATGACAATTCAAAGTTAGGACAGTACTTAAAAAGTGTAAAAACTGATTCTTGCATTTATGACTGCCACAGCATCCCTCTGGTCATGTGATCAGAATTGGCAACTGACATGTATTTAGAATGGTTGCAATGTCCTAGAATCGTGTGATCACCATTTGTGACCTACCCAAGGGGCTTCCAACAAGTAAAGGTAATGAGGGAAGCAGATTTGTTTAACAACTGTGATGATTCATTTAACAACCATGGCAAAACGATAATAAAATTGGGCATGACTCAATAATCACATCACTTAGAGACAGAAGTTTTGGGTTCAATTATGGTGAGAACTACCTATAGTTCATACTCAAGCTCAGTCATGTTACATTTTAGTCTATTTTCCTTTCACTGGCACTTCAACTGTTGCACGTCTTGTCCCATAAATCCTATTAAAACAAAGAACACCCCCAACTCCAATCCCAGTATCAACCAGTATAGAAAGAGGCTGCTTGGGAAGAATCATACCAAGCATACCAATTACCACCTCATTCCAGAAGTCCACCAGGGACTCAGTGGAACAGCCTAACAGATGATATGAAACTCACCAGGAACCTTCCAGAATCAATCAAGATCCATTAGATCTTCAGGAAGACCACTTTCATAGGCCCATTTACCGTGTAGCAGGTATGAGCAGTGAAAATGTCATCTGGACCAGGAAGGGATTTGACCATGTTAAAGGACTCAGTCTAATGTCATCCATATCCAGATCACATACTAATTATTCTAAGTTAAAGATGGGATCAAAAATATGTCTGCCGGGGTGATTATGTGCCTGGTTATATGCTAAAAAACTCCCTCTACTTGTTCTATTCAGTGGAGTTAAAAAGATTAACTACAATCTTTTGGAGTTAAAAAAAAATCATCCTGCTAATTAAGTTGTATAAACAGGAAGTTTATTTAACTTTTACTTTTTGTTTAGCCATTAGCAAAAGGGCTCTACTCAGAATAAAGAAGTGGAATGAAGTTTTGGAAACTACCCATTGAGCAAGATTTGATATGCATCTTCTGAGGGCATAAAAACATCTATCTTACTGTTCTAATATATTTTCTTACAGAAGAAATTACAAAGAAAAATAACGTTCGGCTCTTAAGGTTTACGGTGGCCTTTTCCAAATGCTGTGTTAACATACAGAATTTCCAAAAAGCTTGATCTTCCCCTTTGTGGCTATGAACTCTGGAAGATGAGAATGTGAAGAATATAAACTGGAGATGACCAGGCCAAAGAATTATTTTAATTTTAGTTAAATTGAAATCAGAATTTTCTGCCTGCAAGAATATCTTTTCTTTTTTACAGCAGAGTCAGAATCAGGTGGTTCTAAGGCTACAGATCTAAGAGCAACTCAGATAGCTATAGGATAGTACAGAAATTAAATCAAACATTTACATCCACACTGCAATGAAAAGAAGAACTAGACCAGCGGGCAATTGCTAAACAGATTCAATCATTTAAAAACACTGACTCTGTAAAGTGAAGATTTGTTGCAAATGTCATGTAATTTTTGTTAAATATCTTTTTTGTAATCATTTTCTTGATGTGCGAATACGAAAGATATAATAAACTGCTTCACAATTTGTCTGAGGTGGTGTAGGGTTTCCTGCCTAAGCAGGGGGTTGGACTAGAAGACCTCCAAAGTCCCTTCCAACTCTGTTTTTCTATTCTATTCTATTTGTAATAATGGGGCGGGGGTGTGGAATATAGTACTGTAATACTATATTACAATATAATACTATATAGTACTATAATATAAAATATTATAGTACTGTAAATATAGTATTTACAGTACTATAATATTTTCCCCAAGTAATGCTTTAGTTGTGAGCATAAATGAACAAAAGTAGCAATCCATATCTAGGCGATAATAATCTGAAGTATAGAAGTTGTCCTCCAATCTACTGATTAAAGAGGACTCTGCAGAATTTCCCTCCTCCCAAATTCTGTGTTAAATTCCCAGCTGAGGACTCACTTTTTTGTTAAGGTAATATGGGTCCAGGTCCTCCAATGGCTCGGACACCATCCCCGGAGGTATGTCTCCATATATAAAGGGCAGGGATTTGCCAGCCTCCAAATCACTATTCGGTTTTGGTCCATTTTCATCATCATCGACGTCTTTGCGCTCTTGCTTGGACTTCTTCGCCTTTTCCTCGGCAATGCGTTGTTCAATAGCTGCCAGTGACTCTTTCGTAAAAAAGTGGAAGCTGTCAGGTCCTGGTGGTACCAGCACTGACTGTGCCATCTTTTCATCCTGCAGCTCTTAATTACAGTTGTGCCCCATGCATAAAAAAATGCTAGGATACAGAAAAACATATAAAAAAATTAGTTTCATGCTCTCTGGGTCAACACAGAAATGCTTGCTTATTATTTTCTTCAGGGATGGCTAGGGTACAAATGGAAGAATAGGGCTTTCTTGTCAATTTATTTATTGATTTTCTTAGCAATCAGTTTTCCTCCTCTTTCTTGTATCTTTTAAACAAATCAAATCCATTGTCAAGAAAATTAGCTTTCTTATGAACAGCAATGCATTGGCAATGATGTAAGGAATGTTCCGCGCCGAACACATTATTTTCCTATTTTTTTAAAATAATAGTGTATAGCAGCTTTGTTTGCAATCCACAGCACAAGTGAGCAACCATATTTTAGTTTACAATGTTGTGTAAGTACAGCCAGAGTATTTTATTAGGACACTTCTAAATGCCAGCATTTCTGTCTGTCTGAATTCAATATAAAATGCTGATCTATTTGGTGATTAGAACATGACAAGCACAGACATATTTATATATCTGTAACTGCCAGAGTACAGCCAACCAATATCTGATCACAATAATTCCAAGATATTAAATGAGTACCTTACTTTACGCCTTCTAGCCTAAGTCGAAAGATATTTTCTGTACCCTTATAATAAATTGCTGGTATTCCTTGGTTTTTACAGCCCTCTCCCCATGGCAAACCTCTGTCGTCTTCAACATTTCTAATGCTGACATACCAGCAATTCTGCATATTCCTTTGCTAACCACCATGCTACTATGACCAGATCCTAGAAGGTGGGAAATGGGGTGGATAAAAATCTCTCCAATTAGAACTCAGATAATTGTTATAGAAGTAAAGCAGTAATACCATGGAATTTTTCAATAGATGTAATTTTTCCATGGTTAGAACGCCAGTATCATTGCCGTTGCTCAACAATCTTGCATGGGAATTGACATTGTGCCCTTATCTAGCTCTCAGCTAATGACAGGGCACTAACCTGGAAAACTTTCTGCCTAATTTCAGTCAGTGAAAGTTAAGAGTAAAAGGCAACACGTGGTGGAAAAGTGAAATGTAATAAAATATATGATTAATTGGATATATCTGGATGATACCATAAATAGAAAACATTTAAGTTGGATCTAGTAGATCCACTGATTCCAAATGGTCTGCTCAGCAAATATTTAAGTTAGATTCAATATTCTGTTTATTCCCTTTTCTCCTTTGTATAACATATCACTCTATACACGTATCTTGTTATGATAAAAATATGATTTTTTCAGGTTTACCCAACTGAGTTACAAACTGTTAAAATTCAAACACAGAACTCTATATTCACTCAATATCCTTAACTGGGATGCTCGGATCTGGGACGGGCTGGACGCTGATTGGGTGGTTCAGGGTGAGATGATGGAGGTGGTTCTTGAGAATGTTGTTTGGGATGAGTTCGATTCTGTGACTCCCAAGGACATGGACAGGTTGCTGGGGAGGCTGAATGCGACCACATGTTTACTGGACCCGTGTCCCTCCTGGTTGGTACTGGCCACACAGGAGGTCACACGAGGCTGGCTTCAGGGAATTATCAACACTTTTTTAGTGGCGGGTGTCTTCCCAGCCGCCTTGAAGGAGGCGGTGGTGAGGCCCCTGCTTAAGAAGCCCTCCCTGGATCCAGCTGTGTTAGCTAATTATCGTCCTGTCTCCAACCTTCGTTTTGTGGCAAAGGTTGTCGAGAGTGTGGTGGCATGGCAGCTTCCCCGGTACCTGGAGGAAACTGTCTATCTAGATCCGTGCCAGTCCGGCTTCTGGCCTGGGTACAGTACGGAGACGACTTTGGTCGCGTTGGTTGATGATCTCTGGAGGGCTCAGGACAGGGGTTGTTCCTCTGTCCTGGTCCTATTAGATCTGTCAGCAGCTTTTGATACCATCGACCATGGTATCCTGCTGCGGCGGTTGGGGGGTTTGGGAGTGGGGGGCACCATTTTTCGGTGGTTCTCCTCCTACGTCTCCGACCGCTCGCAGACTGTGTTGGCAGGAGGGCAGAGATCGACTGCGAGGCACCTCACTTGTGGGGTGCTGCAGGGATCGGTTCTCTCGCCGCTCCTGTTCAACATTTATATGAAGCCGCTGGGGGAGATCATCCATAGTTTCGGGGTGAGTTGTCATCTATATGCTGATGATACTCAGCTGTATATCTCCACCCCGAACCACCCCAACGAAGTCGTCGAAGTAATGTCCCGGTGCCTTGAGGCCGTACGGGTCTGTATGGGGAAGAACAGACTTCGACTCAACCCATACAAGACTGAGTGGCTGTGGATGCCAGCATCCCGGCACAGTCAGTTAGGTCCATTGCTGACTGTGGGGGGGCGAGGCGTTGGCCCCCAGGGAGTTGGTACGCAACTTAGGCGTTCTCCTGGATGTACGGCTGTCGCTAGAAGAGCATCTGACGGCCGTTGCCAGGGGAACTTTTTATCAGGTGCACCTGATACGCCAGTTGCATCCCTTCCTGGATTGGGATTCGTTATGCACAGTCACTCACGCCCTTGTCACCTCTCACCTGGACTACTGCAATGCTCTCTACATGGGGCTCCCCTTGAAGAGCACCAGGAGGCTCCAACTGGTCCAGAATGCGGCTGCGTGGGGGATAGAGAGAGCAGCTTGTAGCTCCCATATAACAGCTCTCCTGCGCAGACTGCACTGGTTACCGGTGGTCTTCCGGGTGCAATTCAAGGTGCTGGTTCTCACCTTTAAAGTGCTCCATGGCTTGGGACTGGGTTACTTACGGGACCGCCTACTGCCACTGATAGCCTCCCATCGACCTGTGCGCTCCCATAGGAAGGGCCTCCTCAGGGTGCTGTCGGCCAAACAATGCCGACTGGGCGGCTCCCAGGGGGAGGGCCTTCTCTGTGGGGGCTCCTGCCCTGTGGAATGAGTTACCTCTGGAGCTATGCCAACTCCCCGACCTCCGGACCTTTAAGTGCGAGCTTAAGACTCTTTTATTCCAACAGGCAGGGTTGGCCTAATTTTAACAGGGGTGGTTTTATTAGGGTCTATTTTATATTTTATTAGTTTTAAATTATGGGGCCAATTTTTAGAATCAGATTTTTAAATAATGTTCTTAATTTGTTTCTTTTTGTACAATTTTTATTTTGGCTGTAAACCGCCCTGAGTCTTCGGAGAAGGGCAGTATAAAAGTATGATTAATAAATAATAAATAAATAAATAAATAAAATAAATAAATAAATGGATTCATATATTGGTCTGAATAGTACACTGAACAATAACCCAACCAAATTAGCTAGATTTGCGTAATATAAGCAATAAAAAGACTAAATATATTTATCATGACAAGCGAAGGTAGCTGTTAGCTCTCTTTAACCTAGTTGTGTGTGTTCTGATATCACAACTACTGTCAGTAATCTTTCTGAATTACTGGGCAGTTGGCGAAAGGAGAACATTTTTTGCACATAAGCAGATAAATCAATATTCAACTTGTATCCCTCTCACTTTAAAACAAAGTCTCATAATTTTAAGGCAGTAATATTACACCCCAAATACATCAGTTAATATGTCCACAGATCACAACCAATTAAACTTTTCTGTATGTAGCATGAGCTAATCTTAGTTGTTATTTAGGCTATCTGGCCAGGTTTTAACTAGTATTAAAAGCTTCCTGACATAAACACGCTGAATGCTTAGTGTCAGTGTTGTGTTCACGAAATAAGGAAGCAGGAGACAGGACTTCAATAACAACAGTTCTTAAGTCTATTGTGAGAACCCAGCAACTGGAATAGGAGAAAAGTCCTCCTTATATAGCATTTGGGCTGAGGCACCAGCAAATTAGAAACATGCTTTTTCCCGCCCAAATTCCCCTCCAAGAATTCAAATACATAACACCCCTCCCTTCCCAGAACACATTCAGTTAAAATTTACAAACTATTTACATACGTAGTCACGCAGGTAACCAGGGCATCCCCTGTGCCTGGTTGACCTGCGCAACTCATTTCTAGGCAGGGAGTCGAGCTGGTCGGAGGGACTCTCTGTTCCTCCCAGCTCCTCCGATTGGCCTTCCTGGCCTGGATTATGGCAGACTTTTCTTCAGTGACTTCTAGTAGGACTGGAGGGCATTGCTGGACCTCACAACTTTCAGATAAATCCCCCGACCAATCTCGGCTTGAGTTAGCAGATGGTGTAAACAGCAGGTAGTCAGGGCCTGGTTGCTTTGTTTGTTGGAACTCTGTTTTGGCTGCCAATCTGTTTCAAATCTGGTCAACATGCCTTCTCCAGACTCTCCCATCGCCCATGTCAATTTTGTATGACTTCGGGCCTGTAATGTCAAGAATTGTCCCTGCCAACCACAAAGGTTCCTCCCCATAGTTTCTTGCGAATACTGGGGAGCCTATTGAGAATTCCCTGGTCCTATTTTCTAGTGTCCCATAATTATCGGGGGAATAGTTTGGATTTAAATGGTCTACAGGGCATCGTAGCCTCCTTCCCATTAGCAATTCCGCAGGGCTGCGGCCAGTGGCTGTACACGGGATCCCATGTTGGACTATCAAGAATGTGTTAATTTTGGCTTGCCAATCCCCTGGGCTTATCCGGGATAGTGCCTCCTTGGCACTCCTAATAAAACGTTCTGCAAGGCCATTGCTAGCCGGATGGAAAGGTGCCGAGAGGGCATGACGGATGCCCAGCTCGGCGAGGTAGCTCTCGAATTGGGTGGCTGTAAATTGTGGACCATTGTCCTAGACAATAGTATCGGGTAACCCGTGTGTCACAAATAGTCATTTTAAAACACGGATCACTGCCTCAGCCATCGTGGATCGCATTAGGATTAGTTCCAACCATTTGGAAAATGCGTCCACTAAGATCAAAAATGTTTCGCTGTGGAAAGGACTGGCAAAATCTATGTGAAGCCTAGACCATGGTCCCTGGGGCTTTTCCCACTCTCTTACGGAGGCTGTTGGGGGCAGTGGTCTGGAGTTCTGGCAGGGACTGCATCGCCCCACCCAATCACCAATGTCCTTGTCAAGCTGGGGCCACCAAACCTAACTCTGCGCCAATCCCTTCATGCGCACAATACCAGGGTGCCCCACATGCAATAAATTCAAGACATTTTCCCAAAGGCTTGATGGAACAACCACCCTATCTCCCCACAACAAACACCCCCTTTGCGTAGACAGTTCCAATCGCTTTTTTACAAATTGCTTGAACTCTTTGCCAGTAGAACTGGGCTACCCCCTTTGCCCCCCAGCCAATAACAATTCTGATAATAATGTCCTTGGCAGAGGCCCTGGCAACTTCAGCAGAAGTAATTGGGCCAGTGTCCAGAGAGTCAATAAGAAGAACAGGGGTGCCCGGAGTGGGGTCCTTGATGAGTTCTGGCAATGGGCACCTGCTCAAAGTGTCCGTGTGTCCCAAATCTTTGCCCAGTCGGTGATTTAAACGGTAGGAATAAGCGGCCAAGAAAATGGCCCATCGAGTCAATCTGGGGGAAAGGGCAATAGGCGTGGGACGGTCCCCTGCCAATAGTCCCAAAAGGGGGTGATGGTCCATAACAATGTCAAAGTGTCTGCCAAATAAATATTCATGAAATTTTTTCACCCCGAGACAAATGCTAGGGCCTCTCGATCTAACTGACTATAGTTCCATTCCGCTCCTAATAGAGTTTGTGAGAAATAAGCAATAGGAGCTTCAGCTCCATTGGGTAGTTTGTGGCTCAAAACAGCCCCCACTCCAAAAGAGGATGCATCGCACACAAGAACTAATGGCAAGGTCCTATTGTATTGGATCAGCAGACTGTCCCCCAACAACAGTTGCTTTACAGCTCGGAATGCAGCTGCCTTGGATTTTCTCCATGTCCAAAGGGTCTTTTTGGCGAGCTGCCTGTGTAAAGGTTCTGCTACAGTAGCTTTGTCTTTTAAAAAAACTGAGTAAAAATTCAAAAGCCCTAAAAAGGCCTGCAGTTCTGTCTTATTTCGGGGGGGGAGGGGGTTTCTGAATGGCTCGAACCTTGCTTTCTGTTGGATGAATTCCTGCTGCATTGATCTGATATCCTAAAAACTCGACTGAGAGCACCCCAATCTGGCACTTGTTGAGTTTAATTCGTAGCACAGCAGTTCGGAAAATGGTCAACACCTTTCGTAGTTTCTCTCTTAATTCTTCTAGGTCATTTGCTGACACTAAAACATCATCAAAATAGGGTACTATCCCTGGTAGATCCTGCAACAGTCGCTCCATCGGATTTTGAAATAGCCCTGGAGCTACACTGACCCCAAATTGGAGTCTGGTGCACTTGAATGCACCCCTGTGCGTGACAATTGTTTGTGCTTCCACTGTGGCAGTGTCCACAGGCAATTGCTGGTATGCTTGTGCTAAGTCCAGCTTTGCAAAAATTTGACTGGGTCCCAATGAATGCAAAAGGTGTTGAACTATCGGGACAGGGTATGTGCTTTTTTGTAAGGCTTTATTTAACGTTGCCTTATAATCAGCGCAGATTCGGACAGAGTCGTTTGGTTTGACAGGAGTCACAATGGGTGTCTCCCACTTTGCGTGGTCGACTGGAATTAGTATGCCCTGTTGCACTAATTTATCAAGTTTTTTGTTGATTTTCAGTTTAAGGGCAAATGGGATCCTCCTAGCCTTTAGTCGTATTGGGGCAATCGCAGGATCTAAGTTAAACGAAATAGGGGTCCCCACATACTTGCCCAGACTGTCTTTAAACACGTTGTGGAACTCCTGCAGTAGCTCCTCCTTCAAATCGCACCCGGAGACTCCCTTGCCCAGGGCCCAGAACGAATTAAGACCCAGGAGGCTGGGAAGGTGTCCTTTCACAATGGTGATCAGTAGAGTCTTTTTGTGCTGATCATAGGTGACCCAAACTGTTGCGATTCCTATTACGGGAATTCGGTTTCCCTGATAATCTTGGATTCACAGTCTTTGAGGTTTGAGCTGACTCCTTCCGATGTGCAGGATGGCTGTGATCAAATTATCCCAGGACATGATGGTGATTGATGTCCCAGTGTTGACTTCCATTTTACATGGAACGCCTTCAATGTACGCACTCGTGAAGATTTTCCTGGGTTTTTTTAAAAGAAAAAAGGGAATGCACCTCCGAGCTACTTTAGCACCACAACGACCGTCACTGAAGGCATCTGAAAAGCCTCATTAATTTAGTGAGCTAAAGGCTGCTACTGTCACCTAATAACTCAGTTGTGTGCTCTTCCCCAAGGAGGTGCAATAACATATAGTAACTGGAAATCTGGCCTGGATCCTTGAGATTCCCTGCTTTAATACATGACATCATTTTTTAAAAAATAATCCTTTATGAAATTAGGAGGTTGACTGGAGGGGGATAACCAAATCCTTTCTTATGACTAATGCTTTTTTGCTTACAAAGGTATACATTTTATTTTTCCAGATTGGAAAAGAGAATGTTTTCATGCTTCTTCATGCCCTAGCTGGTTGATTTTTGTTTTTTACTCTAATGCAAAAGATGTGTTAATCTTTGTCATGTTGCTTTATTAGAAATTAGAATAAGCAAAATAATTGTAAGCAATGAAACAGTTGCAAGGACAATGACAAAAATGAAAAGAAAACAAATTCTAGGACATTATTTGAAGGGACTAAAAGTTAAGATTGATAAAAGTGAAAAGAAGAATATAAAGTTAGTTTATTTGATCAAGATTAAAATAGATATGTTGCTGTCTCTAGTAACCCTTAACAGATTTTTGCTGACCAGGACGGAACAATGAGGCTTTAAGGATTTGTTTTTAGATAAGAGATGGCATATGGAAAGAAAAGACCATTTGTTATTGTTTAACAGAAACTTTATAAGTTACTAAAATTGTTTATACTTGTTATGAGGAAAGAGAAAGACATTTCTTTATAAATTTATTTCTTTTTATTTACTATATTTTATCTTTTCTTCCTTTTCTTTTTTCTTTTCTGGACTTTCTATTTTTTCTTTTATTAGTATGTATTAGTTTTTATCCTTTAATTGTAATATTTAATAAAATTAACATAAAAAATAATCTTATCTGAGCATGGTATGTGGTCACCAGCTCTTGCTAACACACCACCATTGTGTGATATGAAATATACTGAGGGGGTCCTCATGGACCACCAACCCCTTCTGTTCTGAGATAACCACATTTATGGATGATCAATGAGTAACAGATGAGATCTCCTTGATGCCATTCCCACTCCCCACCATTATAAATTGATTTCTCCCATCACACTAGCATTCTGGGGGATGGAAGGGAAATCTTCAGCCCACACAAGTTTGGCTAATTATAGAAAGGAAACCAAATAAAAAAGTCAGGTCATTAGTTCAGCCTAGCTGAGATGGGAGATAGACGGGGCAACTGGCCAATTGAAACAAAAATCAACTTTATGAAATGCACCAAAAGAAACTTCTTCAGCTGAAGAAGCTTTTTGGATGAGAAGCAAAATGTCTTCAAAGAAAAAACAGACAGTCCAGTTATCTCCTGAAAAAGCATTTTTGGGACAACCATGACCTGGATGATTGAGAATCTCCATAGACACCAAAATAAAGTTTCCAGTCATGTAACAGTTTAAATACAAAACAATAACAACAACAACAACAACACTAACATACTTCTAATTAAGCTAACTTTCCACCTGGCCAGAGATCACCCCTTTCTCAACACATACAAAACTCTTCCTGCACCAAACTTGACAGAACCCTCTTCTTTTCTTCTATTAGCTCTCTGGGCATATCAAGTTGGCTTGTTCTTCAAAGGGCCAGCCATACCCCACCATAGGTAAGGAAGAAACTGCTGTGCAGCATCTCTTTAGCACAGTGGTTCTCAACCTGTGGGTCGCGACCCTGTTGAGGATCGAATGACGATTTGCCAGGGGTCGCCTAAGACCATCGGAAATATGGGAAGTATACTTGCGAGTCAAAGAATCGCGCTCCAATGGTTGATTCCACAAGCCAGCTGCAGGCTCTTCAAATCGCTAGCCGAATTCGGCTTCAGGCGCGATGAATTAAAAAAGAGAGAAATCTTTGCTCTGATGTCTCCCTCTCAAGCCAGCTGCAATCACTCCCAATCGCTAGCCTAATCTGGCTTCAGGCGCGATAACTTAATAGGGGAGGAGTCTCCGCTTTAATGCCTCCATCCTCAAGGCAATCGCAAGCAGTTCAGATCACTAGCCAATACGGCTTCAGGCGCGATAAATTAAAAAAAAACAGTTTGCCGCTTTTTTCCCCCTTCTGCGGTTGGGGTCGCCACATCATGGGGAATTGTGTTAAAGGGGCCGCAGCATTATAAAGGTTGAGAACCACTGCTTTAGCATGTCCCTGCAAAGGTGCATCAGTCTTTGCAACTGTATCGCTGGGGGCTTGATAGTGCAGAGCAGACAAAGAATGTGGGGCACAACCAATACTGAAAACTTTCCTTAACAAAGTTTTCTTGCTACACCAGCCAGGATTGTTGTGGGTCTAAATAACACCAACATATGTTAACTGTGTAAGAACAGGAGCCAAGATTGCCACACACTCACAGCTGCTGAAATTAGCTCCCACCTTTCAACAGGCCTTATCACTTCTGGCTTAACCCGATGCCCCCAAAATGGCACCCAGAGACAAGAAAAGAACACGGACCAGCCCTAACAATGTTATTGGGAACCATAAGTCTAACCCAGCAGAAAAACAAATGAGGAATGACTCTTATCACCAGGACCGGATGGATTACACCCCAAGGTTCTGAAGGAACTGGCAGACGTGATCTCAGAACCACTGAACTATATCTTTCAAAGATCCTGGAGCACAGGGGAGCTGCCAGAGGACTGGAAAAGAGCTGATGTAGTTCCCATCTTCAAAAAAGGAAAAAAAACAGATCCAGGAAACTACAGACCTATCAGTCTGACCTCAATACCGGGGAAGATTCTGGAAAAGATAATCAAGCAACGAATCACCGAACACCTAGAAGCAAACAAAGTAATAACCAAAAGCCAACATGGGTTTGTCAAAAACAGATCATGCCAGACTAATCTTATCACATTCTTTGACAAAATGACAAAATTAGTAGACCAGAGGAATGCTGTCGATATAATTTACTTGGACTTCAGTAAAGCATTTGATAAAGTAGACCATAACCTACTACTAGATAAAGTAGAAAAATGTGGGTTAGACAGCACCACCACCAGATGGATTCGTAACTGGCTGACCAACCGCACTCAACGTGTAGTCCTCAACGGAACTACATCCACATGGAGGAAGTATGCAGTGGAGTACCCCAAGGCTCTGTTTTAGGCCCAGTACTCTTCAACATCTTCATCAATGACTTGGACGAGGGATAGATGGGGAACTCATCAAATTTGCAGATGACACCAAGCTGGCAGGAATAGCCAACACTCCAGAAGATAGGCTCAAGTTACAGAAAGATCTTGACAGACTTGAACATTGGCGCTATCTAACAAAATGAAATTCAACAGTGAAAAAGTAAGGTTCTACATTTAGGCCAAAAACAAAATGCACCAGTACCGTATATGTGGTACCTTGCTCAATAGTAGTACCTGTGAGAGGGATCTTGGAGTCCTAGTGGATAACCATTTAGATATGAGCCAGCAGTGTGCAGCAGCTGTTAAAAAGCCAACACAGTTCTGGGCTGCATAAACAGAGGATAGAATCAAGATCACGTGAAGTGTTAATACCACTTTATAATGCCTTGGTAAGGCCACACTTGGAATATTGCATCCAGTTTTGGTCGCCACGATGTAAAAAAGATGTTGAGACTCTAGAAAGAGTGCAGAGAAGAGCAACAAAGATGATTAGGGACTGGAGGATAAAACATATGAAGAACGGTTGCAGGAACTGGGTATGTCTAGTTTAACAAAAAGAAGGACTAGGGGAGACATGATAGCTGTGTTCCAATATCTTAGGGGCTGCCACAAAGAAGAGGGAGTCAGACTGTTCACCAAAGCACCTGAGGGTAGAACAAGAAGCAATGGGTGGAAACTGATCAAAGAAAGAAGCAACTTAGAACTAAGGAGAAATTTCCTGACAGTTAGAACAATTAATAAGTGGAACGACTTGCCTGCAGAAGTTGTGAATGCTCCAACACTGGAAATTTTTAAGAAAATGTTGGATAACCATCTGACTGAGATGGTATAGGGTTTCCTGCCTGGGCAGGGGGTTGGACTAGAAGGCCTCCAAGGTCCCTTCCAACTCTGATGTTATGTTATGTTATGTTATGTTATCTCCTCATTGCAGAGGCAACTAAAAGTGTAAGTAATGGATCCATAGCTCCAGAACACCCTTCACCTTCAAAGACTGTAAATAATGCAGGACCCAACCAGAAAAATTGGCTATCTCATCACCTCTCCAAACCATCCCCTTGGGCAAGGAGATTAACTGTGGGGTTAATTCCCCATTGAATCTAGGGCTTCTCCTTAAAAGTACGCTAGCCCACATTTTAAAGTAGAAATATGAACAAGGAAAGAAATATTAGTTACTTAGTTAGATTCCCCCCAACCTTTTGTTACTTTATAAGTAACTCAAGGTGGCAAATATACCTAATATTCCTTCTTCCTTCTATTTCCCCCACAATAATCATCCTGTGGGGTAAGGTGAACTGAGATAGAGATACTGGCCCAAAATCACCCTGCTGGCTTTCATACCTAAGGCAGGACTAGATCTCACACTCTCCCAGTTTCAGGGAATAGCACCTTAACCACTACACCAAACTGGTCAAGAGGCAAAAATCTGTTTTTAGGTAATTCTTGGTTATCATTCTTCTTTATGGTAGAGATAATATGTTACTATTTGAGATTATAAAGGATGACTGGAACTTGTTCAACAACAGGAGAGTTTTCAACCTCTCCTCAGCCACATGGCTGGCTGAAAAAAAATATGAGAATATGGATAATATAATAATATAATATAATATAATATAATATAATATAATATAATATAATATAATATAATATAATATAATATAATATAATATTTAATTTGTGCTATTTTCTAAAAAAGCTGGCATTCACTTTTTATTTGTTAATTAATAATGTGAGGAATACAGTGGCTGTATTTGGTGACTATATGAAGTTATTTAGAATATTTAGGACATAAAAGCAAAGAAAGCAAAAGGGTGGGTATTAAAATAATAAATATTTTTATTATTAATCTAACAATGGTTCACTAATAAATATGGGAGCATGAAAAGCTTCCTGCTCGTTTCATAATATTAAAAGCTAGGGCCATCCAATAAAATTCAAAAAAGCAATAAAGTAGTCAAAATTGCTTTCCAAGCTTATCACGATAGTGAACAACTTTGATAGCTTTGTAACTCAGATGAATAGGAGATAAAACTTAACTAGTTCAGCTCAGAGTAATCCCTGTTACCTCCATGCCATGGTGCACTTACAAACAGACTTTCAATCCAAGATCCAGCCCAAGACCTCTCTAAGTGATCACTTGAAGCTAGTTGGTGATGGAGTGCATAGGCCCAATTTTAGCACTTATTAACATTGATAAATTATTTTAAAAAGAGCCAAAAGCTAGCTGGCCAGCTGAGAGCATGATGATAGGAGCTCCATTTGTTATTTCAGATCAGAAATATATTAACTTTTCTACAATAAAATTGTGTTCTGTTGTAGGATCACATTACAATGCAAGCAACTCAGTTTTACTTCTCACAGCCATACAGATACTAGGATATAAAACACAGAAGTGTGCAAACTTACAACCTTTTTTCTCATTGGAGTTAGAAAACATATCCCTCCGAATACCAGAGGATGAGAAACATGAACATACTTTGGGGTTTTTCTAGAGGAATGAGATTGATGCTTAGGAATAATCCAGCAACGCTGTAATGTTCCTTTGTTTATTTCCTGTTGTATATATGCTATTTTCTTGATACTGGTGGTTTTTTTTCACATCTATATGGGAATTAAATAGGATTTTGGACAGTGGTAGGTTGCCCCTGGTTCGGACCGGTTCTTGTGAACCAGTAGTAAAACCGGGGTGGGTGGGTGCGTAGGAGGCTCCGTCCACCGATCCCGACATCATCAGGAAGCTTCTATGCACGATCCTGCTGCGAACCGGTAGTAAAGGTAAGTAGAACCCACCCCTGATTTTGGACCAGTTAAGTTATTATGAAGCAGTTCATAATATGGTATGTCTCCAGACTGGAGAAATGTGTGTTACCAAACTGGATGCAGTCCATTGTGTACATATAGCAACGGGTAAATAGCTTTTTAAAAAAGTAAATGGCAAGTTTCAAAGGATTTACAGACCTTGGGAGAGGAAGACTTCAATACCTTGCATCCTGCTAGGTTTCTGATCAAGTTTGAAGGCACTACACCCTGCTATTGCAATTGAGGGCAGAGAGCATGTGTATTCTCAGACCCATGTCTTCTTTTCTGAATACAAATAATGGGTCTAGCCAAAAAGACTGATCTGTAATAGATCACAACAAGGGATAAATACCACCATGTCAAGGTGGCAGACTAGATTGGTCCCCTTTGCTTACAATTTATACATTAAAGAAACATTCACACATTTAGTATTGATATAAATGGCATACTTCCTAGTTCAGGGATTCCAGAATTTTTAAAAAGTGCAGAAACAAAACACTGATAGCTGAACAAGTAGTTTTGCAGAATGTTCCCCACTGAATCCTTAGCATCTTCACTTGGATCTAGGAAAAATCTACTTTAGACCTGGAGAAAGAATGCTAGCTAGATCACCTTAAATTAAATCGATCAGGGACTAGACTCAGTTATAAGGCAAAAATCACTTTCCTACAGAAGTGCAATACCTGCAAGATTTAAAATCAGCATGGAGCCTGAAGTTCATTTTGAAGTCATCACTGTTAGATCCAGGAAGTAGATGTGATGCCACAACATGCCTCTGGAGTATATCATTTAACAAAACAGCTTATTGATTTTTATCTGCACTTCCTTCAGCTTCTGGTTGGTTAGGGAACAAACTAGCATGCTTGTGTGCATCTGTATAGCTCTGTTTCCTGTTGCTTTGACAACAAAGCACGGCAAGGGCAGAAGAAGGATAAGGATAAAGTGAGGCGACAAATGATGGCTTCCATAGCAGATCAGAAATGGAATTTTATAGATCACAGTCAAAGGGGACAGGAAACTACACCGCCCTTGAAAAGAGGCTTCAATATTCTGCCTAAGTCCTTCTCGGAGCTATCCAATTAGCATTCCAGGCTACAGAGCTGTTTTTCTCCATGGTAATCAATTTTCAAGAATTACATAGGAACGGCCAAGTAATTATTAATGTATGGACTGGTGCTTCTATGGGAGTTGTGGTTGAGTCTTTTCATATGTGCTTATTTCTGCATGGATAATTTTAAAAGTGTTGGACAACAATGTATTTGCATATCAGCATACTCTCTCCTAGTAAGGGAGAAAAATTGCCTGTATTTTTGTGTGAGCAAACACATGTCCTGCTTTTTGATCAGTGGTCAAAGAAAGTAGAAGCCCAGCAGTAGTAAGGATGCTTTGGAAAATGAGAAACAATGAGGACTGGAGATGCTGCTGAACTACAACTTGCAGGCGGTCTAGCCAGTATGGCCACAAATGAGGGTGCTTTCTAATTATCCAGCAATAGCTGGAAAGTCACCGGTTCCCCAATCTGGATAAAGGATGCTAATTTAAATTTATGATGGTTCCATCATTTGGCTGTAAGTTTTCATGGCTCATATTCTGAAACAATAAAATACAGGTTATGGCCTTCAGGATAATAAAATTTCAGTTACTTGAAAAATGCTATTATCCTCCCCATCTTCACATAGTCATTTTTAACATTTTATAAATATCTAGCTCCCTTAATCTTTTATTGTAGGACATTGCTTCCGGTTCCCAGATCATTTTTCTTGCCCCTCTCTGGACCTATGCGAGTCTGAATATTTTTTAACTGTGATACTCAGAATAAACAACAGTGTTCAAAGTAAGGTCTGATCAATGCAAAAAAGAATGAAACTATTCCTATACATCACAGGTGGCAAACTCATGGCGTCACATTGCCGTCACATGATGTTTCACGACATTTTTCCCATTTGCGGACCTGGGGTGGGTGTGGCCTGTAATACATCCAGCCCGCAGGCCGCTAGTTTGACACGCCTGCTATACATGATTCAGAAATTGATCAAGTGCAGATATTGTGTTTGTTTGTTTGCTATCGATGTGAATACCTACTTCTTATGGCAAAAGTTTTTCAACCACAACAGTTGATAGTTAGGGATGAGCAAGAAATACAGACCTATTATTTGTTAAGAGCACCCAAAGACTCAATGTGGGACAAATCTGCTATGTTGATACTAAAGGATATTTTCATCCTGCCTGATCAGTATCGTCAAAAAACTAAAAACCACAGTTGGGTTTGTAGACCTACTGTAGGTGCAGCATACAACACAGTTTGGAAAAACAGTTGTTATACAGACTGTGTATATTACCCCCTGCAAAAATCTCTGTCTAATTAATAACATGCTGAGTGATAGGTCCTGTCAGGTAATAATGGGGGACAACATAAGTAAGGTAATAAGATTAAACAACAGCCTCCCACAAGGCTCTGTAACTGCACCTACACCACGGGTGTTAAACTCGCTGCGTCACATTGCTGTCACGTGATGTTTTGTGATATTTTTTCCCTTCGCGGAGCTGGGGTGGGCATGGCATGCACGTGACGCATCCGACCTGTTTGACACCTCTGACCTACACTATTCAATTTATACATATCAGCTATGCTGGCAACAAGGAAATGCAAATTTGGATATGCTGATGACTTGGCCACAGCAGCACAAGAAAAACACATGGAGATGGCAGACAGTCTCCTGTCCAAAGATCTTAAATCTTGGGGAAATTCTTCACTGACTGGAGGCTTACTCCTAGCATCAGCAAAACAATATCTATGTGCTTCCACCTTAACAACAAACTAGCATATGAAATCCTAAAGATCTGCTTAAACTTACTCCCCTATAACCTCCCTCCAAAGTACCCTGGAGTAACAGTGGACCAAACTCTCTCCTATAAGATACATCCAGAGAATACGGTGGCAAAAAATCAATACGAGGAACAACATACTCCAGAAATTATGTGGAACTAAATGGGGAGGCTCAGCTGCCACCCTCAGGACATCAGCACTAGAGGTGCTCTACTTTGCAACAATGCTGTGCCCCTGTTTGGCTCAACAGCTGCCATACTAGTAAGTTATACGCCAGACTTAACAATACCACTGGGGAAGGACTGACTGAACCAAAAGTGGCTTAGCAGAGGAATGGAGCTGAAAATCCTATCCCTCTTCTTCCTGTCTTATTTACTGCCTTGAAATGGCATTTTCCTACCCAAGGAAATGAGACTCCTTAGAAGTGCTTATAGTGTTCAGCTTGCATAACTCATCATCATATGACTGATCCTGCATGACAACTCAAAACGCAAATTTGTCATGTATTCCTACCAATTCTTACTTTATTTTCCACAGGTATTCCTCGATTTACAATAGTTCATTTAGTGACCATTCAAAGTTACAACGGCACCGAAAAAAAAAGTGAGTCATAACTATAAGCATCCTCACGGTCATGTGAGCAAAATTTGGATGCTTGGGCAACTTGTTCATATTGATGACGGTTACACTGCCCCGGGGTCACGTGATCACATTTTATGACATTCTGGCAAGCCAAGTCAATGGGAAAACCAGATTCACTTAACAACCGTTTCATTAACTTAACAACTACAGTGATTCACATAACTGGCAAGAAAGGTGGTAAAATGAGTCAAAATTCACTTAAACAATGTTTTGCTTAGCAACAGAAATTTTGGGCTCAATTGCGGTCGTGAGTCGACGATTACCTGTATTCTATTATCATTTGCCAAGAAGCACAAACAACACATTAAGTCCAACAATGCAGACTGTGAATATTAGGAACAAGAGAAGCCTTCTATCTCAGAAATAGGTCAAAGAAACTATGCAAATTTTCATACTGGGTTTGAATCTGGAACTTCTGTCCAAACCCTCTGTTGTGTCTTGCCCGCCCTCAGAGCAGCCGGGGCCTTCTTACCTGCTCCCCAACACTGAGGAATGTATGCCTTCCGGCCCAAGTCCTGGCTCCATGCCCACACAAACTGCAGAAGAAGGAGCATCTCCCTGCCCCAGCCCTGACTCCATGCCCAGGCAAACGGAGCAGCTAGACCCCTCCCCCTCATCCACAGCAGGTGAGCCTGAGGAGGGTTTACTCCCAACAACAGCTGATTGGAGTGACCCTCGCATCAGAAGATTGGAGAGGCGGAGGCAACAGAGGGAAGGAAGGGGCAGGCCTTAATGAGTGCTGAGTCATGGAGCCACACCCCATGGCCTATATAAAGGAGCTACTTTCTAGCAGTCTCTGAGTCAGGCAAAAGTCAAACTTATCTTGCTGAAGTCACTTACTGGTCTCCTGCCTGCTCTGAGGACTTTGCTAGGACTTTGGGCAGAGCTGCAGAGGCAAGCCTGATTCGGATTTCCCGGACCCAGCCGTCAGCGGAGGAGTGGGACACGACACCCTCTCTCCTGATGATGTGGGGAAGTGAGGGGCAAGGTGAGAATAGGTATTCGGCTATTTCATTGGATTTCACTGGATTCTGGTACAAAACAAAATGAAGAATCAATGGTGTGGCAGGCAAATATATCTTGAAAACAATATTTAAAATATTGCTTGACATTGATACTGTACATTAAGTATTATTATTTGAATGCCTCAAATGTTTTTTCCCATTAACCAAAAGTAGTTGAAGTTAAATCTTTGATGGGAAATCAATAAAATCCTGGGTATGCTTTAAATGTTACACCCAAATCCATTTACAATATTAATAAGACAATAATTCATTGGATGTCTGCACATTTTAAAATATACAGCTATTCACTAATGTATAAATCTTAAAATGCCTTAAAGTGCCAAAATAAATAAAATAAAAAGCACTCAAATGCCATCCCCTATCACATAATGCAATTTTTTTGCATTATTACTTGTATCTTAATAAAAGCTAGTGTACGGGACAACTAGTAGTTTTTGCATAGTGATTTGCAATATAAACTATGCATCTTTGCTCAGTAAATATATCCCATTAAGTGCTCTGGAGTTTATACTCAGGTGATTCTATAAAAGAGAATAGTTTTAGTAAGGCCAACCTAAATGACCCAAGAAAAATTTTTTTTTAGTAAAAATATGAAAAAAAGATTTCTGACTCTCCTGACAATGCAGTTTTTGCAATGCTTATGTCAACAAACTGTGAAACAGGAGGAGAATTAAAAAAGAGGGGAAAGACCATCTGTGCCTAAGGCCTCCAGGTTGCTGTGTTAGCAATCGATTCATATTTATTCACGACTAGCAATTTCCATATAATTTAGCACCAATTTCTGTGAAAAATAAAAACACATGCAAAAACTGTGGGATGCTTCAAATGAATAGCTCACCACTTAAAAGGCATCAATTTGAACTTTTTGTCCTTAAAGGAATGTTGGTGAAATTCTAAATAGGCTTACAGAGGAGATGGGAAAGTTTTATGAGGAATATTGAACTGTTTGGGAGTGTCTCTCTCCAAATAAAGCAGGATGGTTTTGCAACAAAAATTGATCTATAATATCCAGACTAGCCCTTTGTCTTCCATACAGCAGAGATGGCCTTTCTCCTGCTTTAGGGATGGTTAAGTTTTGGGCCAAGTCTGACCACTTTTTTTTTTTAATGGACACAATGACTCAGCACCTTTCCTTATGCAGTTTTCCACAAACACCAGCCTCACTTTTCTGGGAAATTGCCATTCTTCCCCACATTCCTCAGCAGCCTCAGCTAATGGTTCAGCTCCCAGGGAGGATTTATTTCCAGGGAGAAGGTACTTATTACGGATTCTGAAATACCCAACATTAGCTTAGTTCATTTACAATAGCTAAATGAACATTAGTGCTAGTTCTAAATGACTTTCAGTTGCCTGAATCATTGCTTTATTCACCTTCAGTTCTCCATCAGGCTCAGCCAAACATACCTTTCCTGCACCTATTATCTGACTAGTGATATTTCATTACAGAAGAAGCTTTTCCAGTATAATAGCCAGACTGTCTGACTGCTAAGAAACAACATTATCAGGAAATGACTGGCAGGTTTTCTTATAGAGTACTCAGGTATCCTAGAATGATTACTGGTCTTTTCTGGAGCTCATCAGCTGAGTAAAAGAGCACAAGATGGACTCCATGTCACCATTTCCCCCAAATCGATATCCATGTATATGTAATGCCTCTACTATAGGACCTTGCAACAAAAGATTTTCTATTTCTGCTTTGAACTGCAAGCAGACCATAGTGGCTTCCAATTAATTCACTAAAATTCCTGTAATGTTTTTGGCATATTCCAGGTCCCGTCAGCTAGAGAGTATTGTGTGATGGGGCCGAGTAAGAGACCCATTTCTGTTGTGTCTTCCATTTTATGGGACAACAACCCTCTGGAGATCAGATTGGCCCTTACCCTGCTGGCTTTCTGTAAGGCCTTAAAGATGTATTTTACCATTCTGCATGGGAACCCAGGAGTGTGGTACAGCCAGCACAATGGCTGTGTTGAGAGATATAAGAATACTTGGTTAATAGATTCTGCAATATCCAGCTATATAAATTGAAATATATAATATCTGCAAGGGTACTTAGCAGAATATGAAATGCTGCTTGAGGAATATAATTTATGTCCTGTTTTTTCGCATGTGCCTTTTAGGTATAGGTTGAAGAAGAATATGTTGCTAGTGTTCAGAGTAGATAACATAAGGAAATACTTTGTGGTGTGTTTGTGTGCGTATTGGGAATGGGGTTATTATTTTTTTTTTAAAAAAATTATTTACATACATGTCTTCCCCATCCATGGACTTATATCTAGTGGTGGGATTCAGCCAGTTCGCACCACTTCGGGAGAACCGGTTGTTAATTTTCTGAGCAGTTTGGCGAACTGGTTGTTGGAAGAAAACATTAGGGCAGAGAACCAGTTGTTAAATTATTTGAATCCCACCACTGCTTATATCTATAGTTTCCCCCTCATTTTGTCGCCAGTGCATATGCATGAAACTTTTAATGGACAAGGAATTTTGTCAGCTTATCACTACCTCTTATTTGATACATTGCAGGTTGAAATTCAGCAGCTGCAATTTCTGACAAAGGATGTAGTCACTCAGTATGTGCAACCTTTTCACATTACGGGTTAAGGTGCACCTGCTAAATTTCTGCCTGTAGTTCAATTGATAAAAACACAAGAATCTAAATCATGAAGATATGGTAAGTCAAAACAAGAGTGGAAAGGGTGGTCTTTTCACAGAATCACCTTCAACGCTTAGTGGTTGCATTTTAGCTGTAGGGGAAATATTCCAAGAATTTTTTCAGCAAGAGCAGCACAATACCCTATCATTCTTTTAGGTTAAAAATCAAAAGCAGCATACAGGTTATCCTCAACTCACAACAGTTCATTTTAGTGACCATTCAAAGTTACAACATATGTGAAAAAAGTGACTTATGACCATTTTTCACACTTACAACCGTTGCAGCATCCCCATGGTCACGTGATCAAAATTCAGATGCTTGGCAACTGACTCATATTTATGACGGTTGCAGTGTTCCAGGGTCATGTGATCAGCTTTTGCAACCTTCTGACAAGCAAAGTCAATGGGGAAGCCAGATTCACTTAACAACTGTGAGAAGAAAGGTCGTAAAATATGGCAAAACTCACTTAAGTGTCACTTAGCAACATAAATTTTGGGCTCAAATGAGTGAAATTTAAAATTCAAATGAAATTCAACAGTGAAAAAAAGTAAGGTTCTACATTTAGGCAAAAAAAACCAAAATTCACAGGTACCGTATATGTGGTACCTTGCTCAATAGTAGTAACTGTGAAAGGGATCTTGGAGTCCTAGTGGATAACCATTTAGATATGAGCCAGCAGTGTGCAGCAACTGCCAAAAAAGCCAACATAGTTCTGGGCTGCATAAATAGTTCTGGGCTGCATAAACAGAGGGATAGAGTCAAGATCACATGAAGTGTTTATAATGCCTTGGTAAGGCCTTGGTAAGGCCTTATAATGCCTTGGTAAGGCCTTATAATGCCTTGGTAAGGCCACACTTGGAATATTGCATTCAGTTTTGGTTGCCACAATGTAAAAAAGATGTTGAGACTCTAGAAAGAGTGCAGAGAAGAGCAACAAAGATGATTAGGGGACTGGAGGCTAAAACATATGAAGAACGGTTGCAGGAACTCGGTATGCCTAGTTTAATGAAAAGAAGGACTAGGGGAGACATGATAGCAGTGTTCCAATATCTCAGGGGTTACCACAAAGAAGAGGGAATTAAACTATTCTCCAAAGCACCTGAGGATGGAACAAGAAGCAATAGGTGGAAACTAATCAAGGAGAGAAGCAACTTAGAACTAAGGAGAAATTTCCTGACAGTTAGAACAATTAATAAATGGAACAACTTGCCTGTAGAAGTTGTGAATGCTGCAACACTGGAAATTTTTAAGAAGATGTTGGATAACCATTTGTCGGAAGTGATGTAGGGTTTCCTGCCTGGGCAGGGGGTTGGACTAGAAGACTTCCAAGGTCCCTTCCAATTCGTTATTGTTGTTGTTGTTGTTATTAAATGCATTGAGGACTACCTGTATTTCTAATTGTGCATTTCTACTTGCAAGAAGTTGAACTTCAAAGCACAGAGACATTAACAGTGCTTAAAAAATAGCATGCCTAGTTTGAATACCCAATAGAAAGCAATGGATGACAAGCAATATTGAATTGTTGCTCACTGATGCCATAAACTCTATTCTGGAGGTATCTGAGTGATCTGCAGTGGTTGCCGAAAAACACAATTTCTTAGGGACAAAACATAGTGCTTTGTTCTTAAAAGCAGGATATCTGGAAGAAGTGCAAGCTGCTCTGGAAATAATCCTGTGTGGAGTCAGAAACCAAACGTGAAAAAAAGGAAAAGTTTTTTTTCTGAGCAGAGTAAACCTTGCTAAATTTTGCCGGTTAGCTCTTGTTCTTTGGCCACCTACTTAAGATTCGCTTGCAGCCATCTAATTTAGGAGCTGCAGTGTGAAGAAAATCATTGCTGAATCCTCTCTGGTGGTCTTTGTGCTGTGCCACCTGAGAATTTTAAACCACAGCTCCAGATGGAATTACTCATCCAGCATTGCTAAAAATGCTGAGGAACAAATGTTTAGTACTAATGGTGCTGGAATTCCAAGTGAGGTGTTACAGAGGGCTGGTGAGGCAAGGGAGAGAGCATTGTTTTTTCATAGACTCCAATCCTATCCCTTGTGGCATAATCTAAAGACGCCGCTCAAGATGATGACTTCTTATGATACGACTGAATCCTGGTTAGAATGTACCCAGATGTCACATTACCCGAAAAGAGACAAGAATCTCTGGCTTCCTAAAATACCAAATCTGGCTTTACTTATCAGAAGGTCTCAAAAGGAAATCACATGATCCTGGGACACTTCAACCGTCATAACTATGAGTCAGTTGCCGAGCATCTAAATTTTGATCACGTGACTATGGGACTGCTGCAATAGTTGTTAGTGTGAAGAACAGTCATAAGTCACTCTTTTTAGTGCCGTTACTTCAAACAGTCACTAAATGAACTATTGTAAGTCGAGGACTACCTGTACTATATTTCCAAAATGATTACTCACCTCTACCCATAACTTAAAATACTTTTTTTCTTCTAAATGGCAGAGGTTATAAATAAAATTTTAATATTGGTTCCTGCAGATAGAAGTGTCTGTCTGTTTTTTTCTGAGCTAGGAAACTGAACAGGCTTGGATCCAGTTAGCACTTGGCCAGGAAACCAGAAGTAAATGCCAGAGCTGGAGGCAACAGACAAAGCAAAAGTACTAAGGTATCTTGGAAAAGATCAACAGCAAACTTCTTAGATGTCTTTGTCAAGTCAGGTCATTTCAAATTAAGTTTGACTCAGGTTTATGTTTATCCATTACAATTAATGATTATTTGAAGGACCTTCTCTCTCAGTTGTTTCTACCTGTTTGATCTGGTCAGGATCCACATGTTTCCGATCCCATTGGCCAAAGAATGCCTGTTGATGACACCTAGAAGACATAGCTTTTCTGATGAAGCACTTGCCGTATGGAACATTCAGCCTCTGAAGGTCAGGATGGCTCCAACGCTGATGACCTTTAGTATGACCCTAAAGACCTAGTTCTGTGCCCATATTTGGGATTCTGACTGTCCATAGGAACTGGTTTCTCTGTTAATTTAGTAATTATGAAGTGTGATTTATTCTCAGCTGTTGCGTATGTTGTATTATTGTAATTGCTTTTATTTTTTTTAGATGTTGCTTGGCACTCACAGTAACTTGGTAAGATGGGCAGCTATACAAATGGAATAAATAACATAAAACAATATTGATTAAATGTAAATCTACATGAAATAAACTCATGAAACGTCTCTGCTATGTAATTGGATGCCAGTCTGCTTCTGAATTCAATTGGAGGTATTGGTTATCTCCTTTAAAGCTCTTCATGGCATGGGACTAGACCAGGGGTCAGCAACCTGCAGCTCTGGGCCCTCTGCTGTGGCTCCCTGTCAGGTGATCCCACCACTGGCTGGCCCCGCCCCTCAACCTCCCCTCCCAGTCACTCCTCGTCTGGCTTGAGAAGGTAAGGGTGACGGTGGGATATGGAGAAGCACCAGGGCAGAGACAGAGAGATACAGAGAGAGGGAAAGAGAGAGAGACACAGAGAGATGCAGAGAGAGAGGGGGGACGGAGAGAGGGAGGGGAGAGAGAGATATGTCAAAAGGGTTTTGTGGTTTCTGGTGTTTTTTAACAACTGGTTCTCTGCCCTAATGACTGGCTGGGTAGCGTGGCTAGGGAGTCATGTGACTGTCAGGTGGAAGTGAGTGACATTGAGTTGGCCACACCCACCCAGGTTTTGTGGCTCCTGGTGTTTTCTTTTCTATGGGAAATGGGTCCAAATGGTTCTTTGAGTATTTAAGGTTGCAGACCCCTGGACTAGACTATCTGATGAATTGTCTTATCCCTAACGCATCATCCCTTCCTCCCTGGTCAAGAAGGGAGGGTATGTTGCACAACTCATTAGTTAAAGAATTACAGTTGGTGTGATCCAGGAAGAGAATCTCCTTTGCTGTTTCTCCTGCCCTTTGGAATCTTATCCCCAGAAGTGAGAAAGAGCCCCCCACTCATCCTTCTGAAAGAGTATTAAGACCTGGCTCTGTCAATTGGCATGGGCGTTGAAGAGTGATATTCAATGCCACTCTGTGGGTGGCTGGTAAGGTGAGGATGCTCCCTTCACCTTTTTAAAATTTATTTTAACTTTGTTCTTAACTCTCTTTTAACTTCGTTTTATTTAAGCTTTTGCACCACTTTTTATATTTTGATTGTACTTAGGTGAGATGGCTAGTGTAGAAATGTGATCAATGAAGTACAGTACAGTTTGGTCCACCATTTTTTTGACTGTAGCCCAGAAAAAGCCACCTATCCTTGGGTTGGATATGGGAACATGGATACAAGTCAGTGAAAAACCAGATGCCATGGTTTCATTCCTAGCATTATTAGCTAGATATATTAGTATGGACCAGAATCCTGTCTCGACAGAGGTAGTGCTCAATTTACAACTACACTTGGGACTATAACTTTTATAACCAAGCAATACAGTTAAGTGAATTGCATCCAATTTTAAGACCTTTTTTTTTGCTATAATTGTTAAGTGAATAGTGCAGTCATTAAGAGAATCACACAGTTGTTAAGTAAATCCAACTTCCCTCATTGACTTTGTTTGTTGGAATTCCCCTGGGAAGATTAGAAATGATGATTATGTGATCCCAGGATGTTGTAACCATTGTAAATACATACCAGTTACCAAGCACTCAAATTTTGATCATGTAACCATGGGGAACATTGAGACGGTCATAAGTGGGAGGCTGGTTGTCACTTTTTTCAGGACCATCATAACTTCGAACGATTATGTAAGATGAGGACTACATAAGTACTACTGTATCAGTACTCTTGTTATCATCTCATCTTTCCAACCTGTCTTTTGCACCTAAGACTTAAGTATATTGCCACTAAGTAGAAATTTTGGTTGTTGTGGAATATTGCCACACCTTATGACAGTGCATTCTATAAGTTAAATACAAATATCAACCACAATAGATAAATTACGTAAAATACTAAACATTTAACTTTACAAGCTTTTCTTATTCATAGGCCGCTGTTGCTCCAGGCATCCCTTACCTTGCTTACTATGGCGGTTTAAATAAATCTACTGCTTACAGAGGGATAGCCTCTATTAATCTACTTGCCAAAGAAGCATCAGTGAATTTTATGGCGCTTTAAAGACATAAATGTGTTAAGGCTTATTTTTGTGCAGACTTCTGCCTGCTTCATCAGCAGTATGAAGTGTTGCTGTGATTTATGAATGTATACATACAAAGGTTGGGTGGAGATAGGGCAGAAGAGTGGTCAAAGGAAAATTAACTGCAGAAGATGCATACGTTAATAACATTAATAAGAACTGCTATAAATATTATTATTAACCTCTTTTTCATTATGTAACTGCGTGAGTCAAGATCTCTCGGGCTCTGAAAGAGTTTAAATATCTGTTGAGTGCCTTTTCAGTGCAGAATTGATTCATAAACAATCCTCACAAAATAGGCTCCTAGCATATTATCATTCTCCAAGCTTGGTTTTGGAGATGCAGATATGATATTATTCTGCTACATAACACCTTCACCAAAGGAGCTTTGTAGAAGTGAGGTTCATTGGTTGTCAGAGATTGTACTTTCTGCTTTGCCTGCTTGTTGTGCATACTTGGATAGGATGGCATCTAAGCACACACCAAACCAATAATTTATTTATTTATTTATTATTCAAATTTTTATACCGCCCTTCTCCGAGGAGTCAGGGCGGTGTACATCACAAATAAAACATAAATACCAAAAAAGTTAAAATACAATATTAGTTAAAAAACTGATTCAATGCACTAAGTAATTAAAATAGAGATGTAAAATTCTAAAAGCCCCACTAAAAAACAGAAGAATGAAGAAGAATCCTGCCAAGATTCCCCCAGAAATGCTCCACTGATGCCATTATCAATGGGAAGGATCATGAAAATGTGCGCAACTCAAAAATCAAACTTGGAGAATTTCAGCGCTACAACAAAGTGACCCTGAGCTACTGGTGTTTGCTATTACATTGCAAGAGCATTAGAATAAATCTCAAGGCAAAACTAAATCCAAATTGCCATTTAGCCATAAACCTCACTAGCCTTGTGAGACGGATGCTTCCCTCTCAGCTTCTCCTGCCCTACAAAGTTTTTGCCCCTCCATAATTGGAGAAAGGATGGGGGGCATCAATCTAAACATCTGTCTGGAAATGTCTTATTCGGAAAATTAAGCATATATGTAGGTTAAGGAGTACATTTATTTTATTTTATTTGCAAATGAAACCGAAACGGATCTTAAAGGAAAAACAATCCTATCAGATATTGCAAGGAGGCTGAACAGATCATAGAGCAGACGCTGCACATCAATAACCTGAGCAGCAAGAAATGCTTTTCATCACATTTTCTTCCACTGCGCTCTCGTCTCTCCATCTGGAGAATTAAAAAAACAACAATCTCGTGATAAACGGAGGCAACAGACGAGCAAATTAAAGAAAGGCTGTCTGGAATGAAAGGGGCTGGAGAGATAAGACTAAGGTAGCCTACTCCTTCATATAAGTAGGGAACCATGTTTTTCTGCCTGCTCTCTGTAAAGGGGCCCAGTAGCAGTCATGCTGCACAGCAAAGGGAGTGGGGAAGGTTGCCTAGCAACTGGTCCTGGAAGCTGCAGCAGGGAATTGTGACCTGGCAGCTAGATGAACACTGTGGGGAGAAGGAGGAATGCAAGGGAGGGAGGGGGTTTCCCCCCTCCCCAGTCGCTGCTACAGCATATTAAGCAAATTAGCAGTTTTTAAGAAAGTCTTTATCATGCAAAGTATTGTTATTTATCCCTACCTCAAGTATCTGCGTACTGTAAGTGAAGCTCCCAGGAGTTAAGGGATGGAAAAAGTAGCTGCACCACCGCAGTGAGGGGTGGGGGGGATTGAGTGTGCAGGCAAGAAAAGGGAGGAGGGATACCCCTGTCGTGTTGTGGGTAGGAAGATTCCCTTTGCTGGTGAAAGAGAAGCAATGCTATTTATATATACACGGAGGGATGCAGAACAACGAGGTGCGATCAAATGGAGAGGCAGAAAGAATCCGCATTTTCTGTGCTGAACAGGGAAGCGTCAGCGATGGGAACGGGAGCATTTTGAGAAGTGGGATTGCCCCCCTCGCTGGCCTGATTGGCCCTGACAGCTAGACTCTGAGCGATTCTGCAGAATAACTATTACAGGTGGTCAGAAGGAACCTGGAAGGGTTGACTTGATTCTCCTGGGCACCATCTGCCAGGTTTTGACAAGAGTTTCTGTTGGAAGCAAGATTCAACTAGACACCTGTGATGACCAAACAGGGAAGAGGGGAAAAAAGAGAATACTGATAACTGTCAGAGGAAAAAAAATCTATTTTAGGTTTCCTCCTTTGACACTGTATATGGAAGATGGATCCTGTGAACCAATGCATTTGGAACTAAAGGTGGTCCTTGAGAATTGCCTTGCTGGATGAGACCAACATGTTCAAAAAGTATTTGCTTTCCAAAAGTAATCAGTCAGGTGCCTCTAGGAAGCAGGAAATCAAGAAAAAGGAAAATAGAGATATCAGCATTTCTCAACTTCAGCAACTCCAATGAAGGTTGGGGAATTCTGGACGTTAAAGTCCAGACATCTTGAATTACTGAGGTTGAGAAACACTGAAAATTCTATATTCAGGTGTGCTAAATGGAAAAACTTGCAAAGTTTTTAATGGTCTTGTTCCAATGGTCTTCTCTTTTATTTATGAATCTGATAATTGCTACCCCAGGTGATTCCGAAGTTATTCATACTGTGTTCAATATGGCTAACATTTTAGCAAGATGATTTTGGATTGTATCTTGAAAATTGCAACTATTATACTTTAAAGGTTATGTAAAAAAGCATTTCCTTTTTCTGCCCTAAACCTACCTTTACTCATACTTCATTTAACTCGCTTCAGATACTAAATTATCTGAGAGGGCATGGATCAAAATAAACATAGCCTTTAATAGTGTTTGCAGTTTTAGAAAGATGATTTATTTATTTTTTGCAGAAAATGTGGACAGGGATTTGAGAGGAAAACAGTATCTGTTGATTTTTATAAAATGCACTGGGCCATTTAGAATCTTGGATTGTAATGAATAGTTTTATAACGGATGCTTTCTAGTTATATTCCCATAATCCCTAGCCACTGACAACGTTGAATATTGGAGCTTGTAGTTCCAATACATCTGAAGAATAGCAGTGTGGGGAAACATGTTGCATAAAACATAGTGTAAGGGCTGCTGAAAAATTAAAAGGCAAACCACTGGGGTATTTTAAAAGCATGGGATTATCTCTGCTGGATTGGACAATGCTCCAGCTACTCCTTCCCATATATTTATGACAAGCTATAAACAACATGATGGGTTAACTGCACTTTCTCCTACCACTAATCCTCGATTTATGATGACAATTGGGACCAGAATTTCCACTACTAAACAAAGCTGTTTTTAAGGGGGTTGCATTCGAATCTATGACCATTTTTTGCCACAGTTAAGCGAATCATTGCAGTTGTTAAGTGAATCATATGGTCATTAAGTGAATTCTGGTTCCTCCATTGACTGTCTTTGTCATAAGTTGGCTGGGAAGGTGGCAAATGGCGATCACATGTGCCCAGGATGCGGCAACCATTGTATATAAATGCTGGTTGCCAAGCCCCCAAATTTTGATCATGTGACTGTAGGGATGCTACAACTGTTGTAAGTGTGAGAACCAGTCATAAGTCACTTTTTTCCAGTGCTGTTGTAACTTTGAATGGTCACTAAATGAATGGTTGTAAATCAAGGGCAACCTGTAATTGATTTCCAGCAAGATTTCAACAATATATTCCCTCTGTGGCTTATTAGGAGGCCATTTCTGTACAGCCATCAGTTTGCTTTGTACTGCTAAATGTGAGCCAAGCAGCATATCTACATGTGTGTTATCAGCTTTTTTCATCAGCAGTTTTCTTATACCAAAACTACACTATAGATTTAGAAAATTTAAACAGACCTAAAATGTGGGGTTTATGAAGGATAGGACTGGAGATTGCTTAACATGATATCATTCTAAAGAATCACATCACACAACTCAGACAGACTCTCTTGCACTTGACATATCAGATAACATAATAAATTTGTTTATGAAATCATGTACTCCATCATTTTTTCCCGTATTTCAGACTTTAAAAGGCCACACAAACACACTTGTCATTTTTATATATTGCACCAAATGAACAGTTGGGCAAAACAAAAAACAAAAAACAAAAACCTCCCCAGAGACACTTTGCATGAACAGAAGCATATAAATATTTTAAATGCATAAATAACAAAAGTGCACACATACAAAGAAAAAAGCTACAAAATAATTAAATCAGACTATATATGTTATTGTAATTAATGACTGTCCTGATTTTACACGTCTAAGTATAATACACTCTAAGATGTAAAATATAAATACTGCAAGCAGGATTTCAAAATATTTGTGCAGCGCAAGTACAACTGGATTTGCTACTGCTGTCTGTTAAAAATATTCAGTGGCAAAGCTCGGTTTGTTGCTTTTTAATGTATAAATCAACCCTGATAGCACATGAGCCGATTTTGCTCTGTTTGGCCCTTTTAAGCATGGTTTGCAGTTAGGTACATATGCATAGCATGTGCATATATTCCAGTAGGAAATTAAGTGTCTGCTTTTTTATATCATCCCAGTGAGTTATTTTAATGAAGCATAAGGAGAATAAACATTTTTGAAGAGAGACATATGTCACTGCCAGTAAATTACATGAGAGGAAAGGTCTCGGTCTCAGTGTACTTCTGTATCTATGGAATGACTTACAGAGAAAGATGCCAGATCTGCAACTAGCTGCTTGTTCAAATACTTTGTGAAGGCTAGGATTACATGGGAAAGGAAGCAGTGAACAAAAGAGGAATTACTGTATCTTGTTTAGTGTATTTTATTTATGTCTTTGCTTTGATTTCTTAATAGGAATGAGCATGAAAGATAAGTACATATCTTAGTAGGCTTAAATCTAAAATAATAATAATAATAATTTATTCAATTTGATGTCACCCAATTCCAAGCAATTCTGTCCGTTTGGCTCACAATGCACTAAGCAAGATAAAAACAATATCACAATTTTAAAGCCTTAAAACCAGAAAAGATAAAAGGAACAAGATGGGGAATCCAGCAGATAAAACATTCCAGTAACATCCAACATCCAGTGAATAGGCCTCAAACACTCCTAGCGCAAGGCCTTAGAGCAGGAGTGGGGAACTATGGACCTTTTATGACATGTAGTAGACTTCAATTATCAGAATTCTTGGTGATAATTCTTCAACTATCAGAATTCTTGGTGACTGAGGAATTCTGGGAGTTGAAGTTTACAATACATAAAAGGGACATAGTTCCCCACCTCTGCATTACAGAATATGGGTTGATAGGAGAGAAAAATAAAAAGGCTTTATATGTCACTAGAATATTTTGACTAAAGTTGGAAAGAGGAGAATCTAGGAAGGGTGAAATGTGTACATTTACCAAATAGAAGTGTTTGTTGTAAATATATGGAGAGCATACTATTATTTAGGGGCCACTAATATATTAATGGTTATTATATGAAAACATTCTCTTGGAAACCAGCTGCCTGTGACAGTTCTTTGCAGCTGTGCAGTCCCAGCTGTTGTTGATTGAATTCTGCCTAGGGCAGAATCAGCTGAACTCCTTCACAGGGAAAAACTGAGACCCAGAAGGCCTGCTTCTTCCCTTTCTTCACCTGCTGTAGACATGCTGTGGATTGATTTCATCCATTTATAACCAAGAGAGCTTTAGCAGGTTATACACTAAATACTCATGGTTCCAAACCAAAACCTGCAACTCATTTTTTTTAGGATTAGATTCCCAGACCGTCCTATTCAAGTTTTAAGAACTTGCTATGTTGTCATCGCTGCCTTAATTCTAACATGATTGCTTAACACCACCATGTACAGTATTTCTTTTCTAATCTAGGCATTTTTTAAAATTAAAATACTACCCTTAATAACTATTGGGCAGGACATTTTTAGCATCTTTACAATGTTTCAGGGGAAATAAAATTCAGACCATGGCTTGTTTTCCTCGGTGTTAGAATCAGTGGTGAGAGCTAATATTTATCTGTTTATTATATTTTTGTATCACAGCAATTAAAAAACAGAGTCCTGGCAGGTTACAATATAGCATAAAAGCCTTACGAACAAGTATTACAATTACATAAACAGCAACAACAAAAACAACAAAACCCTCTCCAACCATCAGTACCGTGACAGCTGACTCTAATCTCACTTATATCTCAGAGACCAGTTATATTGACCAACTACTACCCAGTCAACTCCCTCACTTCCTAGGAAAGACTTCTGAGAAGTTGATAAGTTATGTGGAGCTGGCCTGTTGCATATGGTCATCTCCAGTGGGAATTCTCAAGTTTCCCTACATATTTTAGAAATGTCTCTTACAGGACAGCCTATCTCCAGAGATTTGATTGGCACTTACCGTGATATTCTTTTTGGAAAACTCCGTACTGTAAAGAGAACTTTTCCTTAGGTCTTTTGAGGTTTACCTTGTCTCTGTTCTTGAGACTAGGGTTAGGTACTGAAAACTGAGGGTGGCTTTTGTGGTTGTTGTTCATAAGACAGATTTCTTATTGGTTGAATATGCATGTTATGTACAGATTGACAGATGAACTACTGGTAGTTACTACTGTATGACTTTACTTTTGATGTAGTTTGCCTTTTATTTGGAGAAATTGGCTATAGTGGTTGAAAGAGGAGTTTATAGAAGATATTAAGTGAGAGCTGAACCGATTTGTATAATATTAAAAGGCAGACTGTAATTATCCATTGAAAAGAAGGTCTGAAATCATTCATATATTTCTTAGCTTTAGGATCCCCCCCCATCATTTCAAGGGTCCTTGAGTGGCTCAGTCTGCTAAGACAGTCTGTTATTAACAGCAGCTGCTTGCAATTACTGCAGGTTCAAGCCCCATCAGGCCCAAGGTTGACTCAGCCTTTCATCCTTTATAAGGTAGGTAAAATGAGGACCCAGATTGTTGGGGGCAATAAGTTGACTTTGTAAATAATATACAAATAGATGAAGACTATTGCTTGACATAGTGTAAGCCGCCCTGAGTCTTCGGAGAATTCTGTTCTTTGCACTTTTCTATTTTTTTTTGAGTTGTCTTTTATTATATTAAAAAAACTTAATAAATCTAAATTAAAAAAGAAGAAAAGCTAATGTTCTAGTAAAACTAGACATCTGCTTTGGAGTATTTAGGCTAATTTGGATTCCTGTGTAAGTCATAAAATGGTTTGTGTCACATTTGCTTTAGATTTATGACTAAAGTTATTAAAATATAATTTTGATTTTATATTGTTTAAAAAAGAGCAGGATAGTGATTTTGACCAACGTCATCAGGTTCATGGCTGAAGGGAGATTCGAATTGTTGGTGAATAATTTAGTGAATTCCAACCACTATGTTATACTGTGTGTATTTCAAAGGGTTTTTGCAGAGTAAAATAAAATTATAGATGTTTTTCCAAGTTTTTTTTCTTTTTGGCAAAACTTAAAACTAAAACAAAACAACACAATAAATGAAGTAACTTTAAATCTGTATGAGTAAAGTTTTGAATTGGAACTAATAGACTGCAAAATTGGTGAGAGTCAAATATGAATGACAAAGCTCTTCCACAGATAGGATATCAAGGAGAATGTTTTTTTCCCCCTAGATGCCTCATGATGTATCTTGATCTCCCTACAAGGAAGATGCTTTGAGAAGAGCTCCTACAGATTCTCAAGACATGGGGACAGTCACATAAAGAGAACCAATCCTAATACTTATCTCAAGGAATTAGTATCAACTTTGTGAATTGGGCTAAGGAGTAAATTGGTAGGAAGTGCAACTCCTCCAGAATCTGTATGATACTCAGTGTTCCCCAGATGTTTTGGCCTACAAATTCCATAATTCCAGGCCATTGTCTGTGTTGGCTGGGGTTTACTCCAAAATATCTGGAAGGTTATGCCTATTGCCTATCTCCAGTGGAACATGATTCCATCAAGCAGCTTCATTTAATGACAGTAGCCACACACTCTACAAACTGAAATTTCTGGGTCATCCTCGAAGGCAGACCCATGTATTGAGCTTTACCTCACTTAATTCATTAAGTTATCCTGAGCAGGGACGTCTGGGTCAAACAGTTTCTACTGAAAAAAAGATACATACAAATCAGCTGAAACCAACACATAGGTTCTTTATTGGCAAAGCTGGATCTTGTAGTATCCCCAAAGTCATTCATTGATAGAGTGCTCCCAGATAGACTGCACACCCATTTTGAGGACATGCCAATGTATTCTTTCCAGGATACAAGGTCATTGGTCTTGCCAGAATTCAGCTACAATATTTTGTGTCTCATCTCTCTCACTACGGAAGGCAGAACTCCCTTGGAATTTGAACTGGGAATCATATTAACACATGTGGGAAATGCATATATTTCAGAGGCATACAACAATATTGAGAATTTCTAGAACACTTTCTCAGAAGAGTTTAGTGGACATGGTGCATCTCTTCTAACCTGAACACCTGAAGCTACATTGCAAAGACTATTGTAGAACAGGTTGGAATGAATCTTTAAGATCATCTGGTCTACCCTGCTGCCTAGTACAGAAATCCATGACTTTTAGATAGTCAGTCACACCCTGGCTACCTCATGGCTTGAGTACTATTGAACACTATTATGTTCTACATATAGTGCTGCCTTGAACACCACCCAGAAACTTCAACTGGTCCAAAATTCAGTGGCATGGGCAGTGTTGTGCCCATCTATCAGATTAAATTGTAGTCAGATTACATGATCAAATTATGAGATAGCAGGATCTCTCTATCATACAACCAATGACTCTACATTGCAAGCCCCATTACACTACCTTGTCTCCCACCTGATGGAGAACATTTTCTTTTCCCAGTCTTGATTTCCATCTAGAAAAATATCCATCACATTAATTCCATTGACCTGTGCAAAATTATGCCCTGACTCCTGAGGTACATTTAGGGTTATTGTTCCAAGCAGAAACCAAGGGGCATAGTCAAAGTAAGGTACAAAAGAGGAGAACAAGAAGTGAAGGAGCAAGAAAGGAACAAGTGTGACTGTTACTGGCATCCAGCAACATACTGGGAAGTAGTTCTGCAGAAATGATTCATTAGTAAATCATCCTGAAAATTAGTGACTCCTGCTCACAAGGAATTGTATTTGAATTGCTGTAGATTAATAAAAATAAGTAGGTATTTTGCAGAAGCCACTTCTCCATTTCTCCCCTTTTTTTCCTGCAATGTGGCAGGTAAGACATCATATGCAAGCTCGTTTAGCATTGTTTCTTTGATGTAACTAAAATGGCTGCTTGCTACCCAAAAATTAATCCATGTTCTTCCAGCTCTTTGCAGTCATTCTGGCGCAGCTAGATTAATCAATATTTTAACAACAACAACAAAACCACAGCTGTGAAGTTTGTCCTGAAAATATATATTTCCTAAAATGCCATGTTCCAGTAGGTTCAGAATGACAATTATCAATTCATATAAAGGAGAACCTAATAAAAGTTTCATCTTGGTCAGAAAATGTGACCACTTCACTTACGAATACTATGTCATATTAACAACAATCACAATTGCCTTTGTGCTGATCTATAAATGGCATGAAGATGATGAAATACATGATGATCCAGGGCAGCCAGAGCATGTGTCTATAGACTGAAGGATCAGAGACAGTTCATAATACAGTACATCATAGACTCAAAAACCCAATGTAACCAACTGGTTTTATATAACAGCCACTTAAAAGTAGGGGTTATGTTGATCAATCAGCAAGCCAGAATAAATAACTCTTATATTTCTTTCAGTCTGATTCTTTATTTATTACTTTATTTATTTATTACACTTTGTCTTCAGGAGTTTGAAGTAGCATTGAGTATGTAGGACTAAATCCATCCCCCCCTCTCCCAACATTCCATCTCCTAGGAAAAAAGGAGAAGGAAGGGGTATTAAGTATGTTCATCATCCTGAGTTACTTATAAAGTAATAAAGGCAGGATATAGATCTAATAAATAAAAGGCTCCTTCAAAGGTGCTCCTTCAAAGGACAGATGATATGGGATACCTATTGGAGATAAATAGAATCCCATATAACAGCAGAACCCGGATTTTCAGGTGGCTTTGGATGCCAACAAAATACTTAGTGTCTCTCACCTTTTCCAAACTGAAGGACTTATTTGAGGCTCAGCATAACGTGCTTCCATCAACAACTTTTGGGATTGATATTTCAGAACGTCCTTTCACAAATGTACTTGTCCTTGTGGTTAAAAAAAAAATGGATCCATGCCCCTATGCAGCTCAATTGGAATGTCTATAGAGACATAAAGAATTGGCTTTGGAGAGTGCTGGCTCAATGGCCTTGAAATGGAGATGAGCACCACTCCCTAGAGTTGGCAACAACTAGCAACAGACAGACAGATATCTTCATGTCTTTCTGTTCTATTCTGGAACACTACTTGCAATAAAGACTTAGATGTAATACATCATATTTATATAAACTTCACTAATTTTTTCCTTATTTCTTAGGCATACTCTAAGACAGGGGTGAAATCTAAAATTTTTCCCTACCAGTTCTGTGGGTGTGGCTTAATTGTTCAGATGACTAGGTAGGCATGGCCAATAACAATAAATAATAAAAATAATTAACGAAGTATAAAAAACAATAAGAGGTATCAAAAACCAACTTTACACACACACAACACAACTGACTCACACACACACACAAAATGCCACATACAGCTTTCTGAGATTTTGTGTGTTTGTGTAGTTAGAGTGAAACACTACAGAAACACACCAAATCTCAGAAAGCTGCACAAATATTTTACTTTACTTTACTTTACTTTACTTTACTTATTTTATTTTATTTTATTGTGGACTTCAAATCCCAGAGTTCCTCAGCCAGCAAAGCAGGAAGTCAAAGCAAGGTGTTTTTTTTTTCTTCAGTAGCTGAACAAAGCATGGCATTGCCAGCCGGAAAGAGCAGTAATTATAGGTAAGTGAGGAGGGGGACTTGGCTGGGCATGGGTGGGGGCTCTTGTAAGTGGGGGCTGTTAAAAAGTGAGTTTAAAAGCCTGCTAGGATCAGGAAACTCCTCTGGGATTGCCAGAGGGAAAAAAGTTTTAAAGTCAGCTCCTCTGACGATCTCAGCTGAAGTTCCCTCATAGCAGCCCAGAACCTCTTAAAATAATTGTTTTAACATGTAGAAAACATGTTTTTTAAGGTTCTGGTGATGAGGAACTCAGCTGGGATGGCCAGAGGAGCCTTTTAAAGCCCCCCCTTTTCCTTTTTTCCCCCTTCGGCTGAAGGTTTTTTTAAAAAAAAACTTTTAAAGTGTTCTGATGATCTCTGCTCAGCCCCGCGATCATCAGAGGGTTGTTTTTTTTAACTTTTAAAGGTATGTTTTCGGCTGAAGAAAAACTTGTAAAAGTAAAAAAAAAACCTCTGCTGATGGATTTTTGCTACCGGTCCTCTGAACCAGCAGCTGCCATCGCTACCTAATCGGGCAAGCCCGTGAGAACCGGGAGCGTTTCACCCCTGCTCTAAGAGCCATTTAGAAACAGGGAAGGAGTTTTGTGCTTCCACTCAAAATGAATACAATTTGGCAACCGTTTGATGATTGGAAGTGACCGAATTAAGCCAAGAAGTTTAAACAGATAGTTCACAGAAGCAAAAAGTTCAAGCCTATCTCCCATGTGTCAAATGCTGGATTCTCTTCCATTCCCATTTTCACCCCATTTTTTAAAAAAAGCAACAAATGGTTCCTCCAACTGCTAGCCATTCAGCAGTATGGCTGAAGCATTGTGTATGTTATAGGCATAACATAAAGGGAGGAAGAAAGGAGTCAGGTGGGTCAGTGATGTCAGGACATAGGCACTGAAGGGCAGTTAAATCAAGATATCACATCTGCATATCTCATGATTTTTGATAGATTCCTACTATGTAATACAGGTTGCTACTCTTTCTTAACTCCAGTTGAAGTTTGACATTCTGTGGAAAGAGAATTTCCTCCAAAAATTCAAAAAGTCTGACTCTTATTGTCCCTCAGGCCCAGATGGGAACAGTACATCTAGGAACTAAAAGAAATAAGATATTGAAAGCCACCTTAACAAAGACAGGGGTCTTTTGCTCCCTCACCCTCAAACTTATCTTTGAGATTTACTGTTAAGGATCACTAAAGCTCTTCCCTTATAACCTGTTAAGACTTTCTCGGTTATTGTGGGGAAAAAGCAAGCAAACAAGCCAATAATAGCTGGAGGGCTTGTCTATTTTATCCCTTTTCTCATGGTTGCATCACACCCAAATTTCTAAATGCACCTGTGGATGCATCAGAATCTTTTGCTTTTCCACAGAGACATTTTTTAACTACAGTTTTTAAACCCTTTTGTGATATATTTATTATCCTAGCTAATGGAAAGCTCAGGCAGTACAAAACAGTATTAGGAAACATTAAGCTGGTCTTTATTGAGTTTGTCATTTTTTATCTGAAGGAAAATTGACTGGCTAATTGGCTTGCAATTCAATAAAAAATACTGCATTTAAAACATTTGAACTGTTGGCTAGGCTTTATTTTCTTCATGCCATACCCATTGCTTGGAACTTGAATTTCATGAGACAAATGTATTAATTAGGAATTTATTAGGTGAATTCTTATAAAGTACCCTTTGGGAGGGAGAAAAAGAGAAGAAAGGGCAGTTTATTTAATTAAAATGAGCTGGGAAAAAGACCAATTTCTTGTACCAGAATTATCACTTGTAGGATGAAATGCTGCCATGCACCTACTCACTGAAACCTTTTAAAATGGAAACACATGTTTAGAATCTAAGAAGTAGTAAAATAAGCCAAATAAATTTATCTGAGCTATCCTTAGATTTAAATATATATGAGCAAAGTTGGGATCTTCAAACTTTATGGTACTGTGATTCTCTAACATGAAAAATGAAACTCCTGGAATAAAATTGATTCCCTAGAGTTGGAATACATATACTTTAACACCTAAATTTAGTAATTAAACTTTATCGCAAGGGCTTTCAAAATGTTGGCATTGTAACTTGAATGCAACTCTGTCCAACTTGAAATGGGCAAAACAGGGATAAATGCTTGAGGTGAATTTGACAGCAGTCATTTTTACCTGTGGAAACCTGATACTTGTTAAAACATTTAGTGACTCCTATAAATTGCTCACAACCTCCTCAAAGAGATTATGTTAGAGAACTCTCTATTAATATATTTCAATAATTAATATTAATATATTCCAAAGCAGATTTTTTTTCTCAGAAATAAACTCCAGGACTGGGCTTTTCAGCAAGATAATATCTTCCTGTGGGATGCATATACATTGCTAAAGGCTTAAAAGGACTAAATCAATTCTTGGCTATGCTTTAGCTGTTCCTAAACTGGATTTCTTGGCTCATGAAGACTTAAAGCACAACGTATATTCTTACTCATCAACCTGAATTCAGCTCACTCATTCCACTCTGGTTGAGCTGCCTCACATTCAAAAACCTTTTCAGTTGCCTTGGTTTCTATAAAACTAGGCAAAGGAAATAATTCAGATATAAAGCAGGTTTTACATAGCTTACTCTGCCACGGTAAAAAGTAATTTCCTAAAATACCAGTCATTCTGACTAAAAATTAAATTTGCACATTAAATATAATTTTAGTGCTATAAACCAACACAACTGTTTCTCACAATGTGTTATTATCTGGATTCTTTTACTGGGTCTGAAGACAAACACAAGAGTGTGTGATCAACAAAAAGAACCAGATTTAAACTTAGCTGCAGCTGCGGTAATTCCAAAAGTGTAAATTACTGTAGGATGTGACTGTAAATATTTTTCAGCATTCTCAAATGATTCTGTATCCCAGGAGTTGTTTTTTTTTTTAAATGTTGATACCTGAAGGACCAGTTGTCATGTTTCAGCTTTTAAAAAAAGGAGAGGGTCTGGAGAAGAGGTTAAGATATATGTTATACATTATGTATTTATAGTGAAATGTCCAATGGTTCATGAAATCCATTATGGCTCCAATCCCAGACATTTTAGAGTAATTTTTGATTCTGGACTGATGGAACATGATTAGGCAAAAAATGAAGATATCTCTTGAGAAATCTGAATGTATATAAATCTACTGTTATCACTATTTGTTTGCTTGTTTGTTTATTTGGCTTTCCATTAAGACCGTTACAAACAGACCCAAAAACATGTGGTAATTTACTTCATCATTAAACATATGGCAGTGTGGAATAAACTATTGCTAAAGAATTTTGGTATACCAAGTGAAAAGGTATTTTTTATCCGATCCCCTTGCCCTAAGATTAAAGTTTACAATTTACATATTACATTGAGCATATCTGCAAATTTATGGATACTAGAATTGACTTATCTGGAAATGAATATTTTCTTGTACATGATTAACATTATTGGCATGACCTAGACTTGTTTATAGAGCCAAGGCATTTCCACAGATCATCAGGGACTGACTAATTCACATAAGGGACACACTTGGCAGATATTCCAAGTCACAAAGTTGTGATGTCCTTGGAGTCCTTTTGTATTAAAACTAGAAGATACTCTTGGGGGAGGAAGCATTAAAAATTGTAAAATCTTTAAAAGCACAAACAATTGAAACAGTTTTGATTTTCAATGGGATTTAAATTGATAAAATGGGATAATAATACTTTGCTTGTTTATTCTTCCTAAAGAGAGCTTTGGAGAGAATTTGATACAATCTAAGACTGCTATAGCTACCTAATCTGTGCTCTAAAAATCTGGGTAAGCGCCAAACCCGATCCATAGCTCGGTACCAGGTCATGGCCTTTTGGGAACTGGGCTGTGCAAGCGGTGTACACATGCATGTGCACACCACTTTCTTGATCCCCTCTCCCTTCCTGCTGCCACCGAGCCAGACAGGTTGGGGACTGCTGCTATGTAACGCTTTGTAAATTAACCTTTGTAATTGAACAGATGTGATTCAATCTCCAAATGCAAGATGGCAATTCAAAGCAGGCTCGGATGTGTATTTAAAACTATTTTTCCTGACTTTTAGAAGGCATGTGATACTTGGGGAAGGGAGGGAGGGAGGGAGGGAAGGAAGAAGGAAAGAAAAGCCATATGGCACATGTGATGATGACCGAGGATACAAAAGGATATTTGACTGCCACTGCTAATTTTACAAATTGTTTCATTATCTGCATTGCTTTTGCCTCTTGAACCAACTTTGGAGGAAGATAAATTTATTTCTTTACTCCCCTTCCTATAGTTTTTTTAATCTCCATTTTTAGATACGTTAACTGATAAGACATTGTGGACCTCTGCTGGAAAAATTCAACCTGAATGACTCCTGTGGCCATCTTTGCAAGCATGTACAGACCCCTCATTTGATGTTCTTTGACTAGTAAAGTTTCTTCATGACTAACACTATTTGTTCTTGCTCCCATAACGATGGATTCATCACGACACTGGGGACATATTTCTTTGAACATATTTTTGTATACCTTATATGGAAGGAAAGTTATTATTTGCTTTCTCTCTACTGCTTACTACTTTGTTCCTTTGCCAGATTTATGGTGTCTATCTATTCAGTCCTTCTCCTTTCTCCTCTCCCAAATGTTGCAGCTGAGCTATTGTTCTTGATTCAACCGCCTTTTTATCTCTTTCTTTACATACTTCTCCATCTTGGGAAAAATCTTCGTAAGTTTACTTTGCAAATGATCTTCTAGGATACTGCCTTCAAAAATTAGCCTTAAAAAAAGAAGAATTCTCGTTTCATCTCTGTTACCCTGAACAACAGGCTACCAAGATGAAAAGAAAATTTTAAAGGCTAAAGAAATCTTACATTTCTAAAGTTATACTTGCTATGTTTTTGTCCATTCTGGTAAAACCTGTTACTTTTTGGACAAACTCTATTGCGCCAATAATAGGTTGTCCTTGGCTGAACAAAACCAGGAACAGATATGAGGAAATTTTTTCTCTGCTATGGAATTATTTTTTAAAAAAAATTAAGTTTAATATAGGAGTCCGACTCCAATGGACCCTGAGCAGCAACAATAAAATGAAATAATAAATTTTCCCCAGTCTTTCATATCAAACATTTTCTGTGGACATTTTGGAGTCGGCCGATATTAGCCTGCTAAATTAAGCTATGCAAAAAAGAGATATTTTATTTAAGCAGCTTCTTGATTTGTTTGCAGAGCTTTTCAGTAGTGCTAAGCATCACCTTCAACTGTAGGGTCTTAAATCCTTTTACGGTATTGGCCAAAACTGTGGAAACCTTTTGGGAAAAGTGTATTTTCTACTAATAACACCACTTTTTTGGGAGTAGTACCATAAAATTAAATATCAATGGAAAGATAATTTAATCAAGAATATAATGCAATAATTTTTATGAAGGATTTGCTATTACATTAGCAGTTACAGTATAAAGAAGAAAAGTGAAACACATAGAAAAAAATGAGACATACAAAAATTATCATCATAGAAAAAATGAGATATGCAAAATGTTAACTCCCAAAGCATCCAGTCAGAACCCTGACACAAAAATTATCATGTTAGTTAATACTTAGTTGGGTAACCTTTAGCATGAATTATGGCCTTGCAACATCTTCTCATGGAGTGAACTAAGTCTTTTAGTTCTGCATAATGTTATAATGTGAAACCAAGATTGAATGATTGCTTCTATTAACTGGGTTTTATTGCTGGGTCGCTTCTGACTAACAAGTTTTTTTAATTGGTTCCATAGATTTTCAATTGGGTTAAGGTCTGGGCTATTCCTGGACCATTCCAGCAGTGGAATATGATTATTTTGAAACTCCAAAAAGTAATGTTGTTATTAGCCATAAAACCTCAAAAATATACTTTTCCCAAAAGGTTTCCACAATTTTGGCCACTACTGTATATAGTCTTAATGGAAGACAATACTGTACATTCTCCCACATTCTTTTCTTCATTTACTATAAATCACTAAAGTCTTAGTATTTTCAGTGGTCTGCTTGGATGTGATCATCTCTTTAGCTTGATAGTTACCTTTTCATTGTAAAAACTTACCCCCCCTCCTTTTTTTTTGGTTTTTTTGCTCTACATTACTATTTAATCAATGAATTTTACAATTTCTTGGAAACTATCAGTATTCCTCCCCCGCCCCTATATTTATACTGTACAGGGTAAGTGCCTGGATGGATTTACCCTGTATTATGGTAGATAATGTACAAGCATAACTCTAGTTAATATATAACCTTTCATCTCTGCCATGTTTGCAGATATCGTTACTGAGATAAGATGATGAGTTAGCACAATTTGCTTCAATACTTTAGAAACATCGGGATTGCATGGAAGATAAATGCATTGCTGCCGCCTGAGCATTGCACAGTCAGCGTATCTCCTTCTTTTTATTTAAATTTGCCTTGTGCAGCCTTCTGATGTTAAATATTCCTGGAAGGATAGGGGTCACAGAAGCATGTTCTTCTCCTGAATGCCAACTTCCGTCCTAGAATGCACCATATGCAGCTATTTATTAATCTCCGCTGAAAGAAAGCCATACTGTGCTTGCTGGAATACCTCTATATCATCCAATCACAACCTAGAAAAAAAAAAACCCACTCTTCACTATGAACAGGGAAGAGCAACTTTGAAAACAGAAGTACAAGTAGTCCTCAACTTACAACCGTTCATTCAGTGACCGTTCGAAATTACAACAGCACTAAAAAAAGGGGGTCTTATGACTGTTTTCACACTTACGACCGTTGCAGCATCCCCATGGTCACGTGGTCAAAATCCAGACGCTTGGCAATGGATTCATATTTATGACGGTTGCAGTGTCCCAGGGTCATGTGATCCCCTTTTGTGACCTTCCAACAAGCAAAGTCAATGGGGAACCCCGATTCACTTAACAACCGTGTTACAAACTTGACAACTGGAGTGATTCACTTAACAACTGTGGCAAAAAAGGTCCTAAAATGGGGCAAAACTCACTGAACAAATGTCTCACTTAGCAACAGAAATTTTGGGCTCAATTGCGGTCATAAAGCGAGGACAACCTGTTATTAGATTTATCTATTAGGCTCATAGTTCTCTGTTCCAATGGCAGGTTGGTATTGTAATACTCAGCTCACTGCACCTTTCTGCTTAGTGTCAGAGGAGAATAATCCTTATGCTTTTGGATTCCTTTTGTTACACTAACTTAATTCTTTCCTTCTATCCCAGCACAGCGGATGAGATCAGCAGATGAAGCTTTGGAAAAGGAAAACAATACCTTTCAGCAAAAGCCCTCCGTTTAGGTTATCCATTTCTCCTTGTATGAATGACTAAGCAGGGAAGCATCATGCTAATCAGCAGCAAGGAAAGTTCAATTCGGCCAGCCATCCAGATGTAAACTTTGCTTTATTCCAGCAGTGTTAAATTTATCTCCCTCATCTCCCTTTCCCTTCTGCTTCCTTTCCCTCTACAGCATGCCTGTTAGTTTGTAAGCCTGAATTGATTCTGCTTCTTGTTGGGTTTTGTTTTGTTTTTATTTAAACATAGCATTTACCAATGGTATAGCGAATTATGATAACCGAGCATTCCTGTGGGAAGCCATTTTTACCTGAAAAGCATGATAAAATCTTGCCATAGCCTTTACAAGCAGAACCCAAGGAAGGGGATAAGTTACATGTCCCTGAAAAACTGTTCCAAAATATGGAGAGATCTTTTGGGAAAGAGAGTTTATGGGGAAGAGAGATTTAGCATGATCACCTACAATTTCTGCGGGTGGAAATCTTCACTGGCTCACAGAAGCATTTGCATATTTTGAAGGGGCATTAAAGAATCTGTCATTATAATAAATGCTGAATAAGCTACTTGATTGATCATTATCTATTAAATGGCCTGTCCTTATTAGGACAAAATCCAACCAGATTTGTGTGTGTGTGTGTGTGTGTGTGTGTGTGTGTGTGTGTGTGTGTGAGAATGCATGCCCACAAATGTGCTCTGGGATGTTAACAGATCTACAAATACAGGGGGGAAAACATACCCTTAATTAGGGTTTCCAGTCCTTCTCCTCATCTTTTCCATTCCTTTCCTATAGGCCCAGATGTAAAGATGCACAGTTGCAGCTCTACATTGCAGAGTCCCCAAACTCTTAAGAGTTAAGAAAAAAAATAGCAAGTTTGGATTGGAACATAGTGAATGGGGGGGAGACAGCTTGAGTAATAACACAGGAAGAGGAGAATGATATGCGGGGAGCTGAGCTTCCATTAGGAAAGTGGGCTGACAACAATCTAAACCTTACTATACATAAGATGTTATTTGTGTAAAAACTGTGTAGAATGTAATGGTTAATCTTATAGTAAAGCCCTTTTATAAATCATATGTATGTCACTTTTGATACTGGCTAAATAGGGATGAATTGGCTGATTTCCAAGTGAATACCAATATTGTACCTATATGATCTCCTTCATAGATTACTGCCTTGTTGTGGCAAAGGGCTTGCGTAGCTCAATGAAGCTATGAGCTATGCTGTGCAGGGCCACTCAAGACGGACAACAGGTCATAGCAGAGAGCTCTGACAAAAAGTGATCCACTGGAGAAGGAAATGACAACCCACTCCAGTATCTTTACCATGAAAACCCCATGGATGGTACAAAAAGGAAAAAAGATATGACGCCGGAAGATGAGCCACTCAGGTCAGAAGGTGTCCAATATGCTACTGGGGAAGAGCAGAGGGCTAGTACTTGTAATGCCAGAAAGAATGAAGTGACTGGGCCAAAGCCAAAAGGACGCTCAGCTGTGGATGCATCTGGTGGTGAAAGGAAAGTCCGATGCTGTAAAGATTTTTTCTCCATAGGAACCTGGAATGTAAGATCCATGAATCAAGGCAAGCTGGACATGGTCAAACAAGAGATGACAAGACTGAACATCGACATCATAGGAATCAGCAAACTAAAATGGACAGGAATGGGTGAATTTAATTCAGATGACCATCAGGTATACTATTGCAGGCAAGAATCCCTCAGAAGAAATGGAGCAGCCTTCATAATAAATAAAAAAGTAGGAAAAGCAATACTGGGATACAATCCCCAAAATGACAGAATGTTCTCAGTTCGAATCCAACGCAAACCATTCAACATCACAATAATTCAAGTCTATGCCCCAACCACTGGTACTGAAGAGGATGAAATTGACCGGTTCTATGAAGTCCTATAGCACCTTATAGAATTAACACCAAAAAATTATGTCCTTATCATCATGGGGGATTGGAATGCTAAAGTAGGAAGCCAAAAGATAACCGGAATAACATGCAAGTTTGGCCTTGGAGTACAAAATGAAGCAGGGCACAGGCTTACAGAATTCTGTCAAGATAATACAATGGTCATAGCAAACACTCTTTTCCAACAACCCAAGAGACAACTCTACATATGGACATCACCAGACAGTTAACATAGAAATCAAATTGACTATGTGCTCTGCAGCCAAAGATGGAAAAGCTCTATACCAGGGGTAGTCAACCTTTTTATACCTACTTTTGTATCTCTATTAGTAGTAAAATTTTCTAACCGCCCACCGGTTCCACAGTAATGCGTTGTGTATTGTTGTCTGCGCATGCCTCTCGTGCATCGTGGATTGGGTTGGGGGGGGCGCCGGCTACCAGCTCTACTTGTCTGTTACAACTGAGTGGTGGGGGAAGATGTGCGAGCTATTCTGGGACGAGGCTCTTTTGTTTGTGGTTGCACTATAGCGCCATTTAGTTTCACTTATGTAACGTGAACTAAACTTATGTGCGGGCGATACAAATAATATATTTTCAGAAATTTAAATTGTCACGGGGAATTTTATGAAAACCTAATGAAAATGTTTTTAAATTGTGCTAAGAAATTTTTTTAAAAAGTCAATTAAATTAAAAAAAAAGGAAAGTGCTTCAGTATTGGACAAAACCCCTACCGCCCACCATGAAAGTTGGAATGCTTAGTTCCAGCTTAGTGGGCGGTAGGGACTAGGTTGATTACCACTGGTCTATACAGTCAGTAAAAACAAGACCTGGAGCTGACTGTGGCTCAAATCATGAGCTTCTTGTTGCGAAATTTAGACATAAATTGAAGAAAGTAGGGAAAAGCACTAAGCCACTCAGGTATGAACTAAAACATATCCCTGATGAATATACAGTAGAGGTGACAAATAGGTTTAAGGAATTAGATCTGATAGACAGAGTGCCTGAAGAACTATGGACGGAGGTTCGCAACATTGTACAAGAGGTAGCAACTAAAACCATCCCAAAGAAAAAGAAAGGCAAGAAAGCAAAATGGCTGTCTGAGGAAGCTGTGCAAATAGCTGAGAAAAGAAGGGAAGTGAAAGGCAAGGGAGAAAGAGAAAGATACACCCACTTGAATGCAGAATTCCAGGGAAAAGCTAGAAGAGATAAGAATGCCTTCTTAAATGAACAGTGCAAAGAAATAGAAAAAAACAATAGAATAGGGAGGACCAGAGATTTCTTCAAGAAAATTGGAGATATGAAGGGAATGTTTCATGCAAAATGGGCATCATAAAGGACCAAAATGGCAGGGACCTAACAGAGGCAGAAGAGATTAAGAAGAGGTGGCAAAATTACACAGAAGAACTATACAAGAACAAACTTAATATCCCTACTAACCACGATGCGGTGGTCACTGACCTCGAGCCAGACATCCTAGAATGTGAAGTCAAATGGGCCTTAGGAAATCTGAGCAATAACAAAGCTAGTGGAGGAGACAGTATTCCAGCTGAGCTATTCAAAATCTTAAAAGACGGTGCAGTAAAAGTGCTACACTCAATTTGCCAGCAAATTTAAAAAACTCAACAGTGGCCACAGGATTGGAAAAGGTCAGTTTACATTCCAATTCCAAAGAAAGGCAATGTCAAAGAATGTTCAAACTATTGCACCATTGCACTCATTTCACATGCTAGTAAGGTTATGCTTAAAATCCTACAAGCTAGGCTCCAGCAGTATGTGGATTGAGAACTACCAGAAGTACAGGCAGGATTTCAAAGAGGCAGAGGAAGTAGATATTAAATTGCCAACATAAGCTGGATCATGGAGAAAGCTAGGAAGTTCCAGGAAAACATTTACTTCTGCTTCATTATCTATGGTAAAACCTTTGATTGTGTCAATCACAACAAATTGTGGCAAGTTCTTAAAGAGATGGGAGTATCAGACAATCTTATTTGTCTCTTGAGAAACCTATATGCGGGTCAAGAAGCAACAGTGAGAACTGGACACGGAACCACTGATTAGTTCAAAATTGGGAAAGAAGTCCGGGAAGGCTGTATACTATCACCCTGCTTATTTAACTTATATGCAGAGCACATCATGAGAAAGGCGGGGCTAGATGAATCAAAAGTTGGAGTTAAGATTGCCAAGAGAAATATCAACAACCTCAGATATGCAGATGATACCACTCTAATGGTGGAAAGTGAAGAGGAACTAAAGAGCCTCTTGATGCAGGTGAAAAAGGAGAGTGCAAAAGTTGGCTTGAAACTCAACATTAAGAAAACTAAGATCATGGCATCCGGCCCCCTCAATTCCTGGCAAATAGATGGGGAAGAAAAGGAGGTAGTGACAAATTTTATTTTCCTGGGCTCCAAGATCATCCCAGATGGGGACTGCAGCCAAGAAATTACGTTTCTTGGACGTTTGCTCCTGGGGAGGAAAGCTATGGCAAATCTAGACAGTGTACTAAAAAGCAGAGACATCACCCTACCAACAAAAGTGTGTATAGTCAAGGCTATTGTTGTGTCTGCATCCCCCGAGCCAGGCCCCCTGCCAGAAAGTGACTTGGAAAGTGAGGGGAAGGGCCATCAGGACTTACCTCGGGAGCACCTGAGCTCCTGGCTCAGCTCCAGGAGCCAGAGGCAGGCCAGGTGGAGGAGATAACGAGGCCTCCGTCCCCTGACTCTTTCCCACTTCCAGGCCATGCCTCCAGACCCAGCTGATGGCAATCAGGCCTGGCTGGACCCTAGATTTCGTAGGCAGGAGAGGCGGGAACAACAGAAGCAGGCGTGGGGCAGGCCTAGGAAGTGCTGAGTCATGGAGCCACACTCCACAGGATATAAAAGCAGCAAGAACTGCTATGCCTCTTCGTAGCAAGCAAATCAACTGCTTGACTAGAGCTGAAGTACTGTTTGTTGACTCATCGGCATCAAGGGAGATAACAGAGACACTTGACATACGCTCGCTAGTTTGCTGCCAGAGCTGATAGTGCCGGCTAATTAAGCCATCACTCGGACTGAGGCGAGGGGAACAGAACAGCTATGGTTTTCCCAGTTGCAATGTATGGCTGTGAAAGTTGGATCATAAGGAAGGCTGACTGCCAAAGAATTGAGGCCTTTGAACTATGGTGCTGGAGAAGACTCCTGCGAGTCCCTTGAACTGCAAGGCGATCAAACCGGTCAGTCCTAGAGGAGATCAACCTTGACTGCTCTTTAGAAGGCCAGACCCTGAAGATGAAACTGAAATACTTTGGCCACCTAATGAGAAGGAAGGACTCACTGGAGAAGAGCCTAATACTGGGAAAGATTGAGGGCAAAAGAAGAAGGGGACGACAGAGAACGAGGTGGCTGGATGGAGTCACTGAAGCAGTAGGCATGAGCTTCAATGGACTCCAAAGGACGGTAGAGGACAGGAAGGACTGGAAGAACGTTGTCCATAGGGTCACGATGGGTCGGACATGACTTCACAACTAACAACAACAACACCTATATGATGTTTAGTGCCAGCCTTAATTTTGTATATATGCAACAGGGTCCTGAATAGCAAGCACCATCCCCAATCACAATTGTGCAGAGGCTAATTGTGGTAATAGCCCAAAGAGGGTTATATGCTTTGGGCATAATTGACCCTGTTTAGCTATTTATTAGACACCGTGGCTGAAGTCCCAGTGTTCAGAACAGTTTCTTGGGCTTAGCCTTGCCCAGAACTATTCCAAATAAATATTTAATTTATTTTGGAATTAAAAGATATATTTTGAAAACATATTTTTAAAATTACTAGTATGTACTTCCAAGCTATCAAATTTAAGACAATAATGGCTGCAGGGAGATATTTGGGGGACTAAGCTTTTGAAAAAAGTAGGTTTAATATCTAAGGTAAAACATGTATAATGTGTGATGGAACAGTTTGGGAGATTGTCTAAAGTAATATCAACTTATATTATTGATATTTTAATTCTGTCAAACAACACTGTCAAAGTATACATGAAGCAATCATTCAGAAAGACAGTAATAAAGTGTTATGAGTGAGGAAAACAGAACTTGGACGCAGTAAGTGTCATCCATTTGCCACAATGCTGTCAAATGCTTCCGTTTGTTACATGTTTTTTCAGAAAACAACACAGCATGAAGCTGGCCTGGGAACAGCACCATGTTGGGCTAATCTAAAGCTGAGTTTGGATGTATGAAAACAACCTTTGTCTTTAGTAAGCACATCACAATCAAGCTCAGAATTAACTTATTTTACCAATTGGAGCGTTTCCCAATATGAAAGTAGCCAAGAAGCAGCAAAAAATTGTTCGTTTGTTTTTTTTAAAAAGGCAAGTGCAACCATAACTGAATCAACCAAGACTTTTTATGGTGAGGTTGGGGGCATTATCAGATCAAAATCTGATTTTGTTCCTGCCTTGCATGAACCATATGGGTAGCTAGCCTTATCAGATTAGACAGCTGTATTACTGTAGTCTGAGTAAGTACAAGAAATGAAAGAGATCCTCACTGTGTCGCCCGTACGCTCCTAGCTTATAAACAAACAAGGCTGAAGAAGCTTCTTGGGTGAGAAGCGAAACATCTTCAAAGAAAAACCAGAAAGTCCAGTTGCCTGTTGAAAAAGCACCTTTGGGGCAACCATGACCTGGATGACTGAGAATCTCTACAGACTGCCTTAACTGCTACACCAACTCTAAACAATAAACAATAACTCTAAATTCTAAACAGTAGATTCAAACTTAATGTCAACTGCTTCAAACTTGATAGCAGAAAATATGACTTCTGTAACAGAGTTGTTAACGCTTGGAACTCATTACCAGACTCTATAGTCTCTACCCAAAATCCCAAAATCTTCAACCAAATCCCAAAATCTTCAACCAAAAACTGTCTACTATTGACCTCACCCCATTCCTAAGAGGACAATAAGGGGCGTGCATAAGAGCACAAATGTGCCTACCGTTCCTGTCCTATTGTTCCCTTTCGTTATAACAAATTAACATGATTGTTACATACTTTTACTTATATATATATATATATATTTCTTTTATAATGTGTTGATTTTCTTATGCTGATGTTTGTGTATACTGTTGTGACAAAATGAAATAAAAAAATAATAACTCTATTTATGGACATCGCTGGTAACCATAATCAAATGCACTTAATCTTCTTGCAATCTGCCCTGTTAGTACTATTATTTGTTACTGCTTATGCTTCCATTCACTTTTCAGATTTATCCTCCCTTATTTACAAGATTAGTTAAATATATAACACAGTTAATCATCACATTAGTTAATTCATGACTTCCTTTATTACCACTTTCAAATATAAATGAATAAACTGATTTTGTACTCCTTCACCTGCTTACTTAGGAGGAGACCCTACTGAAAAACATGGAACAAACTTCAGAAAAGTTGTACTGTACATTTGTACTGTTGTACTGTACATTTATAGGGTATTGCTTTAATGTTTAAAACTAAGTATGCTGGATCAAGATGTAGAAAAAAGAAAAAGAAGAGCTAAGTGGAGGTTCAGAAAGAGAACCATTTCTAAAATGGTCATGGCCTCACATCATTGAACACCTTGCTTGAAAGACAATCTATAAAAACTAAGTTTTTTTTAAAGAATGGAAACATTACAAAGTCTATACCTATTGAAGAAATTATAGAAAGGAGTCTGCACAGAAGCTGTTTTAAAGGATCTGGAGGACCATTGGAGGATGGCAGATGTCACCATTGGGACTGTTATTTTTTGGGCTGCTCCCTACCTATTTGAGATGGACTTTAGAAATAGATCCAAGTGTTTGGGAGCAGACTGACAAAGTAGAAGAATTGGATTCTATGCTTGGTATTGATGATTAAAGTTGTTGGTAAAGTTTTTAGAGTATGAGAAACAGGATTGAGAGGATTGGTGTATATCATTGGACTCTGTGTGGGGGCTTTCAGATTTTTTACTGCTTTGCATGTTTGACTGTTAAGGAAATCTATGAGAGACCTCTCAAGGGTTGATAGCTGGGAAAAGAACTTTGTGAGAAATCTGACTGATTTCAGATGTTCAGATGTTACTAAAGCAAAAGGTACTAATGCCTCATGGTTTCTGTTTTACCACGATTCCTCATGAAATCCAAAGTAAAATATTTGTTTCTCCCTCTCCTCCTATCTTTAATAAAAGGCTGGGAAGGAAATAGTGCATCTACGGTACTGTTGTATTGTGAGGAATGAAGAAAAAATAAAAGTTCAAGATCAAGGACATAACAGATGACAGCATCTAGTTAACCTTGGCTGACATCAAAAAGCTTACAAGGATCAATCCAGCAAATACAGGTAGTCCTCAACTTACAATGGTTCATTTAGTGACCATTCAAAGTTTCAATAGCATTGAAAAATGGGACTTGTGACCATTTTTCACAGTTACGACCTTTGCAGCATCCCCATGATCATGTGAGCAAAATTCAGATGCTGGGCAATTGCTTCATATTTATAATGACTGCAGTGTCCCAGAGTCACCTTTTGCAACCTTGTGACAAGCAAAGTCAATGGGGAAACCAGATTCACTTAACAACCGGCTTACTAACTTACCAACTGCAGTGATTCACTTAACAACTGTGGCAGGAAAGGTCATAAAATGGGGCAAAACTCATTCAAAAAATATCTCACAGAAATTTTGGGCTCAATTGTGGTCATAAGCTAGGAACTACCTGCATTTGGATAGAAGATCATCAGAAAATTGAGCTAAATTGGGCAGCCTGAACAAATTTCCAGATAAGGATCCAGAAGAAAATAATGAACTGCTTCCTTATTATTATTATTATTGCACTTGGTTTTACAACTATTTTTACTATGGTTGTAAAGTGAAACACCACAGACATTAAATCACATAAATGTTAAGCAAATGTGGCTTCCCCAGCTGACTTTACTTGTTGGAAGCCAGCTGGGAAGACCGCAAATCACAAACATGTGACCACAAGACGCTGCATCCATCATCAATGTGAACTGGTTGCCAAGTGGCCAAATTGCAATCAGGGACTGGGACAGTAATACGAGGAGCATAACTTTGAGAATGGATCGTAAGTCACATTTTCCAAGGCCATCGTAACTTCAAATTGTTACACAAACGGTCATAAATCAAGGATTACCTGTAATTCAAGTATGGTATGGATACTGGCTAAGAACAGTGATACAGATTCTCAAAGCTGAAGCCTCTCAGGGATAAAGTATTAAATATTTCTCAGAAAGGACCAACAAGTCTGAAATGTATACATGGTACACAAAAGTTAGGTCCATTTGACAGAATAACTCAATTAGCCATTCTCTTGGTTAATGGATCATCTCCACGTGCAGATAGCTTATGACCAACGATGACCTAGTGAAGAGGGGAGCAGCCATTTCCTCACCTGCTGGAAGGATATCACTCCCCGTTTTTTCCACCATTGGAACTTTTTTTCACTGGAGGGTTGGATTTGCACTGAAAACTAAAAGGGGAACAAAGTTCCCCCTGTTTTCATGGTGACTTTTCTAGGGCCTGTTCAGAAAGGGGAAGAGGCAGAAAGCTCTAGGTTCAAGTGAAACAAATCCTTTCTGCATTGGTTCTCCTAGTTCTGGTGTTTGCATGACACTTTCCTCAACCCAGTTAGCGAAGTTGTGCGAATGAGAATAGAAAGCCTAGAAATATTGTCATTGTCAAAAACAAAACAAAACATAAAGGTAGCTGTCCATTTCAAACAACCACAGAAACCAGGTCACAGGTGTTTGTCCCACAACTAGAAGTGAGCATTACTCCACAAAATTCATTCAGATGCTCCAATTCATCTGTTTATCTCTAAGGGAGCATGCAACCTTCAATTGCAACAGACCATAAGATGGCTACCTGTCAGTTAGCTAATCATGTCTATTTCTCTAAAATGATCGTCGGAGGTTCTTCTCCCATCAAAATATTGCTCCTCAAATGTGCCCTTTCGGGTTTTCTTCCATTGCCCTCTTAAATGATAGAAAGTACAGCTTCAATGCCCATTTAATTTCAAAATCTCCATTCCGAGGGCTGTCGAGAAGCTGATTTTAGAAAGACAAATGGCTGTGTGGACTAGAAATGGAAGCCTTTGAGGGGGAGATATATATTTCTCCTTAATAATGAATGCCTTGTAGAAAGCACAAAAGGCCAAGGCTGGAGAGAGGGAGAGGGAGAGGAAGTACATCATCCATATCTTCATACTCAACCCTTCTCACATGCAAAGCTCATCCATGGCCCAGTAGCCAGGAACAGCAAGGGTGTCTCCTCCCTACTTCCTGCCTAAAAAAAAAAAGGGCGGCTCCTTTCCCATGAATGTTTTTCCCCCCTCTTCTAGGCATGCCACACTGTCCGTTGATTCGGAGCTCAGCTGTGGAGAGAATCCAAGCACCTCAACCAGCAAAGCCAGCTTCTCAGAAGCCAACAGGAGTTCTGTTCGACCTGCTCTGTGCCAGAGGAACTGGGAAGCGGAGGCCAAACCTTCTGCTGCAATCAACCTGACAATCTACGTTGCCTTGGCAGCCGCAATATTGATCTTGCTTTTTCTCAAGGAAACCAGAGAAGGTTTCTCACCCAGAGAGAGAGAGACAGTGCTTGTGAATCCTTGATTTAGGAAATCAGCTGTCCCAATAATCGCAATCCCATTTGTTTTTTTCCAAGAGGGGAAAATTGGGGTGGGGTGGGGGGGTAGAGCAGAGTTAAGATCAGGAGCTGTACTGGTTTGCTGCCTGCTGGGAAACCCTGTTGTTTCTCATAGTCTGAATCATATGAACGAGACACATAATGCGGGGTGGTGGTGGTGTATGTGGGAGTCGAAAGCAAAGGCAAGGAATACATTGGAATTGAACATGCAATGGTATCTTTTTTAGAAAAGAAAAAAGGTTAATCTTGCTATGCTTTTTGCTGTGCTTTTTGCCACCTTCTAGTGGGTGAATTGACCTAATCCGTGATTTTCATACCGTCTCCTCCACTGAAAAGGCTGCTCTACTGGGAGGATGTGCTGTGCTGCAATCCTGCAAATGAACTATACCTTGATAAACACCAGGGTGAATAATATTACAGAAGACTCTATTGTCACCTAAAAATGCTAACGATACAGTACCTTTCTGTGACGGTGTGATTTTGAAGGATCCTCTTCAACCCACCATCCCCGTTTTCTCAGTCTGCTTCATTATTTCCTCGACCATTTTTGTTAACGCACAAAATAAGGCAAACCTGGAAAAACGTATCACTTGTTGTGGCTGAGCACCACAGCAGCTCAAGCGACAATACATTTTGGATTTGAGCAACCGAAGGGCAGGGAATCTCTGCCATACCTTCTAGAAAATGTAACACCGAATTAACAACCTGTAAGAGATTCAACTGTTCCTCCTATAATGGAGGAACGTATGGAGCAAAGCTCAGTACACCCCAGCCCAAATGCACCTCTCTGTAATCTCCTTTCTCCTTGTTGCATCCAAAATAAATGGTCCAGCATATGCATCAGCAGGAGACAGGGACAATTAGGAACAGGGCCTGATAGGGACTACATAAATCCGACAATGAAATATTCCCTGAAACCCTTTATCTTACCTGAGAAGAAGAGGGATAAATTACAGCATCAGCCGGAGAACCATTATCCATAGATCTGCATATGCCGTTTTTTCCTTACTGCAGCTGTCCAGGTTCCTCAAGATAGGCGCTTCCAAAGTCTCCCATTTTTACACAGGGACAAAAAATGATCCACCTCCTCCCAAAAAAAAATTGGAAAAGAAACCTTTACAGGAACCTTCTGCCCTGGCGTCTTTCTCTAAGGATCATTCTGTGTTCCCCAACATCCGTAAGGGAGGGGGCGCTTGTGGGGGAATTTAAAAAAAAGAAAAAACAGGGAAGGAAGAAAAGAGACGGCTCTGTATTTAAATAATGAAATGAAAACCAAGTCTGCAAATTAAGGGATAGCGCCATCTACCGGCAAAAGAAGTGGATGTTATTTTTCCCGTTCTCTTGTTTTTGCACCCCAGTGACAGAAAGCTCCATCGTTAGTCACATATTCTCATTTTAAGGACTAAAAATACACCAACTTTAAACAAGGAAACGACAGACGTTTTATCTGATTGCACCATTCAAAAGGTGGGGGGGGGGGAAAGAAGAGGGTGACAATAATGTAACCCCATTTTAGAAAATCTTTCCTCATGCATCCAGCCTCCTCCTATGCCGTTATTTATCTTGAGGCTCCCCCTACCCTTCTGTAGATCAATCACATTGAAATAATAGGAATGAAAGGGTTTTCTCGGCCCATCTGCCAAAAAAGCACTTGCAATATCTGTCATAGGTGGCTTTGCAAGGTGCGACTTTAAATTAGAAGATTTTGCACAACTTTGGGATGACAATCATCACCAACAAAGCAGGAAAGACCAATATTGCTGAGTCTCTTTTATAAAAAAAAAAAAAGAAAGAAAAATTAAACGTAGTGGTATGACTGTTAATTGAATCTGAGAAGATAAATTCAAAATTGTGCGCTGCAGATCACCGAAGACAATTCTTCAGTGCAATTCTATCTATATTTACATGACAGTGAGTCTATGGGCTCACTGCTATTTATCAGTACTATTTATCAGATGGGCCCTTTCATCACTTCCTCAAAAGCCTTTTGACATTTGTGCTATCCATGACTCTGACTTTGCATCAATATTTTCACAATTTGCACTTTTCACAATTTGCCCTATTATTTTTTTTAAAAAAACCTTGAACCAAAGGATAAAGTGCTGAAATATTTTATGCCACTTTAGAAAGGTATTCAGTATTTGAAGGACTAGCATATAGAAAAGGAAAATTAAGTTACACTATGTACTATTATGCATCCTATCATGTATATTACTTAAATTAAGAAGATGAATTACTGGTTTATTTCTTTATTTCTCACCTTCATTATTTTTACAAAAAACTCAAGGCAACAAACACATCTGGCTCCTCCTATTTTCCTCAGAACAACAACTCTGTGAAGTGTGTTGGGTTGGGAGAGATAGTTAACGAGCCCAAAGTCACCCAAGTTGATTTTTCAAGGTTAAAGGAGGATTTGAACTATTAGTCTCCTGTTTTCTAGTCTGGTGTTTTAACTACTAGATAACGGGTGTCAAACTCGATCGCGTTACATGATGTATCATGACGTATCATGATGTTTTTTGCCTTTGCAGAGTTGGAGTGGGCGTGGCCCGGGGTGAAATCCAAAATTTTTCCCTACCGGTTCTGTGGGCGTGGCTTGGTGGGCATGGCAAGGGAAGGATATGGCAAAATCTCCATTCCCTCCCCTCCTGGGGGAAGGATGTTGCAAAAACTCCATTCCCACCCCACTCTGGGACCAGCCAGAGGTGGTATTTGCCGGTTCTCGGAACTACTCAAAATTTCCGCTACCAGTTCTCCAGAACCTGTTAGAACCTCCTGGATTTCACCCCTGGCGTGGCCTGTGTGTGACGCATGGGTTGCCAGTTTGACAGTCCTGTACTAGACCAAACTGGTAGTTATTGATTGATTGATTTGATTTGATTTGATTTATACAGCCACACATCTCAACCAGTGACTCTTCAAGTAGTTCTTCTTCATTATGTTTCATTCATTACTTGAGGCCTCAGGTTCACTGAACAATTATGAACTACTTTTTAAAATTAATTTTTAAATTAAAATCCTCCTCTTTAATATTCATACTTATATTGGGGGAAGTTAGGAATTGATGATTGTAGGGGTATAATTAAGTTGGGACGAAATTTTTTTAGCATATGTTTGTTTTATTTTTAACTATACCTTGTGCTCGTTCCGGGAAGTCGGGGGGGGGGGAGGGGGGTTGCGAAGGGAGGGGGGAGGGGGGGGAAAGGGGGGGAAAAATTTTGTAAAACTTTTTGAATAAAAAAAAAAATATTCATACTTATAGTAATGATAAATGTTGATATAGTTCAAATATTTACTATAATATGTACTATATTTTTATAGATTGGGATACAATCCTGTATTCATGAGATTAGACCCAGAAGATGATGAAAGTTCTGATTCATTAATGTGGGGAAAAGAACATAGTATTGTGTATTAGCTATTTTTTACATTGTAATTCTAAGCAATGATATCTCTTTGAAGTTTATTTTAAGCTTTAGCACTCCTAAACCAGGGGTGTCAAACTCGCGTCGTCACAGAGTTGTCACATGATGCATCAGGACTTTTTTCCCCTTCGTTAAACCAGGCGTGGGCATGGCCAGCGCGTGACACATCTGGCCCGCGGGCGGGGAGTTTGACAGTCCTGCTCTAAACACAATGATTCAAGGGAATTTCACTTAGCTTGGAATTAACCTTAAAAGAAAAAAATATATCTACTTAATTGGGAATGGAGAAGGCATTCATAGACATTTATTCTGGAAAACTCTTAGTAGTAAGATTCCTATTTAGGGATCCCTATTTAGGGATCATTTATAATTGTAAGAAATATAATATCATTAAGGAGTAATAATCAATTATATTTGCTACTACTAAATTGTACAGGTAGTCCTCAATTTATAGCAGTTCATTTAGTGACTGTTCAAAGTTACAACAGCACTAAAAAACCTGACTTATGACCATTTCCCCATAGGTACGACCATTGCAGCATCCTCATAGTCACATGATCAAAATTATGACACTTGGCAACTGGCTCATACTTATGACGGTTGCAGTGTTCCAAGGTCATGTGATTATCTTTTGTGACCTTCTGACAAGCGAAGTCAATGGGGAAGCCAGATTCACTAAACAACTGCACCACGGTGGTGCAGCAGTTATAGTGCAGTACTGCAGGCTACTTCTGCTGACTGGCAGCTGCCTGCAATTTGGCAGTTCAAATCTCGCCAGGCTCAAGACTGACTCAGCCTTCCATCCTTCCGAGGTGGGTAAAATGAGGACCCAGATTGTTGGGGGCAATATGCTGACTCTGTAAACCGCTTAGAGAGGGCTGTAAAAATTGTGAAGTGGTATATAAGTCTAAATGCTATTGCTATTGCTACTAACTTAACAACTGCAGTGATTCACTTAACAGCTGTGGCAAGAAAGGTCGTAAAATGGGCAAAACTCTCTTAACAACAGCTATATCTCAAGTCTGGAAATCAGCTCAAAGGACAGCAGTGCAGCTTGGATCTTTTGCATGTATAGTTTGCAACCCACATACTTTTAATGTGCTTTTCCCATCTTACATGACCTGCATAATTTTAATGAACTGCCGTTAACCCATGTAACTCATTTTGCAACAATATTTTTGTGTTACAAAAATAGCCTTAGGTGTGAAAATTAATACGTTTTCAGTAAGACTGGAAATAGAATGCTTGGCAAAATTTAGCAACATCATTTATGGAGTAATGAACTGATTTATAATGTATATCATTCCTATATAATACCATGTGAAATTTATAAGTATGCCTGGCATATGAAAGTTCTGTGTTTAGAATAAAAATGACTACAAAATTGTCCGGTGTTTTTACACAAGGGCAAGCAGTATATTACTCTCCATGGTTAGCCACAGAACAATGAAGTGTTTGCGCGGTATATCTATAAAATATAGAGCCATTTTACTAATCAGTGAATCTTCAATATAGGTGGTCCTTAACTTACAATTATTTGTTTAGTGATCGTTCAAAGTTACAAGATTACTGAAAAAAGCGAGTCGTGACTGTTTCCTGCACTTACGACAGTTGCAACGTTGCCATGATCATATGGTCAAAATTCGGATGCTTGGCAACTGGCATGTATTTATAATGGTTGCAGTGTCCCGGGGACATGGGATAATCTTTTGGGATGTCTGACAAGCAATATCAATGGGAAAGCCAGATTCACTTTACAACCATGTTAGTAACTTCACAACTGTAGTGATTCACTTAACAACTGTGGCAAGAAAAGTCGTAAAATGGAGCAAAACTCTCTTAACAACTGTCTTCCTTAGCAACAGAAATTTTGGGCTTAATTGTGGTTGAAAATTGAGGACTACCTGTAATCTCTTCATGGGCTTTATAGAGTAGCGTATAACACTTGGCTACTTTTTGTAAGCCATGTGAGTCTGCTTACAAACAAATGACGAGAAGCATTACATGAATGAGCCAATGAAAGAAGTGAAATTAATTTGCTATTATCCATTTATTAAATGTGCAAAAAAAACAAGCATTGTCCTAACAGTTTCAGAACCACAAAGGCGAAAGCATGTTGCTAAATCTTTGTTTCATTTGGATCTCATCTTTCCTTCAGGAGCGTTAATTTAAGGGGCATAAACATTTCGCTTCACAAAAGTGGAGAGGTAAAGTGTGAAATGAAGTGAGATAGAACAAGATGAAGTGAGATGGGCTGAATGAGGATAACTCTGCCAAAGACATCTACTGAACTTTGGTGGCTGACACAAAATAGATGGAACTGCATTAAAACATGCCCTATAAAACAACTTCCTGATATTTGGATACCCATTCAGGTAATATGACTACAGTAGTGGTGGGTTTCGAATTTTTTTACTACCGATTCTGTGGGTGTGGCTTGGTGGGCATGGCATGGCTTGGTGGGCGTGGCATGGCTTGGTGGGTGTGGCAGGGGAAAGATACTGTAAAATCTCCATTCCCTCCTCAATTCAGGGGAAGGTTACTGCAAAATCCCCATTTCCTCCCAACAAGCTGGATCTCGGGAGGCAGAGAATAGATGTGGGCAAGGCCAGTCAGAATTTTTACTACCGGTTCTCCAAACTACTCAAATTTTCTGCTACCGGTTCTCCAGAACTGGTCAGAACCTGCTGAAACCCACCTCTGGACTACAGGCTGCTTTCCAGCTGCGATTCAGATTTCCAGATTTAAAATGTGGTGGTCCTTTGACTGTTCTACATTCAACAGAAAGAATATCAAATGGAAGGAAAGAAAATAGAAGCAGCTTAGAACAAAGTGGAAATAATTTCATTATAGAATGTCAATGAAGTGTTTACCTACTCTGCTATTGTTTAGAAGAATTATGAAGACCTGGTTCTTCATTTAGGCCTTCAGTGAGGAAAAGAGAGAGCCCTTCCTCCATCATATTTGCCATTATTTATTATTCATTGTTTTACTGAGTTTATTGTATTGTATTGTTTCATTTTTGTGAGACTCCCAGAGTCATTGAGAGTTCAGCAGCAGGCAAGTTTAATCAGGGGTGAAATTTACTTACCTTCCCTACCGGTTCGCCAATGTGTGCGCGCCGTCGTCTACACATGCACAAAGTCTTCGCATGCGCAGAGGCTTAAAATGTCACAAAAAAGCAACATCATGATGTCTGCACGGGTGGGAGGAGCCTCCTGCAGCCGCCGCTAACGGTTCACCCGAACTGGATAGAACCAGCTGGATTTCACTCCGAGTTTAATACACTATGGTTTTTCTCAGCCAGATGTTTAGACTGAATATGGCATTTTTGTCCATTTTCAAGTCCTTCACAAGGACCTGGTATAGGCAGATGTTATTGGTTTAATAATATTAAAAGTATCATCACAGGATGTAACCCTTTTGTCATTGACTGATAGTGATTTTGTCAATGCTGATGATGTTCAAATGGTGTTGCTGATGTTTTGGAATTGCATCCAAAACTCCTGTTACTATTGGTACTACCTTTGGGTTTTTTGCCACAGTCATTCTACTTTTATTTACAGTTTATTTTATTTTACTTTTATATTTTTATTGCTACTATTATTATCATTATTAGTTTAGAAATGATACTTATAATATAATATAATATAATATAATATAATATAATATAATATAATATAATATAATATAATATAATATAATATAATATAATATAATATAATATAATATAATATAATATAATATAATATAATATAATATAATATAATATAATATAATATAATATAACAACAGAGTTGGAAGGAACCTTGGAGGCCTTCTAGTCCAACCCCCTGCCCAGGCAGGAAACCCTACACCATCTCAGTCAGATGGTTATCCAACATTTTCTTAAAAATTTCCAGTGTTGGAGCATTCACAACTTCTGCAGGCAAGTCGTTCCACTTATTAATTGTTCTAACTGTCAGGAAATTTCTCCTTAGTTCTAAGTTGCTTCTCTCCTTGATTAGTTTCCACCCATTGCTTCTTGTTCTACCCTCAGATGCTTTGGAAAATAGTTTGACTCCCTCTTCTTTGTGGCAACCCCTGAGATATTGGGACACTGTTACCATGTCTCCCCAGTCCTTTTTATTAAACTAGGTATACCCAGTTCCTGCAACCGTTCTTCATATGTTTTAGCCTCCAGTCCCCTAATCATCTTTGTTGCTCTTCTCTGCAATCTTTCTAGAGTCTCAACATCTTTTTTACATCGTGGCGACCAAAACTGGATGCAATATTCCAAGTGTGGCCTTATCAAGGCATTATAAAATGGCACTAACACTTCACGTGATCTATCCCTCTGTTTATGCAGCCCAGAACTGTGCTGGCTTTTTTAGCAGCTGCTGCACACTGCTGGCTCATATCTAAATGATTATCCACTAGGACTCAAAGATCCCTCTCACAGGTACTATTATTGAGCAAGGTACCACATATACGGTACCTGTGCATTTTTTTTTTTTGCCTAAATGTAGAACCTTACTTTTTTCACTGTTGAATTTCATTTTGTTAGATAGTGCCCAATGTTCAAGTCTGTCAAGATCCTTCTGTAACTTGAGCCTATCTTCTGGAGTGTTGGCTATTCCTGCCAGCTTGGTGTCATCTGCAAATTTGATGAGTTCCCCATCTATCCCCTCGTCCAAGTCATTGATGAAGATGTTGAAGAGTACTGGGCCTAAAACAGAGCCTTGGGGTACTCCACTGCATACTTCCCTCCATGTGGATGTAGTTCCGTTGAGGACTACACATTGAGTGCGGTTGGTCAGCCAGTTACGAATCCATCTGGTGGTGGTGCTGTCTAACCCACATTTTTCTACTTTATCTAGTAGTAGGTTATGGTCTACTTTATCAAATGCTTTACTGAAGTCCAAGTAAATTATATCGACAGCATTCCTCTGGTCTACTAATTTTGTCATTTTGTCAAAGAATGCGATAAGATTAGTCTGGCATGATCTGTTTTTGACAAACCCATGTTGGCTTTTGGTTATTACTTTGTTTGCTTCTAGGTGTTCAGTGATTCGTTGCTTGATTATCTTTTCCAGAATCTTCCCCGGTATTGAGGTCAGGCTGATAGGTCTGTAGTTTCCTGGATCTGTTTTTTTTCCTTTTTTGAAGATGGGAACTACATCAGCTCTTTTCCAGTCCTCTGGCAGCTCCCCTGTGCTCCAGGATCTTTGAAAGATATAGTTCAGTGGTTCTGAGATCACGTCTGCCAGTTCCTTCAGAACCTTGGGGTGTAATCCATCCGGTCCTGGTGATTTGAACTCGTCTAGGGTAGACAGGTGTTCATTTACCATTTTCTTCCCTATTTTAACTTGTGTTTCTAACCAGTTTTTTGTGGTGCTGTTTTTGATAGGTTGGATTGTTTTTTCCTTTTGTGTAAAGACAGATGCAAAAAATGAGTTAAGTAGATCTGCTTTCTTCCTATTGCTTGTCATCTTCTTGCCACTTTCTCCCAGCAATGGGCCAATTGTTTCCTTGACTTTTTTCTTGTTTTTAACATGTTGGAAGAAGCTTTTTTTGTTATTTTTTACTTTTTTCGCTAGCCTTTGTTCATTGTGAGCCTTAGCTTTCCTCACTTCATCTTTACAGGCTAAGGCTATTTGCTGATATTCTGCCTTAGTTATTTGCCCCTCTTTCCACTTTGTATATTTGTCCTTTTTGTCTTTCAATTTGTCAGATAGTTCTTTATGCATCCATGCTGGTTTCTTTTGAGATCTATTATTTTTCTTCTTCATTGGTACTGTGCTAGACTGCGCTTTTATAATCTCACTTTTCAAAATTTCCCAAGCTTCTTGAGTTGTTTTCCCCCTTAGGATTCTCTTCCATTGAATCCTTCTCAAGCTCTCTCTAAGTTTATTGAAATTAGCTCTCTTAAAGTCCAAGACTCTAGTTTGACTTTGTTCTACTACTTGTATTTGCTTAATGTCGAATTCCAATATTGCGTGGTCACTTGCTCCCAAGGTTCCTGTAGCTTCAACACCTTCTATCATTTCATCTCTGTTAGTGAGAATTAAGTCCAGTATGGCTGATCCCCTTGTTGCCTTCTCTACTTTTTTGGAAACTTGGTGGCTCCCTAAGATGATACTTGGTGGCTCCCTAAGATGGCTACTGAATTGTGATGGGTTTTTTTCTCTCTTACTGACAATCTGCTGATTTTGCTGCCAAAGCTGATTCTTTGGTACTGCTGCTCCCTGAATTTGAATGTGAGCACTTAGGAATAAGCCAAGATGGCATTTGGACAGCTATGGACCCTCCTGGGAAGGGGGAATTTGGAGATTCCACTTCCCTTTAGAAAGTCATGATCATTGATCTTTCCTCTTGGCATTTCGTTTTCTTAAGCATGCCTGGATTTTAATGTCACTTTTTCAAGCTTTTGTTCCATTTTGCTTTTTATGTCTAAAAGTTGAATGATTGATTACATGCTGATTTATCTTAACCCCCTGCTGGACTCTATCTGTTCTTTTTTAAATCTTTTTTCCTTTGATTTATGCTGTTGTTCTGAACAACTTTTGCTTTTTCGTAAGGAAAAGATAGCATGTTCTGGGATATGTGGGACATGCAGAAGGAGCTTTCATCCTGGAGTGGATAGACAATGGCTAAAATGATGATGGGGATGATACTACATAAATTTTGTATTTACTAATTTGCAAAAAGTTTGAATTTTTAAAATCATTTTAATTTTGGATTGAAATACCTTTCCTGCTTTTTTTTTTTTTTAACATTCTGAGGATTCCTGTGTTCTTTTATCTATCATTGCCAAGATACACAGAACAGTAATGTATCAGAGAAGCAAATGTAGCTGACATCTCAAAAAGATTATTCGGTAATATGCAATTTCTATGTGAAAGCTTTTTTAAAACGTTTGATGAAATGGTAATGAATGTGAAAAATATTCAGATGCATTTAATTGCAAATAAATTGGACTCACAGAAGAATGTAATATGTAAGTCATAGATTTGCTGGAAAGAAATATGAACTCTATAGACTTAGAATTTAAAATTACAAATGAGTTGATTCCATATCTCTCCCTGAAGTTCAAACCTGCATTCTTCTACAGGAGCACCTGATTGAGTAGAAAAGTGACAAATTGGTTCTCCCTAAGAAGATAGAAGGAAATTGAGGAATCAGCTTACTATATCTAATTGCAAAACAATTTCATGTGGACTTTTTTGGGAGGATAGATCGACCTCAGAGATTAGACATATCATATTTAACCAGAAAATAATTGATAAGAGATGTTATTAAGAAATAAATAAGGATATTTGATCCAGGTCAAATCACTGCTATCTTTTGGGACAATTTGGGATAGAGAAGATGTTATAGTAAATTTTCTATGAATTGATTACAATAATGGTGTGCCAGCAGGTTTTGAAACTTTAATCTTGCATTTTTTATTATTATTGTTCTTCTTGTTAACTGGTCATTGATATAGTGTATAGATGATAGGTGAATAACCTGAAAATAAATTTAGTAGTTTAAAAATTTGGGGGCTTGTTAGGCAAGGAGTGAGAAAGTAATATTGTTGTAATATATTAGTCATTATTCAGCTGGGGGGAATAATATGTGTATATGTATTAATTTTTAATGTTGTGTTTTTATTTGGTTTTTTTTAAATAAAGGTTTTTTTATTGTTTGTTAAAGAACGAAAAACCTTCAGAAACACAGGTGTTGTATTTACTGGGTAAGTTTCCAGTGAATCCATTTAGAAAGAAATAAAGTTATGTGTTTAAAATTTGTAAGGTTTTTTTTTCTCTTTGCAATAGGTAGCAAAAGATAATTATAATATTGATTTCAGGAACTTTTAAACTGGATTAAGGATTCAGATTAATTTGAATTAAAGAAAGACTTAATTAAAAGGATACTCTCTCGTGGGGAAAGATTTTTTTATGTTTATACTTTGAACTGATAAGTAGACTTTGAAGATCGGGGGCTTCAGATGGCTAATTTAAAGGAAATGTTTGATGTTCAGGTCTAAGATGCTTTCGAGCTAGTTCGATAATAGAATTAAAAGATGTCATTAAAGAAAAACAATCCCCAGCTCCATCTTTGCTGGCAGAGGCACCGCGGGCAGGTCCTTTGCTGCTTCCAGGGTGGCCCTGTGGGCCAGATCTAAGGGCCTTGAATTTGACACCCCTGCTCTAACTAAAGACATTCAGGTAAGACAGCTCACTTCACATCCTACTTCACTTTGGGGAAAATACCTTTTCTACCTGTGCATCATCACACAGAAAATTGGTAACAGTCAGAAGAATGACTGATTCAATCCATATGGTGGTAGTTGATAACATGCTATTTTACTTTTCAAAAATTTGTTGAAAGCAGACTTTGTTGAAGCCTTGATGGAAATTTCAGAGTGTTTCTCTCAGGCTTCACAAAAACCTACAAAGCCATCTGTACCAAATTTATGGGTAGTATCTGATGAAATGCTAGCTAAGCTGAACAAAGTAAATGGATATGGTTTGTCTGTATTTTTACTCTTGATGCTTTTTAAAAAGCTGAAATGTTGCCCACTCAGTTCCAGTTTCAAAATTTAGAGAATGACTTCCATCTTCCAACAATTTCTAATCTTTAGTTGTAGAAGCATCTTCCGACTATATGCAGTCATGGCAATGAAGCAAAAGAAATTTCAGAGTTCTTAATAAACCCTCGCGGTAGTATAAAGAATTAATTTGCAGTCCATACAATAAGATGAAACTCATTTTAGATAGTGTATATGGGGACCAGATTTGTCTAGTGGTTTAAGGAACCAGGCTAGAAACCAGGAAACTGTAAAGTTTTAGTTCTGCCTCAGGCATGAAAACCGGCTGAGTGACTTTGGGCCAGTCACTTTCTCTCAGCCCAGAAATCAGACTCAGGCGACAAGTTGGTCAGTCAATTTCTGTCACAGCCAATGGATTATCACTCAGTTGATATAAAAGAAGTGGACCCTGCATTTGCAGGAAAAATGCTAGGAAGAAATAAAAAAATCTAGTTAGTTTATATAAAACTCTGCAGGTGTTCACTTGTTCAGGTTTTCTATACATCTTTGTGCTATTTTTATCATCCATGTATTTTACTTTTGTTTTATTTTAAATCATTCTCTTAAGTGGCATTAAGTATTTTCCTTGATATTTCTTATTTGTTAAAATATAAAAGTAATAGCTGTTTTAATGACACGTGTTACAGTACTATAAATCTATAATTAAATATATATGTACACATACAAAATACATATTCAATTATATTAAAAGCTGTACCTTTTAATTTTAGCAGCATTGGTCATGACTGTCACAAGAAAAATATTTTTTTTAAATGATATAAAATTATACTCTATACACTTTTATGTTTCTTTAAAGAAAATTGTGATTATAGCATTATATAGCTGTTGTATTTTTTCAATACATTATATTTTTCACTCATCAGTATTAGATATAACACTAAGATAATGCTGAATAAATCCATTTATTTATAGTTTTAAGGACTATATGGCTGAATTAGTTTGTTGGGAAAGAAAATTTCACAAGGACCTTCCATTTATTAAAAACTGAAATAACTAACAAATTATTTGCTGTTTTATGACAGATTAAATTTGCTGGCTTGTGGTAGGACGGGTTGCAAATAATTATAGCTGTGTAGCTAAAAGCTTTTGAAACAGGGTAATTCCCAGGAGACCTAAATAAAAAGATTTTTTAAACACACTTCCATTTCATTATTGCCTGAAAGTTAGACCGTCTAATTGTAAGACTAACTTATTAGGCTTTCCTGGCAGCTTTTTAAAAAAGGCATTATTATATGGACAAAAATTATTCCAGGCCCTTAAAAGCTTACTTACAGTAATTAAAATAATTTTTTTACAACTCAGACCAGGTAAAATTAAATATATGAACAACACTTTTTACCATCACATTTTAAAAGCATGCTAAACCAGATTAATATTATGAGTGAGCAGGTACATTTAATAAACTCAGATTTCATACAAAGAGAGAAAATGCATCACTTTTTGCCAGGATAATTTATCATTGTACATGGAAATAGTGGCAGGATGTTGTCTCCTGTTAGATTGGAAATAACTTGTCCAATTTATAAATATATCTATGAAGCCCACATAAAGCATCAGCCTGCTTATGGAAATGTGACTTCAATGGCACTGACTCCAGTATACTGGCCTATACATAGTTAGGGATTTACTCTGTGATTCCTCTTTATCTGTCATCTACCTGCTCTTTATTTTATGGGAATGTGAATCTTAGATAATTTCTTTCTGTCTTTCTTTCCATGCATACACACCCGTGGAACATTGCCATCACTTCATGGCAAGCCAAGTCAGAAAGTACACATCACAACAAATAAAGGAAATCTACTTTACTGAAATAGATTATAATAACATAAATATAAATAAATAAAATAAATATCTTGAAAGCCCAAGAGTTGTCCTTTCTCTCTCCCTTATACAAAACAGAGTCAAGGCAGGGCAAACGTGACTTACTTTCTTATGCTTTTCTGTTTTCCTGGGCTGTTTGTGTTTTCCCACATATTTTCTTCAAGACCATCTCTATTCTCCTCTAGAAATACTTTTCCTCTGACTTTCTTCTTGGTGGTATGTGGTCAGCTAGGAGCTAAATTCTGCATATCCTTCTCATGAATTTTCATAAATAAATACCCTTTCTGTTACAGTTATAAAATCTCCTTCATTACTTCATGCGTTCCACTTTCAGGATGGCATGTGAGCATATGTATACATACATATATGCAAAAGCTTTCCATGCAACAAAGCTGAGGCCAATTTTCAATTTCAGAGAACAGAAAAACACAGCTGAACTTGTTGAATAAAAGAAACTGGAAACAGGCATGTAGATTTAACTGCATTTTATATTTTTGAATTATCTGAGCTATACAACCCTCTGCTAAGTCATCACAAAATAGGTTTGCAACAAATCAGCAGCGCTATTAGCAGAGTTTTGCATATTCTGAGATATTTAATATTTAAGCTACGTAAGGTTTCTGTTATGTATCTTTAAATGTTTTGGCGGGAAACAAGCACGTTGCTGATTGGTTGAAGCCGCCGGTTAAACAGTATATAAGGAGAGGTTTTCCCCCAGCCAGGTTGCTGGGTTCACCCTATATTAAAGAGCTGTTGTCACTACCCTGGTCTCCAGCCTCGTTACTTCCCGAACGTAACACTGGCGACGAAGGTGGGATCTCGAGGCTAAGGAGCACCAGAACCGAGCTGAAGCACGGAAGAACCGAACCCAGCAAACCCAGGGCAGAAACGCGGAGATGGCCAGTTACACTCCGCCCGCGCCGTTTGACCCAGCCAGAGAGAAATGGGGAATGTACATGACCCGTTTCGAAAGCTTCCTAGAAGCAAACGAACTGCAAGGAGTTCCAGACAACCGCAAAAGGGCATATTTCTTGAGCCACTGCGGTCCCGAGGTCATTGACATCGCGGAAGCCCTGGCAGAGCCAACGCCGGTACAATCGGTATCGTGGCCAACTCTGCAAACCCTGCTAAAAAACCATTTCGCGCCAACGCCGTCCAAATACGTGCGGCATTTTGAATTTGGAGAGCGCTGACAGCTAGAAGGCGAATCCATCAGCGACTACATGGCCGCCCTGCGGAAAGCCTCCAAAGACTGTGGGTACCGAGACCTGGACGAGGCGCTGCTAGAGCAACTCATCCGTGGGGTCAGAGACATGCGTTTGCGGAGGTGGCTGCTATCAAAAAGCAATCTAACGCTGGCAAACGCTCTGGACGAAGCCAGAGCGCATGAAATGTCCACCCAAGCGGCAGAGACCCTGCAAAAGCCACTCACGCCGAAGGCGAGCACAAAAGCAACCCCGGTGCACCAAGAAGAGATCCAGACCGAATCAGACGGCGAGGATGAGGAAGGGGTCTGTCGTACCGAGAAACGTGGCAAAGAAGACCGGGAGGAATGCGGAAGTTGCGGAGGACAACACCCGCGTCAACAATGCAAATTCAAGGACGCTACATGTCGGTGGTGCGAGAAGAAGGGGCACCTGGCTCAAGTCTGTCGAGCACCCCAACCTTCCCGCCGAAAATTCAAACCGACCAATCAGAGCGCGGGATCGGCCAGGCGACCCGTGATTGGCTCAAACAAAAAAGGCGCGAACTTGAATCGAACGACCGTGATCATAGGCCGCGCCGCAAGCAAGGTGGAGAAGAAAATCTTCACCAAACCCAAAATAGAAGGAGTGCCATGCCAACTAGAAGTGGACACCGGGTCAGCGATCACAATCATGTCCTGGGACACTCTTGCGAAAGCTTTGCCAACAGTAGCAAAACGACACCTGCAAACACAACGGCTACGAGTCCACGACTATCAGGGGAATCGCATCCCTGTTCGAGGGACCACCTCCGTCCGAGTCGAGTACGGACCACACAAGAAGACCCTGCCCATCACGATCGTCGAAGGGACCCTGCCAAATTTGTTGGGACTAGACTGGTTCCGTGCATTGGGCATGGGAGTGACTGGCATCTACCGAAGTGACGTTAACCTTAAAGATGCACTCATGACTGAATTCGAAGATGTGTTCAAGGACTGCCTGGGCAAGTACAAGGGGACCCCTATCTCGTTTAATCTAGACCCCCAGGTAGCCCCTATCCGGATAAAAGCAAGGAGGGTACCTTTTGCCCTTAAGCCCAAAATTGATAAGGAAATAGACAAGCTAATAAGGCAAGGGATACTGGTACTAGTCGACCATGCCAAATGGGAGACGCCAATCGTCACCCCGGTGAAACCAGATGGGTCAGTTAGAATCTGCGCTGATTACAAGGCAACGTTAAACAAAGCTTTGCAAAAGAGCGCTTACCCAGTTCCCGTAGTGCAACACTTGCTGCACTCACTGGGACAAGGGCAAATTTTTGCTAAATTAGATTTAGCACAAGCCTATCAACAACTACCCGTAGACGCAACCACCGCCGAAGCCCAAACGATCGTGACTCATAGGGGGGCTTTCAAGTGTACCCGATTACAGTTTGGGGTGAGTGTGGCACCAGGTCTATTTCAAAACTTAATGGAGCGACTTTTGCAAGGGCTCCCAGGAGTAGTCCCCTACTTCGATGATGTTTTGGTATCGGCAGAAAATATAGAGGAATTGGGGGAGCGATTGAGAAAAGTTTTGGGCATTTTCCGGTCAGCCGGTCTAAAGCTTAAAGTGAACAAATGCCAAATCGGGGTAGAATCCGTAGAATTCTTGGGCTACAGAATTGACAAAGAGGGAATTCACCCCACCGAGAGCAAGGTCAAGGCAATAAGAAAGGCTCCAGCGCCCAAAAACAAAACAGAGCTACAGGCTTTCCTGGGTTTAGTGAACTTTTACGCGGTTTTTTTAAAAAATAAGGCAACGATTGCCGAGCCGCTACATAAATTGTTGGGAAAGAATGCTGCATGGTCTTGGGGGAAGGCGGAAGCAAAGGCTTTCGAAGCAGTAAAAAACCTGCTCTCGAGCAATAGCTTGCTAATCCAGTATCACAGCAATTTGCCATTGGTTCTAGTTTGTGACGCCTCACGGAGTGGGGCAGTGCTCAGCCACAGACTTCAAATGGCACAGAAGCCCCAATAGCATTCTATTCCAGAACGATGTCCTCAACAGAGAGGAACTATAGCCAGTTGGACAAAGAAGCCCTAGCTATAGTGTCAGGGGTCAAAAGTTTCACGAATACGTTTTGGCAGAAACTTTGAAATTGTCACAGACCACAGACCCCTGTTAGGGTTATTGGCTGGCGATCACCAACGCCTGTGGCACTCTCACCCGATTGACCAGATGGACTATCTTTTGGCCGCCTACTCCTACAAACTGCTGCATCGACCAGGAAAGGAGTTGGGGCATGCAGACGATTAAGCAGATGCCCACTACCAGGGGCAATCGAGACCCCACCCGGGACGCCCGTACTATTAATTGACTCTCTGACTCTGGCCCAGTCACATCTAAGGAAGTGGCTCGGGCATCTTACCGGGACGTTATCTTGAGAACTGTACTTGGTTGGGTACAAAGAGGGTGGCCGCTGCGCCGGCGGCGTTTTAAAGAGTTGGTGAAGAAGCGGGGGGACCTACCGGCTCAAGGGGGATGCCTGCTATGGGGGGATCGAGTGGTGATCCCGGAGAAATTGAGGGAAAAGGTATTGGACCTCCTCCACGAGGGTCACCCAGGGATCGTAAGGATGAAGGGGCTGGCGAGAAGCTATGTGTGGTGGCCCTAATGGACTCAGAAATTGCTGAGAGGGTAGGAAATGCCTGGCCTGTCAGGAATCCAGACCACTACCCCAACAGCCCCAGTCAGGAATGGGAAAACCCCAAGGGCCCTGGTCGAGAATCCACATTGATTTTGCTGGCCCCTTCCACGGCCAAACCTTCCTAGTGGTAGTCGACGCCTTCTCTAAATGGCTGGAAATCATTCTCATGAGATCCATGACAGCCGAGGCGGTAATCGCAGCCCTACGGCACCTGTTTGCAACCCACGGGCTGCCCGACACGCTAGTATCCGATAACGGCCCGCAATTCACGGCAACCCAGTTTGAGGAATACTTGGCAGATGAGGGCATCCGACATGCCCTCTCTGCGCCTTTCCACCCTGCGTCGAATGGCCTTGCAGAGCGTTCCGTCCGGAGCGCTAAAGAGGCATTGTCCAGACTCAAGCCAGGCGACTGGCAAACAAAGATAGATTTCTTTCTGGCCGTTCAGCATAGAACCCCCAGCACTGCAACAGGCAGAAGCCCAGCCGAATTATTGATGGGACGGAAGCTCCGGTGCCCACTCGACCGTTTAAATCCCCACTACACACCAGAGGGTTACAAAGGGGAACTGGAAAAAACTAGAGAAATGGGCATAGGCGACCGAGTGTGGGCGGCCCAAGTTGGCTGGCAGGGCAAATCATAAAAGCAACCGGTCCAAAGTCATACTTAGTTGAGTTACAAGACAACCGAGTATGGAGGCGCCACATAGATCAAATAAGAAAACGAATAGCCGAACAATCCGAGCTAAATGAAACAGACCATGACCACACATTATTTGAACCCACAGCTGACCGTAACCCGGGAGAGGCGCAAGACTTAGCTGAGTCCCAGGAGGTCCAGCGACGCCATCAGGTTCCCCTTGGAAACAGCAGGGACGACTCTGCAAGTAATCCAAGGCCGGATGGCCTAGAAAAAGAGTCTGCAAGTAATCCAGGGCCGGATGGCCTAGCAAAAGAGCTGGGAGGAGCAAACAGCCCCTCCGACCAGCTCAACCCACTCCCAAGGACTGAACCGCGCAGGTCCGAAAGAATCAGGAGACGCCCAGGTTATTTGCGTGACTACGTCGAAAAATAACATGTAAATAATATGTAAATATAGGTAAAGTGTTTTCTGGGAGGGGAGGAGTGTTATGTATCTTTAAATGTTTTGGCGGGAAACAAGCACGTTGCTGATTGGTTGAAGCCGCCGGTTAAACAGTATATAAGGAGAGGTTTTCCCCCAGCCAGGTTGCTGGGTTCACCCTATATTAAAGAGCTGTTGTCACTACCCTGGTCTCCAGCCTCGTTACTTCCCGAACGTAACAGTTTCCTTCAAAAATCAAGGGGAAAATAAAATTTATCAAACAAATTTTAAAAATCTTCATGGAGAATCTTATAAAGAGTATTGAAATGAACATTTAAATTACTGAAACATATTTGAAAGTTTAAATGACAGGGACTCAAGCTGGGCTCAAGAAGGATAAGGAAACTGGAGAGAAACTAATGAATTATTGGCTTCTCTCTGAAGGACTCCCCAGTGCATATTCCCATAGGAAATGGTAGAACACAGCTGTGCACTCAAAACATGAACATGTACAGTGGTACTTGACTTTAAAAAAATGAACTTTTTTAGATTAGAAATTTGTTAGCAAGAAAGCATTATCTAGGTACTCAGCCAGCAGATTAATGGAGAAAGAGTTATTGTACTTTTCGGAGTAGACACTCCGCCCCACTCCTAAAAGAGGGTGGAAATGTTGGTGTGTATTATACACTGAATACAGCCATTTTTGGCTTCCCAAAAACCCTGCCCTGCGCGTCCCAAAAATAGGCCTCCTTTTTTTGGTAAAAACAGGTCCATTTTGGCAAAAAACTGATGCGCAGAGGGTTTGGGGGCCGCGGAGGGCAAAAACTGGACGTGCAAAGGCAAAAAACTATTTTTTTCTTGTTTTCCTCTTCAAAATCTTGGTGCGTCTTATACTTCAGTGCATCTTATAGTCTGAAAAATACGGTAATCTCTTTAACATTGCCTTCAATTAACACACCTCCCAATCTCAGCCTGAAGATGAATCAACCCAATCTGAAAATAAGAATCTAGCCAGGCAAACAGGCAGGTACAAATTGTACAGTACTTTATTCTGTTCTAGGCTCCATTCCAATCTGTTCTAGGCCCTAGCATATAACTCCAGCCAGAGATGTCACTTATTTACTGCTTGGCATAGATGAAAGTGGTAGTTCCAGAGATAGGTAGGTAAGTGAGAAAAAGGTGGCAAGCCTGTTTCAATTCTACTTGCTTCATCTTATTGAAGATGTCACTGTATGAAACACCTTGTGCAATCTGGACTTTTTAGGATACCGTACAGTAGTCCTTGACTTACAATTAGATTTGGAACCAGAATTTCTGTGGCTAGATAAAGGTGGTTGTTAAGTGAGTCATGCCCCATTTTACAACCTTTTTTCCTTTTTGCCCCGGATGTTAAGGAAATCACTCCAGTTGTTATGTAAATCATGTGGCTATTTGAACCCACAGCTGACCGTAACCCGGGAGAGGCGCAAGACTTAGCTGAGTCCCAGGAGGTCCAGCGACGCCATCAGGTTCCCCTTGGAAACAGCAGGGACGACTCTGCAAGTAATCCAAGGCCGGATGGCCTAGAAAAAGAGTCTGCAAGTAATCCAGGGCCGGATGGCCTAGCAAAAGAGCTGGGAGAAGCAAACAGCCCCTCCGACCAGCTCAACCCACTCCCAAGGACTGAACCGCGCAGGTCCGAAAGAATCAGGAGACGCCCAGGTTATTTGCGTGACTACGTCGAAAAATAACATGTAAATAATATGTAAATATAGGTAAAGTGTTTTCTGGGAGGGAGGAGTGTTATGTATCTTTAAATGTTTTGGGAAACAAGCACGTTGCTGATTGGTTGAAGCCGCCGGTTAAACAGTATATAAGGAGAGGTTTTCCCCCAGCCAGGTTGCTGGGTTCACCCTATATTAAAGAGCTGTTGTCACTACCCTGGTCTCCAGCCTCGTTACTTCCCGAACGTAACAGTTTCCTTCAAAAATCAAGGGGAAAATAAAATTTATCAAACAAATTTTAAAAATCTTCATGGAGAATCTTATAAAGAGTATTGAAATGAACATTTAAATTACTGAAACATATTTGAAAGTTTAAATGACAGGGACTCAAGCTGGGCTCAAGAAGGATAAGGAAACTGGAGAGAAACTAATGAATTATTGGCTTCTCTCTGAAGGACTCCCCAGTGCATATTCCCATAGGAAATGGTAGAACACAGCTGTGCACTCAAAACATGAACATGTACAGTGGTACTTGACTTTAAAAAAATGAACTTTTTTAGATTAGAAATTTGTTAGCAAGAAAGCATTATCTAGGGTACTCAGCCAGCAGATTAATGGAGAAAGAGTTATTGTACTTTTCGGAGTAGACACACTCCGCCCCACTCCTAAAAGAGGGTGGAAATGTTGGTGTGTATTATACACTGAATACAGCCATTTTTGGCTTCCCAAAAACCCTGCCCTGCGCGTCCCAAAAATAGGCCTCCTTTTTTTGGTAAAAACAGGTCCATTTTGGCAAAAAACTGATGCGCAGAGGGTTTGGGGGCCGCGGAGGGCAAAAACTGGACGTGCAAAGGCAAAAAACTATTTTTTTCTTGTTTTCCTCTTCAAAATCTTGGTGCGTCTTATACTTCAGTGCATCTTATAGTCTGAAAAATACGGTAATCTCTTTAACATTGCCTTCAATTAACACACCTCCCAATCTCAGCCTGAAGATGAATCAACCCAATCTGAAAATAAGAATCTAGCCAGGCAAACAGGCAGGTACAAATTGTACAGTACTTTATTCTGTTCTAGGCTCCATTCCAATCTGTTCTAGGCCCTAGCATATAACTCCAGCCAGAGATGTCACTTATTTACTGCTTGGCATAGATGAAAGTGGTAGTTCCAGAGATAGGTAGGTAAGTGAGAAAAAGGTGGCAAGCCTGTTTCAATTCTACTTGCTTCATCTTATTGAAGATGTCACTGTATGAAACACCTTGTGCAATCTGGACTTTTTAGGATACCGTACAGTAGTCCTTGACTTACAATTAGATTTGGAACCAGAATTTCTGTGGCTAGATAAAGGTGGTTGTTAAGTGAGTCATGCCCCATTTTACAACCTTTTTTCCTTTTTGCCCCGGATGTTAAGGAAATCACTCCAGTTGTTATGTAAATCATGTGGCTATTAAGCAAGTCTGTCTTTCCCCATTGACTTTGTTTGTCAGAAGCCAGCTGGAAAAGTAGCAAATGGCAATCACATGATTCCAGGATGCCTCAATTTGCCATAAATACATGTCAGTTGCCAAGAGCTTAAATTTTGATCACATGACTGTGGAGTTGCTGTGGAGTGTGAGTTGTAAGCACTTTTTTCAGTGCTGTTCTAACTTTCCAGTCGACCAAAAGATTCTGAGTTCAAATAGGAAAAAAATGTTGGATGGCAATTTTCTTCAGCTGCTAACTTTTTTTTGTTTTGTTTACATTTATACCCCGCCCTTCTCCGAAGACTCAGGGCGGCTTACAATGTATAAGGCAATAGTCTCATTCTATTTGTATATTTTTACAAAGTCAACTTATTGCCCCCCCAACAATCTGGGTCCTCATTTTACCTACCTTATAAAGGATGGAAGGCTGAGTCAACTCTTCTTTTCTTTCTGACCTCTCAGTTTTTCTCCTTCTGTGAAGAATCTCTCTTCTTCCAGCTAGTTTAAGATTGTGTTAGCAGTTTGGAAATTTGAGACAGACCACAAATTTGAGACAGTCTGCAACTGTCATAAATATGAGTCACTTGCCAAGTGTCTGAATTTTCATCATGTGATCGTGGGGATGCTGAAAAATGATCATAAGTCACTTTTTTTCAGTGCTGTTGTAACTTCAAATGGCCACTAAATGAACTGTTGTAAGTCTAGGACCAGTGGTGGGATTCAGCCAGTTTGCACCATTTCGGGAGAACCGGTTGTTAACTTTCGGAGCATTTTGCTGAACTGGTTGTTAGAAGAAATCATTAGGACAGAGAACTGGTTGTTAAATTATTTGAATCACACCACTGTCTAGGACTACCTGTAACGGAATATTGAAAGCCTAACAGAGTTTGTCTTTCCCTCCCTCTTATACCAAAAAAGATCAGGAAATCTTGCCTTTCTTTCTCATGATTTCCTGTTTTGCTAACAGTTGCTAGTTATTTCAGTGATGGCAAACTTTTGGGCTCAGTGTGTCAACAATTTGGAAAATGGATAACTTGATTCTATGGTTTGTTGAACATTACAAGAAAACAGGAGGCCATCTCCTTGAAGTTCTTACCCATTGCAGTCCTCTGACATCTTGAGAAACGTATAGAAAACTACCCCCTCCACCCGAGCTACAGCTATTCACCACTATCGCAAATGATTGAGAATCTCGGTAAACTACATACCTCTGAACAAAAAAGAAACATCTCTATCTCCCTCCCATACCCCATCTAGGCCATCTTAAACAGCAGCATTTGGCAGCAGTGCCAAGACTGGGCCTGAAGTAGAGACCCAGGCTTTTAGTTCAACCCTGATGCCATACTACCACTCAAAATGGCCACCTAGCATCATGCTGCCATGTGCTGCTTTTTTGGGCAACCTAGATGGAAGGAAGATAGAGAATTGTTTTTCTTTTGTTTATGAATTTGTGGTGTTTGACATGCCAGTAAAGTTTCATTCTAAGCAGGGGTGTCTAACCCATGGCTTGTGGGCTGCATATGGCCCCAGATAACTAGTAATACGACAGTACAAGTTCACTAAAAAAAATTAAAGGAAATTTGTTATTTATATACATTAACTATATTATATATTTTATATGTGGCCCAAGATGATTTCTCTTTACTCAGTGCAGCCCAGACAAGCCAAAAGTTGGGCACTCATGGCCTAGAATTTTTCACTGCAATGTTGCCTCATGAATATTCAGAATTTTTTCAGAAGTGATATTTTGCAGCCCATGCAAACGATCTGTCCTCACATTTAGAGAAAGATTTCCAATTTCCTGGTGAGTTTGTCTCAAAGGTGCTTTTTTTATTCTTTTTTTAAAAAAGGAAACTGGACTTTTTTTTTTCTTTGAGGAAAAAGATGTTTGGCTTCCCCTCCAAGAAGCTTCATCAGTTCTGACTGGATGGTGGGAGGAATGGAAGGATTAGTTCTGGCAGGGTAGTATGGAGGAGATGGAAGGGTCATATTTCTTTGCAGTCATCTGGTCGTTAGCGCTCTCTCTGAGAGCTGTTGAGGCCACTTGGGGGTTTATCTGTGCTCTCAGGTTCACCTGAATCAGAGTGCAAACAGAACCTTCTTGGAACTGCTGAAAAGAGTGTGTTGTAGATTGGAGATAGGTGGTGTCGTATTCCTTCTCCTCTGTTGAGAGATGAGGCTGTTCAATCTTAATGTAGATGGCCTCTTTGATCCCTCTTTCAAACCAGTCGTCTTCTCTGTCCAGAATGTGGACTTTGCTATCTATACTATTTCAACTTTCCCCTCTGTTGAGAGAGGGCTGTTCAATTTTAACAGAGATGGCTTCTTTTACCCCTCTTTCAAACCAACGGTCCTCAACACGGGTACCACCTATCTCCTTTCAGCAGTTCCAAGAAGATTTCATGCCCATTTGAGGGTGCAGATAAACCTCCAAGTACCCTCAATGGCTCACAGAGAGAGAGAGAGAGCTAACAACCAGAAGACTGCAAAGAAATACAATCCTTCCATCTCCCCCACACTATCCAATCACAACTGTCGATACCTATCCTTCCATTCCCTCACCATCATAACTGATGAAACTTCTTGGATGAGAAGAGAAATGTCTTGTTCTTCAAGGAAAAGGCATAGTTCAACTGCCTTTTGAAGAAGAAAAAAAGCATCTTTGAGAGTACCATGACCTGGATGATTGAAAATCTTCATAGACATCTGGTGAGTTAACTTCTTCTCAGAGACACTGGAATAAAGAGATAAAATTGCAATTGATGTACCTCATCTGCCAAAGACAGAGAGGATTTTTCCTTTTTGAATCCTCTTACTTCCATTCTTGACATTAATTGAACTAAGGGCAACTCAGCAGATTAGCTCTTGCACCCAAGGTATTATGCAATACATATCTTTTTATTTAATTAGTAATTAATCAGAAAAGTAATTAATTAGTAATTAATCAGAAAAAATAATTTTAAGCAAGCTTTGCTTAATTGGCAAATACAACTTTTGACCCTTCAAGATAAAAATCCATTACTCCCTAATGGTGAATAGAATAGAATAGAATAGAATAGAATAGAATAGAATAGAATAGAATAGAATAGAATAGAATTTTTTATTGGCCAAGTGTGATTGGACACACAAGGAATTTGTCTTGGTGCATATGCTCTCAGTGTACATAAAAGAAAAGATACCTTCATCAAGGTACAACATTTACAACACTAATGCTGGTCATAGGGTACAAATTTAACACTTAATGATACAACACTTAATGATAATCATAGGGTACAAATAAGCAATCAGGAACAATCAATATAAATCATAAGGATTACCAGCAACAAAGTTACAATCATACAGTCATAAGTGGGAAGAGATGGGTGATGGGAATGATAAGAAGATTAATAGTAGTGCAGATTTAGTAAATAGTTTGACAGTGTTGAGGGAATTATTTGTTTAGCAGAGAGATGGCCTTCGGGGAAAAACTGTTCTTGTGTCTAGTTGTTCTGGTGTACAGTGCTCTATAGTGTCGTTTTGAGGGTAGGAGTTGAAACAGTTTATGTCCAGGATGTGAGGGATCTGTAAATATTTTCACGGCCCTCTTTTTGATTTGTGTATTATACAGGTCCTCAATGGAAGGCAGGTTGGTAGCAATTGTTTTTTCTGCAGTTCTAATTATCCTCTGAAGTCTGTGTCTTTCTTGTTGGGTTGCAGAACCAAACCTGACAGTTATAGAGGTGCAGATGACAGACTCCATAATTCCTCTGTAGAACTGGATCAGCAGCTCCTTGGGCAGTTTGAGCTTTCTGAGTTGGCGCAGAAAGAACATTCTCTGTTGTCCTTTTTTGATGATAAATTGTATACAAGTGCATAAGGGCAGTGTGTGTGTGTGTGTGTGTGTGTGTGTGTGTGTGTTAAAAAAATCATTTTGCATGTTTCATCGTTATCATTGGAGAGCTAGTGGTTAAGGCACCAGGCTAGAAACGGGGGACTGTGAGTTCTAGTCCCATCTCAGGTATGAAAGCCGGCTAGGTCACCTTGAGTCAGTCACTCTCTTTTAGCCCAACCCACTTCACAAAGGTTGTTGTGGGGAAAGTAGGAGGAGCAAGGAGTATGTTTACCACCTTGAGTTATTTATTTTAAAAAAAATACAGGCAGGATAAAAATAAATAAATAAATACTTAGCTGCTGTTAACTACTTTCTGACTTCCATCCAGTGTCACTTCATCAATGTTGCTCTCCTGCTCCCACCTAGTCTTAGCTAGGTTGCAGGCTGGCCTTGGAGGGAAGCTTTTTTCATCAGCAACGTGCAATATTCTCCCAAGGCTTTCTTTCTAATTCATTCTAACCTTTTAGGCTGTACTTCAGCAGACATTTATCATTCTGCCGCCCAGAGTCAAATTGGATTAAGATAGACAGCTATAGAAATTGAATAAATACATAAATAAATAATTTTTCCTAGATTTAGCTTAATGCTATTCCATCGTGCCTTCTGTTATTATGTAACTGATTTTGTTAACAATTGGAAATTTTTAAACGGCCTTGTTTTAACGCTTTATACTGCAACTTCCTATTGCAAGCCATTTTCAGTTCACCTTGTGGATTCCTTTATTCAAATAGTAGACAGATATTAAGTATTTACCCCGGATGTTGTATTTTGAACTCACAACCTGTTTAGAAGTGTTGCTAGCTCTGGTAATGGATATAATTACATGCCCTCTGGAGCTCATGAATCCCCCCCAAGTAATACTGGGTGCCAGGCTGAATCTTTCTTTCCACCAGCAGAATTTTTCTTTTAAGAAAAACAAACCAACCAACAAAAAAGAAGTGGCAGGAGAAGATGGGACAGTTGTCAGTTATCATCACGTGGCCCAAAATGAATTTCCTATACGAAACCCTGTTTGGAAAGCAATCACATGGCATGGGGAAAAAAAACAACAACAACCCACACACAACTAATGGAACAAATTCAGGGAGAGGCCCTAGAGGAAATGGTAGTGTTATCACACCTGTGAGGCAGCTTTGAAAGAAGTGGCTATCTTCTGAGTCAAGCACAACAACAGCCTGGTCTGGGGGATGGGGTGGGGGGGGTGGGGGGAAGAGGAACCGTTGTGCTGAGGAGTTTGGGCAGCCACAGAATGTTGCCCAAAGGAGAGAAATATTCTGCAGATGTTCTGCAGTATCACTTGCCACTTTGCCCATGCAGTCAGTTTGGCGCTTTGTGTGTGTTTGTGTGTGTGTGTGTGATGTCTGTGCGCCTCTCCTTTCCTTGCCTGGAGGAGCACAGATATCAAGCTGTGGATTCAAGAAAAAAAAAACCCCTGGGCTTCTCATTTATGCCTTCCCTTGACCAGTAGATGGAGCTGCCATGTAAGGTGCTGCGTTTCCCCCCCCTCCCCGTCTTTTTTCTCTCTCCTCTCCCCCTTTCCCTCCCTCTCCCCCTCCTAATGAGCTGTTTTCTGATATATGTTGGGTACCATAGAGTGAGCCTGAGAACAGGAAGCGGAGGCAGGAGCCACAAGGATTCTGGAAAGGTCTCTGTGTTTTTCTTTTCCTCCAAGAAGGCAGAAATTAAGTGAATATATAGACACCCAGCTAGAAAGAGAGAGAGAGAGAGAGAACCTTGTGGCCGGAGACCTGGCTCATTACAATAGGAAGCAAACGTGTTATATGTTTCTGCTTAGATGGATGCTAGGGCTGTGCTTCGTCCTTCCCTTATCATCAGGTAAGTTGGCAAGCCATTTCCTCGGGCTAAGAGGTGGGGGGGAATGTTAGCAACCTGAGATCTTTATGGGAAAAAAAGAGAAGCACCCAGTTTTAGTCTCCGGCTGGGATGTACAGATGCAGCCAAAGAGGATCAGGGAAAATTTAAAGCCATGTTGGATTATCCAGCTGAAGTGATGCTGTGCTGGTGGGTGGTTTTGTGCTGCTTTGAAAAAAGAAAATATTATTTCTATCTTTCTGCCCCCTTGCCTCTACCCCTCCTACCTGTTTTAGGCTATAATCTTTTACACAGTGACTTGAGTCCAATTGAAAGCTTTGGGACTTACCTCTGAGTAAATATGCACAAGATTAAGCTGCAATAATGGCTTTAACACTGTAAATATTGCATATTTTTTCCACTTCTTCCCCCTACGGATTGGATCAATTGGTAAAATATGACTTTATCTATTCTAAAGCGAGACCAGGGGTGTTTTATATTGCCAAAGGAGGTCATGTTGCTTCTGAAAGGAAAGAAAGAAAATGTGCTTGACATTTTTTTTTTAAAAAAAGGCTTTAGTATAGTTATAAAGCCCTCAAATCAAAGTGCCCTAGGGAAGAAATGCATATAATAGTCTATGTTATTTTCACAAGATTGCTTTCAGAAGACGACTCCCTTTTCCTTGGATTTTTGATCCTTGCAGTAGTATGCACCAAATCTATAAATATTATTTTTTCAACATGAAGTAGATTTTGTGAGGGGAGGAATGTGATAGCTGGAGTAGTGAAGATGAAAGGAACCCTACTTTCAACCTTTAATAAGTTTCTGAGGCAAGAGTGAGGCCTGTTAGGAACAGAAGCCATCACAAGGAATTAATTATGCTATATGTTAATTCCCACTAATGTGTTTCCTTTGACAATAGTGGTTCCTGCTTGTATCTGTGCCCCTGTGCATGTTAATTAAGCAGCACAGCTTTTATTCCAGAATTATTCTACTGGTCTGTATATTTTATAATTCAGATTAAATTAACCTATGGATATATTTACATTGGTGGTTTGCCCCATTACTTAGATCATGTTCAGATCTCTCAATAAGATTGTAGTACAGAAATAATGGTTTTTCTCTGGAATGAATTCTATATTGTTACTGCTTTCCTGTGTCGGCAACAGAAGTTTTTGGAATAATAACTTAGTTTGTAGGTGCTGCCAAAAAGGATAGGCCTATGAAGAATGAATATATGTTAGGACTGGGTTAGATTTCAAGGATAAATGTTTTCTTAATTGTGTTCAATCATTAAAAATATGTTTCTTAATTACTGTTATGACATATGAAAATATAAAATATGTATCTTTCTTTGGCTAATATTTCAGTATATTTTGTTTGGTAGAGATATCAATGGATAATGAGAAACAACAGCCTGAATTTTCTCTTAATTAATTTTTTTCTAGCTTGTTGATTAAGGAAACTAGATTGGCCTGAAAATCTGGATGAGCAATAGATAAAACCAAAGTGATATAAGAAACTCTAGCTCTTTGCTGCCTTCCAGTCATCTTATAAATATTTGCAGCCGAGATCAGGTTATACTACCAAATAGTCAATGGTACTTCACCTTTCTCTTTTGAAAGAAATGCTTAAGTCTTCCCAAAATTAAATGCCTATTGGACTAAAAGCAAAAACTGAAATCACCATTAGATGGTAGCAAAGATATAGAGACAACCTCAACACTTTTCTGCCATTGAGTCATTCAAAGTTTTGTGTGCCATATCTGGTCATCCTAGGATTAAATCTTATTGGAATCAAAGGTACATTGGAACATACTTTCAGGTTATTTCTCCTATTACTGATATTAGTATTTTCTGAAGTCGACCAAACTTAACTTCCAAAAAAGCTTTAAAGAAAACAAGATTTTTATTGCTTCAACAATGGCTGGGTAACGCTACAGAGATGTTATTAGTCATTGACAGGGAAGTAAGCCCAGGAAATGAATATCTGATTTCTTCTTACTTCAAACTGAAGTCAGTTTTGATGCCTCTACTCTGAAGTACAGGGTTGAAGATTGTTGTCTATGTATCTTTATAATGTCTATGCTTGCAAAAATCTCTTCTATTCCTTTTTTTAGCTGAGGGCAAGAGTAAGACAATGCCAAAAGTAATACGGATCAGCAATGGGGATTAATTAAGCTGTGCCTGCTGTCTATCCTATTTTAAATCTGAGTGAGGATTCTTATTCTCAGATAATTAATGAAGTTATTTGCGTTAGTAGAAGTTATATATAGTAGATATCCAAATGCTCAATTCAAGGCATGGCCCTAGCATTTTTCTCCAAGCCATAGTTCAAATACAGCATTGTGTGATATTCAGTCCACGTGGAATTTCTGGATTTTTAACTTCTTTTATCCTGGCTAACCACAAAACCGTAATGCAATCTGCCTGCTATGTGCTTGGTAGCTGATATAAGGCAAAGGGAAGTTGTGCACTACACTGGAATGGAGTCATCCACTGGTTTGGTCCACTACTGCGTTATCTGACAAGCATCAGGAATTTTGTAATAAGATGAATTTTATAGAATAAAAGGAGAGAGAATTTTGTGGAACAACAACATCTCCCTGTTTTACACAATCCCCCCAGTGTTAGCTTTTAAACATAAGTTTAGCATTCTTCTGAAAGAGATTGAAGCCCGTGTTTCAAAATATCTTCCCTAACAGAAGGTAAGTTGGTGGGACTGAGTTGTGAGTTCTGCTTCTAATGTCCTGCCTAGCCCTTGTCTGTCTTAGTCAGCCTATCTCTCTTTCAGTGTCAGGCCTCCAAACCAGATTTGCTCACAAGTACCTGGTGAGTATGGAAGGAGTGTCCATTTGAAAGAGCCAGACTCTCTCACTGCCCAAGACAGAATGATCCAGGAGGACATTGCCCAGGGATTTGAATATACCAAGATGAGAAAGAAAACACTGCCTTAACGTGGGGACAACTAACAATGATATGCTGTAACACTGCTTCATAATGCAGCTAACATACGTTGCTTTACATGGGCTGGAGGTCACGTAAAGTCAACGTAAAAAAGACATAGCATAAAGAAGATTGTTTGGCATGTTGTATTGCTGTTAAATAACACTTTTGGGGTTGCATCTCAGGGTTGCTGGCCCTGAAGTATTGTAAGCTGTAAGCTCTGGACAACATGAGGGAGATTGATTAGGCCAGGAATATTCCTTTAGAAGTGAAAACCATGGGACCAAGGCAGAAAAGAAGGGCATATTACCAATAGCAAGTTATCTTTATATTGTGACCATGTGAATATGAATAGTATAATGTTCACTTAAATGCCTAACATAATTTTATCATAAATCTTCATCCATTCTGAAATCCAGGAAAAAGAAATAGAATTTATTTAAAAGTAGGTTCAATAGTTTCAGACTATGTTTCAGTTGAATACGCTATTTGTTTTATAGAAAAATAGGAAACATTTATTTTTACTTCCTTACGTTTGCCATTCAGGTCATGTAATCCTTTCGAAAGTCTAGCAATACATTAATTAAAAAATATTGAAAATATTAAAATTGTATTTCCAAATAAAACACCAATCAGCAAAGTTTAATTAGGGAAGAAGCAAAATTGGAAGCAGACTTTGGCAAGAGGATTAAAGATGATGTATGCCTTGTGTTGAATTGACATAAGTAGTGACACTTTCCAAGAAATGAGGAAATCGCTTGATTCATTTCCAAACTATCCCTTCTTATCCATAAATGACAGATTAAAAAGCAATAGACCTGATCCACCCACCTACCGCATAGATAGTAGATTGCAACATCCCACCGCCCAAAGGGTCACTTGTTTCAAAGTTGGGGGAAATCAATATTTTCTCTTACATGTGCATTCTGGTGTAACCTCAAATCTGTCAATGGAGAAGCAAACTTTCAGCCATACAAAATACTATAAAATGATAAGAATCCCTCCTTGTGTTTTACTTAGTGAAGGTTTCCTAATTCTCTTCTAGGAATAACTTTTTGAGTTTAATGGAACTTATTCCCAAATATGGTAGATACCTAGTAGGGTTGGGTACTCTTGGAAAATGATTCAGAAAATGGGATGGACAGTGGAACACAGCAGAACTCTCTTACCATGTGTGGAAATATTTTCTTTAATTGAGTTTTGAAGCATGAATCTTGCCTAGGATTGTACCTCTTTATAAGGCCTTTTTAAGATCACACTTGGAATATTGCATCCAGTTTTGGTCACCACGATATAAAAAAGATGTTGGAACTCTGAAAAGAGTGCAGAGAAGAGCAACAAAGATGAGTAGGGGGTTAGAGGCTGAAACTCATGAAGGACAGTTGTAGGAATTGGGTACGTCTAGTCTAATAAAAAGAATGACTAGGGGTGTTCCAATATCTGAGGGGCTGCCACAAAGAAGAGGGGATCAACTTATTTTCCAAAGCACCAGAAGGCAAGACAAGAACCAATGGATGGAAACTAATCAAGGAGAGAAGCAACCTAGAACTAAGGAGAAATTTCCTGATAGTGAGAAGAATCAACCAGTGGAACAGCTTGCCTTCAGAAGTTGCACCTTCAGGGTGCTTCATCACTGGAGGTCTTTAGGAAAAGACTAGACAGCTACTTTTCTGAAATGTTATAGGGCTTCCTGCTTGAGCAGTGGGTTGGACTAAAAGACCCCCAAGGTCCCTTCCAACTCTGATGATGTTCTATGTGCCATGATTGCAGTTGCCTTTATTTTGGCTGCTGTGTCACCCTGCCCTGTTTCCTTAACTGTCAATCTAGTCTTCAATCATTGCAGCTATTATATAAATATATAATCTGTCATTTACTTCAGCATTAGCTACTAGAAATGGCAGGATATGAAGTTTGGAGCTCTATGGAAAGTTATATCTGAATAAACCCCATGTGGAAATAAGCCCCACCTAGGTTCCAGTAAGCCAATACAAGAATGAAGTAATCAACTCTGACTCCTTTCCATATAGAGTAAGTGTAATTGTTAACGTCTGAGCTTCAGTAATCTGCACAAATTATTTTCTTTCTAAACAAATGTTGATTGATCGTAATGAGGGCAGAAAACAGATCCAATATTTCAGAATATTATAAAGTCATATGTGTTTGCTGGTGTCTAACTTGAAATAGGAAGAGGAAAGCTGAGAGACAGGTAATTTGTTATTTGGAGTATATTTCAACTTTTCTTTGCATATGAAAAGAGATTTCAGCAACAATCTGAGGTGCTTGAAACTGCATAGATGAGAGGCCTTTATCTATTTATATTTAATATCCCCCAATTTTTTCCTTTAATGGAAGTTCACTGACATCTCTACTTCTTAACCTGGGAGGTTAAAATGTTAATATACTAATATTTTTGAACCTTTAATTTAGTTCTTAGAACCTAAATAAATATACTTTATCAATATGCTATTGCTGACACTTTATTCCTTCTTAATATTATTTCATTCTGTTTTTAATATCCTAAGAATCACATATAAGTTATTTTTACATGCTTTTAAATTAAAATGTATATTATTTATATAATTTTATATCATGTGGATCAGTTTACACTGTATGCTATTATGTAACTGGTTAATGGTAATAATTTGCAGTAAAACCGTAATTTAATGTGTTCTGTAGACTCTCAGTTGAACGATTTGAGTTAAATGTCTGTTAAATGTGGGTCTGAATGAAAAAGTTATTATATCTGAAGTTTATGATCCAAAGTCTAATAAACCAAGGGTTTAAAGTATGTATGTTATGTTAATCAAATATCTGCACTTGAGTGTAGCAAAGGGTCCAAAAATCCTTGGAGTTGCAGAAGTTTATATCATGAAGATTTCTCCTTAACCTTTCAGATTGCCTATATTTAGGTTTTCCTGGTACATGGTTTAGACTAGAGAGTAAGGAAGATGATCTGGAAAGAAGATAAGCAGGCCCTGTTATCTAGGTAAACCATACTGAAACATTTTTTTCTGAAGTCCAGAAAAAAACATTCAGAAGTGGCTTACGCAGACACTTCCCCAATTCACTAAACTATAAGAAGGAAGAGGAGGTATTGAACAATCAGATTTCCAAGATAACTGCTCTTATAGCGATAAATAAAAATGAATAAAAGTAGTTCTGACTTTCCTGTGGAGTTTATTTCCTGGTCAGGTTTACTCAGTGGGCTGACTAATAGATACAAAAGTGAGCAATTGTAATAGGATTGGATTTTTTAAATGACTTTATGACCCCGGCATTGTGTGAATGGGTCCCCTCTTGTGTTGAATGGCATTTCCTCCAGTTTACAATAGGGACGCCCTGCAGTTGAGAGCTTGCCAGTACAATGGCCTTTGCCCCCTGCCTTATCCTTGCTTCCCCGTTTAATAAAAGCCAGTTTGCCCATGAAAAGCTTTGATTCCTGGTGCATGGATGCCATGATGGTCCAGAAGCACTGCATTTGTAGTCACAAGATGGAGAGTGGCCTATTTTCCTGCCAGCAGAGAACCAGAATGCCCAAAGCACTGTTGAACTTTAGCATCTCAAACTGCCAAATGGAAGTTTTCTGTAGATTGCTACAGCAGGAGAATGGCATGGAAACTCTGGGGCAAGGTGGGAATAATACCAACCTCCATATATGGAAGAGTTCTTGATGTGACTGAAATTAGCCGGTGCTACCAATGGAACTTTTGAATATATTTGTCAATGGACAAACTGACTAATTTCACAGCATGAAATGAACTGGATAAATAAAGTTGGGACCAGAACTTCCATTGCTAAGTGATGCAGTCATTAAATGAGTCATGACTAATTTTCTATCTTTTGCTACATAATCTGTCTTTCCCCACTCACTTTGCTTGCCTTCAGAAGTTGTGGGGGCTCCATTACTGGAGGTTTTTTTTTTAATAAATAAATGCTTTGTGAACAATATATCATTTCTCCCTATTTTCTTGGTGATTAATATGCTATCAAGTAACAATGATTAGGTTGCTTTAATCGGTATGAACCAAAACTTTAATACACACACACACACACACACACACACATATACAGTAGATACATATGTTCCTCTGGTGGCGCAACAGGCTAATGCAGCCTATTATTAACAGCAACTGCTTGCAATATTGCAGGTTCAAGTCCCACCAGGCCCAAGGTGGACTCAGCCTTCCATCCTTTATAAGGTAAGTAAAATGAGGACCCAGATTGTTGGGGGGCAATAAGTTGACTTTGTATATAGTATACAAATGGATGAAGACTATTGCTTGACATAGTGTAAGCCGCCCTGAGTCTTCGGAGAAGGGCGGGATATAAATGCAAAAAACAAAAAAAACAAAAAACATATACATATACATATACATATACATATACGAGCTAAAGAGCCACTGAAGATAGCAAAAAAGGACACATGTTTGGCAAATGGAAAAGATAACTTGACACCAAAATTATTGCAAGGTCTGGACAAGATGCTGCAATATTGTAGTAGGGTATATTTTACAAAAATAGGGTGGGAATAGGAAGTAACAGACATTAATTTTGTAGTTGACATGTAATAAATAAAATATTCTTAGAGGAAATAATTCCTGGCAGGTTATATGATACAGGCAAGCTTTTTATGCATTTGAGGGTGAAGCCATTTTGTGAAGGGACTGTTTTGACCTTTTGGCCAAAGAGCAAAGTAAAAAACAACAACATCAACATGAAAAATAGGTAATTCTTACCCAAAAACAACTAAAATTGATAAAAGAAACTTTTTACATCCTAGACCCTTCAGTCTCAATTGGCAAAGATGAATTCAGGCATATTCTCAAACTACTTGAGAATACAGAGAGATGGGAGCAAACAATGTAAGGTAACTTTTGCCAGAATACCATTCTGTTTAGTAAAAATATTGGAAAATACATTAAAAGCATAATAAAAACATTAAGATATCCAGTTAAACAGTTGGATTTTGCAGTTATATTCCTGTATAATCTATTAGTTGCTTGATAAAAAAATTATAAATCTCTGGTAGTTGTAGTTGTTTAAACTCGAGCACAATCCTACTATAGGGTCAATCCACAACTGCAAATCAAATGTGATTGTGGCTTGAAGTAGCCCTTTCAAACACTGTGGTCTGGTTAACATTGCTGGATTTTGCACATTTCTTGCTTTTTTCTCTGTTTGCAGCTATTACTAGAAATATTATTGATATTGATTTTATTACATTAGTATGTAATAGTCATTAGCACGTAGGCTAAGAGATAGAAATAACCAAATGTCCACACGGAGAGATCATGAATTGAGTTCCCCTCTTTTCTTCAAAACCATGATATCTATGTTTATATTATATTTATCTAATTCATATTGTGTGTGTGTGTATGTGTTTACTAGGCTTAAGTGCAGGGGTAGGTTCTAATTTTTTTTATTATCGGTTCTGTGGGCGTGGCTTGATGGTCATGTGACTGGGTTTGGCTTGATGGTCATATGACTGGGTAGGCATGGCCAACTCAATGTCTCTCATGTCAAGGGGCATGAGAGCCTGGCCCCTCCCCTCCCAGCCATTCCTTGTCACACCCAGCCTCAATGTATCTATAATTCTGCAAAAATGTTGTTACCTTTTTGCAACCTTATTATCTACATACTATAGATCAGGGGTCTCCAAACTTGGCCACTTTAAGACTTATGGACTTCAACTCCCAGAATTCCTCAGCCAGCTTTGCTGTCTTAAAGTCTTAAAGTGGCCAAGGTTAGAGACCTCTGCTATAGATGCACTTTCATGGACTACTGAAAGGAAGAAATGGCTCACATGCTTTGCCCAAGAGTGTGATAGGCAACAGTCTTTTAAGGGGCTGCTAGAAAGAAGGGGCGGGGAAGTATTTTCCAAAGCACCAAAAGGCAAAACAAGAAGCAATGGATGGAAACTCAACAAAGAGAGAACAACCTAAAACTAAGGACAAACTTCCTGACAGTGTGAACCTATATAGGTTTCAGTCATAATTTCACATATAAAATAGCCATTCATGTAATACAACTTGCATATTGTTCAAAACAATCATTAGTATTATGGCTGATGTTTGACAGCAAGCCTAAAATCCCAATTCCCTCCGCACTCCAGGGGAAGGTTACTTCAAAATTCCCATTTCCTCCCCACCCCACTAATCTGTTTTGGGAAGGAATCAAACTCTCCCCTCTTCATTTCCCAAATAAAATATCCCAGATAATTAAGGAATAATCAAGCTGCTAGCAAGGAACCTGCCTGGAATTCCGCATTCCTGCCAGCTGCATAAAGGAAACTTTGTAAGCAGAAAACTGCTACCGGTGCTTACAGATAATATAAAGTGGAAGCCGGAAGTTCGGCTCCATTTACAAGCAGGCAGAAAACTCATTCAAGACAGGATACTTCACAATGGAAATCGCCCAAACCTTTTTAGAAACACAAAGCCCCATGTTGCACAAACCCCAAAACTTCAAAAACTTTGAACCGTATAAGAATTCCTTCACTTATCCAATTTGTTGTTCAGCTGACCCAGAAAGGAGCTTCGAGCTCTGTCAATTTAAAACGACAGCGTTTCCCCCCCCCCCTTCTTCTTTGCCAAGCGATCTCCTGGCTGAGAAGCGAGCCAATCAGTTGGGAGGCTTCTTGGCTTCTCAATTTAAAGGGACGGTGTCTTGTTTTTTTTTTCCTCTTCTTCGACAAGTGAGTCTTGATCCTTCTAGCCGATCAGCTGGGAGTCGGGAGGCAGCAATAGATTGGGGGCGGGGCCAGGCAGAATTTTTACTACCGGTTCTCCGAACTACTCAAAATGTTTACTACCGGTTCTTGCGAACTGGGGAGAACCAGTAGCAACCCACTACTGCTTAAGTGCTGCTTCAGTTATATCTGACTAGGCAGCTGACAGATCTACTAAACAGTAATAAGTTTAACAAGTAAACATTAACAACATGAAGATAAAAGCATAATAAATAGCATCCCCACAGCTAAGGAACAGCCATTATGCAATAGGTCTCACAGGAATGGTGTTCAGGGGACCCATCCCATGTACACCAGAGGTGCTCAAAACTTTCAGTATTGAGACTGTTAACACATCAAAGGCATTATTATTGATAGGCTTTCTTCCGATCAGCAGTGATCCTGAATTGCTGTTATGTGGCTTTTCTTTAGAAGATCTCCATTTTATTAACAGATTTCCATTTTATTCTTATTATTAGCATCTGATTTGTATGAATTAGATACAAATTCATTTGTTTAAATTAGGTGCTAAAATAATTGTTCAGATATATAGGGGTCCTGCTTACTAATTTATTTCATCATTATGCTATGATTTTCAAAGCCCTGCTGAGAGCATTTATTTGCCTAAAGACCAAGATAAAAGTTCTATATATAAATAATCAAAACATTGTATGAGAAACTGACTTACCTGGCTGTGCAGATTAATATTTCGACTAAATGTTAAAAATACATCCATACTGATGCCAAAAGACAAAGTATTAATGTTGAAAATAGCAGCAAAGGATATCTAGACAGGGAGGATCAGAATAGAATAGAATAGAATAGAATAGAATTTTTATTGGCCAAGTGTGATTGGAAACACAAGGAATTTGTCTTGGTGCATATGCTCTCAGTGTACATAAAAGAAAAGATATGTTCATCAAGGTACAACATTTACAACACAATTGATGGTCAATATATCAATATAAATCATAAGGATTGCCAGCAACAAAGTTACAGTCATACAATCATAAGTGGAAAGAGATTGGTGATGGGAACAATGAGAAGATTAATAGTAGTGCAGATTTAGTAAATAGTTTGACAGTGTTGAGGGAATTATTTGTTTAGCAGAGTGATGGCCTTTGGGAAAAAACTGTTCTTGTGTCTAGTTGTTCTGTTGTGCAGTGCTCTATAGCGTCGTTTTGAGGGTAGGAGTTGAAACAGTTTATGTCCTGGATGTGAGGGATCTGTAAATATTTTCACGGCCCTCTTCTTGATTCATGCAGTATACAGGTCCTCAATGGAAGGCAGGTTGGTAGCAATTATAAGAGGAGAATGTTAAAATGTTTCTCATGTATGTCTCAGATTTATTCAAATTCTTTAAAAAAACAGGGGCTTGAAGAATTACGGGGAACTCAGACTTCAGGCCCATAGATATATGATATTGATTGATACCTTTGCTGTAGAATGGAGTGCCTTATGAGTCCAATGGAAAATAAAAATACTCATCTTGGATTTTTTTGTAATTTCTTGCTTTATTTATTTAGTCCTTTCAGGTCAGTGATGACTATGGATAAATCACTGCAGTTCTCTTGACAAGATTTGTATAAATAGTTTGCCATAGCTTTCTTTGTATAGTTAAGAAAGAGTTATGTAGATGGGCTCAAGGTCCTTTAGATGGTTTTTTTGGGCCTAAAGTAGGAATAGAATTTTACAGACAAAATTCATTGCCTTCCAGCTTCTAGCCTGGTAACTTAACTACTCCATCAAACTGGCTCTCTAATTGCTTTTATTGTTATAGATTTTCTCTGGGTCAGGTTAACACTGGTGTTCCTGATTCTTTTCCTCATGCCATTCTCAACATGACTTTAAATATAAATAAATTGATTTCATCTTCTGCAGTGCAGATCTGGATCATAGGCACAAATTATTGTAGCTTCTTTTTAGTTCAGGCAGGAAAAAAGAAATTGCACGTTGCTTATCTAAGGTGATTGAAGGAGTTCAAATGGATGTCATTCTTGCCATTCTATTAATTGGCAATATTGCTTTTTAAGTAAGTGCACATAGCTTGCATTCAAAGTCAAGCTAGTATATGAAGAAATATGGGCTTCAAAATCTTAGCTTAGTGCACCCTAACAGGAAAAAAAAATCCAGTGGTTCTGTTTTCCCAATCCCAAACAACATTAATATATAATTTAAGATCGAACTACAATCAGAGATTTATACAAACATCAAGCTATTTTTCCACCTTCTTTTTCGAGAAAAGAAAAGGAAGAAAAAAAAGAGAAAGCTTTTATTAAAGCTTTTTCTATCTGTGCTATTTCTTCATCCAAGAATGATGAAAGCCATTTCATTTCTCAGTGTAAACAATGGCAAGTTCAAATGGAGATTCAGCTGCATTTTAAGTCTATCTGTGGAATGATTCTCAACCACACTCAATGGAAGGCATAGGTTAATACCATTAATATAGCTTTTCTAAATTTAGTACCTTCAAGTTGTGTTCAGCATCAGCTTCTGTAACTCCAAGACAGTAGTGCTGGAGAATACTTTCAGAAGAAATTATTTCAAGGGAAATTCTTCCTAACGACTTTAAGGAATTTGAGGGAAAGGAACTTGCAGAAAGCAAAGTAGCCAACTTTTATTTTTGTAAAATGTTAAGAGAGTCCTAGTCCCACCTTAGCTATTATGAAAGCACCCTGGGTGATCTTGGTCAGTCACTCTCAACCTAACCCACCTCACAGGGCTGTTGTTATGGGGAAAATAGGGGGGGTGTTGGATATGTTCGCTGTCTTGAATTATTTCTAAAACAACAAAGGCAGGACATAAATACATAAATTCAAGTTGCTAGAACTTGAATTACAGGAATTATTTTTCGTCAGCCCCTTTCTAGACAGAGCTTGCTTTGTCTTGTTATAATAGAAGCCTATAGTTCCAATAGATTAATAATCATGCTTTTCATGTACAAATAAAATTCTCTCCTCCCAAAGTAGAACAGTCTAAATATATACACTTTTCATTCAAGAACAGGACAAACAATGAAAACAAGGCTGAAAAGAAGTGAAATCACATCTATAGCTAGATTAAATGTTGGAGTTTTCGTATAAAGATGAGTACAGTTATTTAAATGGAATACTGGGGCTGTAGTATTGTTAAATGTGATTTTTCTTTATCTGAAAGTTTTCTTCGGCTTAAATATAATGAATCTCTGAATATTGATTTATGAGAATAGATGTTCTTTAAAGTATTGTACCTGCCTGTTCTAATATGCTATAAAATTACCACACTATTTATAGCAAGAGGCACTTCACAGAATGGTGACGGTAAATCTGAAAGTCTCTGAAGGAGGTAAAATCTTGTAGCTGACATTTTGTTTTAATGCTGGGAGAAAATTATTTGAATTGCCCAGCACTTAGGGAAGAACAAGCAGACAGGAAATTCTATAAAATAAGGCAGGAATAAAAGAAAATCAGACTATGAAAGCTGTAAAAAATGTTGGAACATGGAGCGAGAAAGAAAGGAGGTGAATATTAACAGGAACAATAAAAGTTTGGAAGGTTCAAAGTTTACATGCTGATTTCAAATAATTATTTGACCGCAAATCATTATTTATGTCAGATTTTTCAAAACTGCTGTTTGAGGTTCCTTATCAAAATGTCGAAATTTGCTAAGGATTTCTTTCTTCCCCATCTTTCCATGTATAGTAGGAATCCCTTCCCTTCCATACACCAGCTTTCAATAAATTACTGCATTACATTATTCAGTTTTTAAATCTTCAGCCAAAAAAGATAGGTGAAACATAACTGATAGTAGTTCTTTAAAAGATTAGAAAAATGAATAATCGTTAATTTTCCTCTGAATCAAATGCTGCTCAAAATAATGGCCCCATAACTAAGGATCAAAGAGCAAGCTAAAAGGAAAACAACCCACACCTATACCTTTTTATGTGATATCTTTTTGCCTCTTCTCTTTGAAGTATATGTACCTCCATCATTATTATGTGTTTTGCTCTTTTTCTTCCTCTTTTTTTTTTTTTTTGTTATTAATTGAAAAGCAATTTAAAAAAAAAAAATCCACTGACTGGGAAAGTGTTCTGTTTCAGCCGCTGTTAAAGGATGGGACTCCATGAATTCATTTTGCCTCTGGAAGAAAGAAAGATTTTGTAGTTCAGGGCTGCTGCATATTCCACCCTAAAAATTTACATGAAATTCTGTGGCACAGTTTCAGAAATCAAAAAGGTAGAACGTATTTTTTTTCCCCTCTAAATGTTTCATTTTTGTCTTGGCAATTGTTCCAAACTTCCCCATTCTCATATCCACATAAACCTTTTAGCACTTGTTGGACTTCTTGCTCCCTTTCCCTACTAGAATGGTTGATACCTTGAGCTGGTTTAAATCTCAAATTGCCTTTCAGCTAATTGGTTCTTCCCACTATTATGGTTCCCCCCACATCCTCATCACACATTCAGGGTATTTGATTTCTTCTGGCCATGCTCTTTCCAAAATACTCCATCAGGGTGGCTAGAAGAAGAAAGAGCAAGGGCTAATACCTAGTCATAATGTCTATATTGCCCTGTCATCTGTCAATAAGACTCAAGCCATCAGCACTTAGAATGGGGAAATGTTCAGGGCTGGAGGATTGTTTCATGAAGTCATGACTTCTTACGCTTTGCAATCTTTTCAGAAAGTTAAATAGCAGCTAACATGATATACACTCAGAGATTTCAGACACTGCTTGGCTTTTGACAACCCTGTGGGACTTGTACATTGATACAAGTAACTCTGGAGTACTCTAGAAGGCTCTAGAATGGAATTTGATCTTGTCCATCCATCCATTTATGTGCCTCAGCAGGTAATCAGCCATAGCTGATCTTGTCTTGGCTCAGAAGCTAAGCAGAGGCAGGTTTCATTTAATAGTGGTACTGGGATGAGAAATCCAAAAGCGATTGTGTGTATATGTGTGTGCAGCAGTTGTGAAATGTAAAATTTGTTACTACTGGTTCTGTGGGCGTGGCTTGGTGGGGAGGGGCTAATGTGACTGGATGGGCGTGGCCAACTTTTTTTTCTTTTAAAAGCATTTTTTCAGCAGTAAAAATGCTTTTAAAAGGCTCTGACGATCAGGCAACTCAGCTGGGATCATCAGAGCCATTTAAAAGCATTTTTTACAACCTCTTCGGCCGAAGAGGTTGTAGAAAAAATGCTTTTAAAAGGCTCTGACGATCCCAGCTGAGCTGCGTGATCATCAGAGACTTTTTTTTTACTTTTAAAAGCATTTTTTCAGCCGAAGAAAAAATGCTTTTAAAAGTAAAAAAAAAAAGCCTCTGATGATCGCGCAGCTCAGCTGGGCATGTGGGAGGGCAGGGATTTTTGCTACCAGTTCTCCGAACCACCCACTGCCATCACTACTGGATTGGGCGATCCGGTCCGAACCGGGAGCATTTCACCCCTGGTGTGCAGGTATCTGTGTTTAAATATTTATATGTATTACATATGTGTGTTATATTAACACTGTCTATTTTTCCAATCATTTTTTATTTCACCTTTTTTTTTTCAGGTCATTCTTATGCAATAGGCTAAAAGTAATTTCAATGTGCAGGATGAAAAAATGGCACAGACACTGCTGGTACCACCAGGACCTGACAGTTTCCGCTTTTTTACTAGAGAATCTCTTGCAGCTATTGAAAAACGGTGCACAGAAGAGAAAGCAAAAAGGCCCAAACAAGAACATACGGATAACGATGATGAGAGTGGGCCAAAGCCAAATAGTGACTTGGAAGCAGGAAAAACACTTCCCTTTATATATGGCGATATTCCTTCTGGAATGGTGTCCGAACCATTGGAGGACCTGGACCCTTACTATAGCAATAAAAAAGTGAGTTTTAATTAATATTGGCTGGATTTTTAATAATATTTTCTGGATTTTGCAAAGATTTTATGAACCCTTGATGTTCTCGTTGTGTACTCATTTAAGCTTATCTTTCTCAGTTTACACTCAGGAAAAATGTGAAAAACATTTGCAGCATGGCTTTATGGGTACGGTTCATGGGCTTCCTGTTTTATATTCATGCAGAACTGGCCCTAGGGCTGCAAAAAAAAAAGATCGATTAAAAATCACTATAAATATGAGTTAAATAAATATAAACAACAACTATAAAAATGTAAAGCAAAGTGCTGTATCTGCTGCAGCCCCCGAGCTGGGCCTCCTGGCTGAGAGTGACTCAGAGAGTGAGGGGGAAGAGCCGACAGGGCTTCCCTCTGCGGGACTTTCCTCTCTGGCTCTGCTCCAGGTCCCAGAGGCAGACCAGGTGGAGGAGGAGGAGCTGACACGGCCTTTTTCCCCTGACCCCTCCTCCTCCTCCCTGGCAGAGCTCCAAGAGCCAGCTGAGGAGAATCAATTGTGGCTAGATGCAAGGCAGCGATGCTGAGTGAAGCATGCGCAGCAAAAGGAAGGAAGGGGCCGGCCCAGGGAGTGCTGAGTCACGGAGCCACACCCCACAGGGTATAAAAGTGGGTGGAGCTGCCTTTGGGCTCCGTGATGGACAAAAACAGACTTTTGGGAGCTTTGGCTGTGCTATTTTGTGATTCAGACTTTGGCTTCTGTTTATTCCTGAACTGCAATTACGCTGGTCTGAGGAGAATGTGGCAGGCAATCGCAGGTTCATTGCCAGAACTGTTATCTGAAGTAAATTGTTATCTGAAGTAAATTGCTGGCAAAGATAATCAGCTCGCGTGTCTCTTTGGTTGTGGTTGGGAGGGAACAGAACACAAAATACAAATATCTAAGTAAAAATTAATGGTTTTGTGGGGGATGAAAGAAAGTAGTACACTATAGAACTAAAATGGCAAACCTATGGCATACGTGCCACAGGTGGCCCATGTAGCCATATCAGTGGGCATGCGAGCTCAGCTCTGGCACACATGCACATGCCGGCCAGCTGATTTTCTGGCCTTCTGGGCCCACCAGAAGTAGGGAAACAGGCTGTTTCCTGCCTCCGGAGAGCCTCGGGGGGTGGTGGTGGGAAAGCCTCATTTTTTGCTGTTCCCAGCCTCCAGAGCCTCTCTCTCGTCTGGGGGTGAGGGGCGAAAACAGCCTTCCCCACTCTCTGAAGGCCTTCCAGAGATCAGAAATGGCCTGTTAGCCGACTTCCGGTGGGACTGGAAGTTGGCAAATGGGCCATTTTCGGCCTCTGGGGTGGGGTGGGGAAGGCTGTTTTTGCCCTCCCCAGACTCCTAGAAAGGCTCTGGAGCCAGGTGAGAGAGAAAAATGGGCCTATCGGACCATCACGTGCCAGGAGAGGGGGGGGAAACGGGGGGTCATGCGCGGGGGCGGAGTGCATAGAATTATGGGTGTGGGCACACAGCTCTCCCACCCCCCCGGCATGCGATGGCAAAAAGGTTAGCCATCTCTGCTATAGAACACTTTTTATATGCAGGTAGTCCTTGACTTACAACAGTTCAGTTAGTGACAGTTTGAAGTTACAACAGCACTGAAAAAAGTGACTTATGACCATTTTTCACACTTATGACCATTGCAGCATCCCCATCATCATGTGTTTTACATTCGGATGCTTGTCAACTGACTCACATTTATGACAGTTGCAATGTCCCAGGGTCCTGTGATTCCCTTTTGTGACCTTCTGATGAGCAAAATCAATGGGGAAACCAGATTCACTTAACAACCATGTTACTAATTTAACAACTGCAGTGATTCACTTAACAAATCTGGCAAGAGAAGTTGTAAGATGGGGCAAAACTCACTTAACACACTTAGCAACATAAGCTTTGGGTTCAATTGTGGTTGTAATTTGAGGACTACCGGTAATACATATAGATTTATTTTTATAATTATTATTTATATAATTATTATATAATTATATTTAATTACACTATATCATCTTGCTTATCTGTTCTTGATCTCCTACTTTTGCATAGTACCTTTTGCAATAATAAAATCCTTTCTTTTTTAAAAACAAAAGGCGGTGGCAATAACTATAGGGCTAGCTAAGAATACAGACTCTCAGTATAATAAAACTCATCAGTTTTATTATTCTAAGTGGGTGTGCTTTCTGTTTATATACAAGCAGCTTGCCCTGAACTAGATCTGTTTTGTTCATAATAGCTAAACTGGTTTCTATACCTTAACTGATGGTAGTGTGGGAGTTGTGGAACAATGTGACGAGAAGGTTCTATGATAAAGTTGCTGCAACAAGCAAGTCAGGAAGAAAGCAAGTTATTTTGAAGGATGGAACTAGTCAGAATAAGTGTAGTTTCAATAAGTTCCTGAAGCAGGTGAAGGTTGCTCATCACAAGTTCATCATAGTTTCTTTTCCTCTAGCTAGGAGAGGAGCAGTCCATTGTAGGCATGAAGTGCACCATAATACAGTAGACATTTGGCTGTTTGGTCCAAGATGGAGTGCCCTTTAAAGTTAATACTTGGATATAATATTACCCATGGTTCCTGGCAGATATTCCTTAGCTGGAAGAGTACGTTAATTCTCAGCTGTAGAGTCTCTACTACTATGCAGAGATCCCAGTGACTCAGCCTCCTCCCACAACGATAGCCATTCTGAGTCAGCCTCTGGAAATTGGTGGGATATGACATTTGAATGGACATTATTATATCACCATAGCCTATTTTTCTTACAGAGATACAATTATGTGTTACTTTACAAGTTTGCAGTTGCGAGTTACAAATCACACAGTTTTCCTTGTACGTTGCACCATGTTTCAGGTCAAACTTCTCCAATCTGGTGCTCTCCAAATCTGCAATGACCAGAATTTCTAGTCAGCATCTGTACAATGATGCATTGGGCAAGCCTGTTCCAGTTCATAGATTTTCTTGCTCATACACAGTAAGAGATTATTTACTGAATACGAGAATATTTACCTATGCTTCTGAATTCATTAAAGTGTGGTACTATTGTCTTGATAAAAAAATTATGGACTTTATTTGATTCTGATCATTTTTATTTATGTGTTAAAAAATTTATATTATCCTATAAACAATTGATTTGTTTTTCAATGTAACAAAATGTGACACTCAAATGGACAATAAAGTTAGCAGTGATAGTAATTGTAGGTATTGTGATAACAAGGACAACAAAAACCCAACACCTTTAATTTACCTTATTTGAATCTGGGTGCTGAATATTAAAGTGCTACATTTTCTTCAAAGGTCAATACAATATCAAGATTTAGGAAGCACACCATTTACGTATTCTTCATAAGAATATTCTAATCGAGCTGTTCTTTGTGGTTTTTTTTTCTACAGACCTTCATTGTGTTGAATAGAGGGAAGGCAATTTTCCGATTCAGTGCCACATCTGCCTTGTACATTTTAACCCCTTTCAATCCTCTCAGAAAAATTGCTATTAAAATTTTGGTACATTCATATCCTTTTCCAGCTGAATGTCACAAATGAAAGTTGAATTGTTTTTCCAATATTATTTTGAAAAATAATTACTATCTTTACCCCTACGGTCAGAAAGAAACGTCTTTTGATGATAAAGGCATTTTTGAACAGTGGTTTGGAATAAACTGGGTTAAAGTTCCTGGTCAAATATTTTCTCTCTCAGGATATTTAGATTACAAATCTAAATGCTTAATAGTACTTTAGTATCCCCCCCCTCCGCCTTCATTGTACTAATGCATTCTATGTTTGTTCATGTCATTAAAAGGAAATAATACTGTTCGAATAATTATGTATCTCAGGAGACATGAAATATATCATCTGCACCAGGTGGCATAAGGAGCATAACGTGGTCACAAAAGGGAAGTTGGGGTGGGATGAGGAGATGAAGAAGGATGAATGTTTTAAGGGGAATGAGGAAAAAAGAAATCAGTATTTGGATTCTTCTTGTTAATGGTTGCCTATTATTTTGGCTGTGTAAAGAATAATTAGTTATGGGAATAGCTTTTATTCAGAAAGTTAAATAAAGTGCTGAAGTTATAATTAGAAAAAATATAACTCAGTGACATTGTGGCCTCGGCAATTTGATGCTGAATTGACATCGTTTAGAATGTAGTAGAGACATTAATGCTTGGTGAATAAAATATTGACATATCAGTGCAACAAATATATGGCTGGGTCATATAATCAAGTTCTCCAGTACAAGGAAAACACTCAGTTATGGGTAGCACATTGTGCTGGCATATAGCGACTCCTTGCTATTATTGGCTGATATGTAACCCCATGATCTGCTTATGATAGCCCTCTTAATACAAAGCATGATCTTTAAATGTGCCATGTTTTTGTCTATTTTTGCTGTAGTCTTTGTGGGATTCACTTTGTTTCAGGGAAAATAAGGATGGCTCTGTCATTAAGTTTGTTCGGCGATATAGCAAATAATAAAAGGGCCAATATTCCTTAACTTGGGTTTTACATTATTCAGCATGCTTATTATGTGCACTATTTTGACCAACTGTGTATTTATGACCATGAGTAATCCTCCAGAATGGACAAAGAATGTAGAGTAAGTCAAACTCTTTTAAAACCTATATAAGCTATCTTTGTTTTTATGTATTTTCAATTGGAGTTTTTAATGAGCAGCCTCAGTAGATGAACTGTGTTCCCTTCTGCTCCTATACTCTAAATCGATTTGTAAATGAAGTTATAGCAATAGCACTTAGACTTTTTAAGTCTAATTTTATATTTATATTTCGATATAATTATATTTAATTATGATTAGGTTATAAATAAAGGGATAAACGTGTGACTTTGGAGTTATATCCTTCGATGAAACTCAGAATGGGTTTCCTCAAAAACCGTGCATCTAGGTCAGTGATGTCAAATTCATGTCGTCATGGTGGCGTCACGGGACGTATTGGAACTTCCCCACCCCCTTTGCTAAAACAGGCATGGGCGTGGCCAGTGCATGACACATTCGGACCGCGGACTGGGAGTTTGAAAGCCCTGATCTAGGTACTGAATAAATTGAGGACACTCATAGATAGGATGACCTTCAGACAATTAGAAACCATACTAAGGGTCTACAAGGCAGAACAAGAATCAGGGAATGGATGCCAGACTTTAACACTTTAATTCCAACTACGGTTGCAGTGCATCCCTATATACACATTTGCTCTTACTTTGGAGTAAAAAATAATAATACAGCAAATAGATTTACTGTCCCAGGTGCCTATCCAACAAATCAGCTTTTTTTTTTAAAAAAGGCTATTTCCATAGGAATTGGGATTGCAAATTATTTTTAAGAGTCCACATAGTGTCTTGTTAATTCCATGAATGGCATCAATCCTAGTTAGATCCTCAGACCAGCATTAGCTTCCACAAACCTGCACCTTTTATGATTAAAGTTGCTGATGTCGTGGCAGTGATAACCTCCTTCCCTTACAGCTTGACCGCCTCTGCATTTCTTTTTTCTTGCTCTTCCTTTCCTTTCGACATCTTCCCCTTTGTAGTAGTTAACCATTCATTTTTGTTCGGCCCACATCATTTATACTACTACTTCGGGCTGTTCAAATGATGCCTTGATGCTCATCATGGCCCATCACTTTTGAAAGCTGAGTAATCATGCTTCTCTTTTTGTGCTCACAATCCCTGCCTATTCAGCAGAATGTATGCATTGGTGCGTATATTCAAAAACAGCTTAAGGAGAGAAGAGGAAAGGAGGTTGTAGAGTCAGAGTGGGGAAAAAAACCCCACAAATTAGTAACAATGGATCTTATAGCCAAGGTCTACAAAATGACCCATACTTTCTTCAGAACTTTGGCCAACTTGTTACAGTATACCTTTTTTTTTAGATCCTTCATTTCAGCCCCCTTTCTGTAGTGCCACCATCAAACAGTCACTATTTTAAATTTTAAAATTCATTATTTCCTTCCACCCCTGAAACACAAACAAAACCAAATCTGTACCGAATGCCATGCTTCTGGAAAATTCCGGGGCTGAAGCCGTTGCTTTTCTGCCCACGTGAAAGTCAGGCTGACTCTCTCAGGGTTGATTTTTTCCTCCCTCTGGGTTGATTTTTCACAAGTTTGTAAAGAGAGCTTTTTTCAGAGAACCTTCCCCTAATTTGATTCTTGTTGGATCTTTTATCCTGTTTCTATTTTTGCAGTATTGTATTTTTAATTTTTATGTAGGATTGTTTTATAGTGTGCTTTTTATGTGAGTCGCTGAGAGTTGTTTTTGATTGCGGTGGCCTGCACATATATTTCATAAATAAATTATTTATGCAAATCTGAGGTTCTCCCTCTCCCCAGGCACCAGCTTTCCGGTATGGGTGTTGCTCATAAAAATGGACATTCGGAGAATGACCTATTTATATAGGAGTAGCAAGATTTTATGATATGTGAAATATGTTTGCTTTTTTTTTTTTGCTAGAAACAAGAAGTGAAACTTATAATGTATTTGCATATTCAATTTTCTACTAGAATACATATCGAGGGGCTGATGTATGTATTTGTTAACACAACTTTAGCTGTGATCTCAATGGATCATGGACACATTCATCCAATGTGTCTTAAATTATTGTTGTTAGGTCAAAATAAAATACAAAAATGTATTAATAGTGTGTGTTACCTTCATCTGATCTCACTAGGGAGTTATACTATTGAGCATTTGGGGGAAATTATTATTTCTAAATTTTTATTTGTTGTTAAGTATGAAATCTGTGGGCAAATGAAGGAGTGTATGGAATTCAAAATTCTTCAAATTTCACCTGCATGCTTCCAGGTACACATTCACTGGAATTTATACCTTTGAATCTCTTATAAAAATCCTTGCAAGGGGCTTTTGTTTAGAAGGATTTACTTTTCTTCGAGATCCCTGGAACTGGCTTGACTTCAGTGTCATTTTGATGGCGTAAGTACTGTACTATTCTTATTTTAAAAACTTTATAATGGACTTGAAATTGGCGCAAAAGTGTATCTCATTAGGAGGCATAGATTTCCTGGAATAAAGAACATTCTGCCAATAGTGAAGTTTGCATTTCAGTAAAAATGCAACTGCTTACATAATATTGTAATCGTTTCTTTCTATTTTAGAAATGCTAATTCCAAGTCCTATTTAAATATTTAATAGGATGAGTTAGGACTTCAGTGCCCATATGGCTAAAGGCTAAAGGGCATTAAGTAGGAGAATTTTACTGATGGACATATACTGCAAAAGGACAAATTATCTAAATGGCCTTCATGAAAAAAAACACCAAGTAATTAGCCTAAGCTCTGCCTCAACTCTGAATAACTGTGGTTTAATTCTACAGGTATGTAACAGAATTTGTAAACCTAGGCAATGTTTCAGCTCTTCGAACTTTCAGAGTATTGAGAGCTTTGAAAACTATTTCTGTAATCCCAGGTAAGAAGTGAGTGGCTTGACAAAGGGCCAGGATCCTGGTATTTCCAGCTGTTTTTTGTGTGTTGTCATTGTGTTTGTGTGTGAACTCCCCTATTACAGATATGTGACAGAATTTGTGGACCTGGGCAATGTCTCAGCGTTGAGAACATTCAGAGTTCTCCGGGCATTGAAAACAATATCAGTCATTCCAGGTGAGAGCTAGGTTAAAACCAGAGGCTGACTTCTTAGTTTCATGGAAGTCACCCACTTTTTTGTAGATAAGTCTTGCTGATCGCTGCTAAGGTTACTAAAAGGCAGGAATCGGAAGATCTTTGCCTTTTCAAATGTAACATTTATTTTGATTTGCAAAGTCAGCCTTTGAGTTTTAAAAACAATTGCATGTGACACCTACAAAATGCACAGCTTACATGTTTTATTTTGGTTCTGGGTTTGCTTTATGTTGATGCTGCTGCATTTATAGATGATTTTTTTCCTTGCACAATGGGAAGCTGTAATTAATACTATGGCTCTTGTATAGCCATATTTTTTCAATATATTGTTTCAATGTGTCATCTTAAACACATTTAGAAGACTGCCCAAAAAATATGGTGAGATTTTATTCCTGAGAGAATACAAAAGGGCAGGATCCCACTTCATGTTTAGATTTGAATTAAGATGTTACAGAAGTTTTTCAAAATTAATGGTTGAAATAAGATTTTGACACACATTGGATATTCAGTTCCCAGAATTTTTAGCCAGCATGCTGGCCCAGAAATTCCAGGAATTTCTATCCTAGTATGTCAAGACATATGAATGAACTGAAGAAACTTCAAAAAAAAAGTGTGGGATAATTTTTAAAATAAAAATAAATGATAAATAGAGACGTATACATGTTGAATATATTATGCCTGATCTTACCCAAAAGGCCTAGAAGAGACTATTAATTAAATGTCAAGATAGTCATTGCCTAGGATCTCATCTCTCTGCTTTCACTTTTTTGGAAAATAATTTTAAAAAATGGATTGCCTTAAATGAATATGCCATTTTTAAACAAAAAAGGGAAGCAGTACATCTCATTTTGTATACCTTATAGAACAGAGGTCTCCAACCTTAGCAACTTTAAGACTTGTGGACTTCAATTCCCAGAGTTCCTTAGCCAGCAAAGCTGGTGGAGGAATTCTGGGAGTTGAAGTCCACAAGTGTTAAAGTTGCCAAGGTTGGAGGCTCCTGTTATAGAAGCTTTTTCTTCATGCATTTTCATAAGTGCTAACGCTGTTCATAAAGCTTCACTGTTTCACAAATGGGACATGGCTGTGGCTGCATGGCGACTTAAAATAGAATGGAAGAACTTTTGACACACTCTTATCAGCATTTTTTGGTCCCTTTCTGCCTGCAGGCCTGAAGACGATTGTAGGGGCCCTCATTCAATCTGTGAAGAAGCTCTCAGATGTCATGATCCTGACCGTGTTTTGTCTGAGTGTATTTGCACTAATAGGGCTCCAACTTTTCATGGGGAACCTGAGGCATAAATGCTTGCTGTGGCCATTGGACAATTCTACTTTCGAAGGAAATATCACTTCCCACTTCAATAGCACAGAGGGAGACAATGATACCTTTGTAAATATGACAGTGACCACTTTTAACTGGGAGGAGTACATTGAGGATGAAAGTAAGGATACTTTAACATGATTGGTATATAGAGGAAAAAAATACAACTATGTATATTATTGGCTGTGTTCAGCAGGGATTCTTCTACTAATTGATTTTTAACTAATTGTTAAAAATCATCTCCTTTCTTTTCCATTGACCTTAGCATACTGACATCATTTGACATAATTTCACGCAAATAAAACTTGTATTTTAAAAACTCTTAATGTTCTGTTGAATAAAAATCATAATGAAGTGATAATGGTGAAATTGTATCATGGTGTCATGACCCATATTATTTGCTCCCTCCTTTGCTCCCACCCTGGGGTTCAACATGCTTAATTCTTATGGAGTTAATAAAATAATAAATTGTATAATGGTAATAATGGTAATATAATGGTAATTGGTATAGGCCTCTATTTATCCAGATGTGTATTTCACTGAATTCCCTCCCACTAATAAGGCTAAATGTTCATTTTGTGTGTGTTTACAATTAAAGGGCATCAATTGTCATTGGAAGAATCATTCACTGTTCTTGTCTACGGAGATTCTTAATCATTCAGGTCATGGTTGTCCTAGAAGTGCTTTTTCCAAAAGGCAACTCGACTTTCTTGTTGTTGTTTTTCTATGAAAACATTTCACTTTTCATCCAAGAAGCTTCTGCAGTTCTAACTGTCTGGAGGGGAATGGAAGGATTTATATTTTTTGCAGTCATCTAATCATTAGCACAACGAGGGTCATATGTCAGCTCTCTGAAAGTCATTGAACCCACTTGGTTGAAAATTCTCCTCGAAAAGATCCAACAACAGCTCCTTCATAAAAAAAAAGAAAACAACAAATGGAGCAACGTTGTCATTTCATACATTGCAGGAATATTTGAAAACTCAGGAAGATTTTCAACCAACACAACATATGTGTTCGCTTTAAACCCTGGAATACATTAAGCTTGTCCATCCCAAGGACAAAATACTAAGATACAAACTGAGCAATGTGGTATATGCAGTGCAATGCAGTGAGACATGTACAGACCTGTACGTTGAGGAAACAAAACAACCACTTCGCAAATAGAACAAACTACAACATAGGAGAACATAGGAGAACAAATCCATCAGGACAAGATTTAATAGTCCATTTGTATTTGAAAGACAAAGGCCACTCTTTTATAGACAGCGAAGTCCACATTCTGGATAGAGAGGAACACTGGTTTGAAAAACAGATTAAAGAGGCCATCTACATTAAGATTGAACAGCCCTGACTTCCGGTTTGGCTCCGCTTCGTTGATGGCAGTCTTTTTTAGACTGCTAACCCCTGTAGAGCTGCCAGGACAGCGTAATTTAGCTGTCCGGCAGCTTGTAAATCTCTCCCTTGGGCAAAGAGGGACAGATGAGCATTCAGGCTGAAGTTGAGCCACCCAGAGAAGCCCCAGAAAAGTTTCTAGGGCTTGAGGGGAGTGCTCCTTCCAAAGCCTGAAAGAAGCTCCAGACTCCGAGGGCATCTGCCTTTTGACAAGAAAAAAACGTAGTGTCCAATCTCCGCGGCAGAAATTGATTTGTGACAGACAGAGCAGAAACTGGAGTTCTAGCATTTGTCTGTAAGAAGACTGCAAGCCTCTAATAGAGGATACATTTGTTGCGAAGATAGGAGAGAGAAAAGCAAATGGTGTTTTGTGGAATGCAAGCAAATGGCGATTTGTGTATTGGAAATGAAAGTTAAGGAAATGCTTATTAACAGCTAGTGTGGAATTAGGAGATATACAAGAAGATACTGACTAAATGGAAGAAATGAGAATTTTATGATTTATATTTTTTCTTCTTCTTTGGGATTATAGTCGATTTAGAAGAAAAGTTTTTTGAATCTTTCCCTTTTAACCCCTTTTTGTCCTCTGTTACTGGGTAGGTTATATATTTTAAAAAATGGCTTTTAAGCAAATAGTACCAAAAGCCACTAAAAACTTTGAAATTTCTTCAGTCAGATACGAAAATTAAAAGAAGAAATCAAAGAGGAATTAAGAAATTTTTTACAGGAGTTTCTGGAGACTCGTTTTTCAGAAATAGATCAAAAATTTGATGAAATAGAGAAAGAGATGTTGGATTTTAAGGAAATGGTGGAAGAGCAAAAGGGAAATGAAAATGGTAAAGGATGCAATTTCGCAAATATTATGGTCTTGTATTCAGATGGAGGATAGTTTGGCAGAAGTTAATAAAGTTAATTTAGAATTGCAAAGGAAAATAGAGGAAATTCAAAAGAATCAAAACAATTGGAACTTAGATAATAAGATGGAAGGTATACAGGCAAAGGTAGATAGGGCAGATGAAGAAAGAGTAATATTACAATATAGATTAATGGAATATGCTATAAGGGTGAGGGGATTGAGGGAAAGTAGGAAGGAAAATTTAAAAGAGATTTTTACGCAAGCTTTTGCTCAGATAAAGGGTGTGGAACCAGAAGATTTTGAGATTAATATTGAAAGAATTTATCGTTTTAATTCTTGGTGGGCAAGACAAAATAAATTACCGAGGGATGTGGTTATTTATTTTACAACTAAAAAGGTTAGGTATGAAATTTTGCAAGCCTTTTATAAAAATAAATTTCAAATATTGGGACAAGATATAAAAATGATGAAGGAAATTCCTCCTAAAATGTTAAGAAAGAGAAGAGAATTTTCTTTTTTAGTGGATGAGTTTAAGAAACATCAGATATATTTTAGATGGGAAGTTCCAATGGGTTTGTCAGTGAATTTTAGAGGTAGAAAGTATTTTCTTAATTCAGTTATGAAAGCAAGACATTTCTATATTAATGTTTTAAAGAGTGGGAATCCTTTGTTGTTAGATGCTAAGTTAACTGGTTTGGAGATGATGGGAAATAGAATAGGAGAGGGGAGGAATGTTTAAGATGTGACTATGATGATTATGGTTAATTTTTAGAATTGATTTGTTTAGGATATAAATTATAGGTTTTGTTATTTGTTATTTGTAAGATATAAACCTATGGGATGATACTATTTAATTGTGAAGGATGGAAAGTAAAATTTATGAATTTAGATAATGTTGTGGGTAATGATGTTAATTGTTTACTGTTATATTGTGGATGTAACTTAAATGATTATTCGTTTTAATTGATACGTTTATAGACAGTAAAAGTTATGAAGTTAAGTTGGAAATATTGTATCTGAGAAACTTTATTCGTAATGATATTTGACTGATGGAATAATATTGGAAGATTAGACATTAAATGTTATGACAATTGAAGAAATATATAAGTGATGAAAATTGGAGCTCGAGAAGATGGACTGTAATTTAAGAAATGGACTTATGAAATTTGAAGGAATATACAAGTGGAAAAAATTTGAATTTGAGAAGATGGATTAATTTTAAAAATGGACTGTAAGAAGAAGCAATATGTGATGGGAAGATTGTATTGGTATTGCTCCTTTTCTTTTTTCTTATTCTTTCTTATCTCTTTATTTTTATTGTGAGGGGATTTAAAGTTTTAGAGAGGGGTGGGAGTTTATGTATATTTTGTATACTTTAGCTTGTGATTGTTGGTCATAATACCCAGTATTTGCTCTGGGAAGTCCGGGGGGGTGGGGGGAAGGGGGGAGGAGAGGGGAGGGGGGAGGGGGAAAATGATACATGGATTGGTTATTAATGTACAGTAATGATTGAATATATGAAATTAAAATTTGAAATGATATTGGGGCTGCCCGACTGCCATTTCAGAAACAAAGGGAGAGTGGAGTAGAAGGAGGGAAGAAAGTAGGTAGGAAAGAGTTGAGAAGGAGGAGGGGAATAAGAAGGTTAGAGAGGGTGGAAGAAGGGAGGAGTGAAGAAGGAGGAGAGGAAGTAGTAAAGTGAAGGAGATGAAGGAGGGGAAAGTAGTAGAGGGTAGAGGGAGGTTGTGAAGAAAGGAAGTGGCAGTCGGGCAGGCCCGAATCAGCAATAAATAAAAATTAATGTTAATGATGGATAACAGATTGTACATAAATATGATACTGGAAAATGGAAATAAATTTTTTTATATATATATAAAAAAAAGATTGAACAGCCCTCTCTCAATAGAGGTGGAGGAATACAATACCACCTCTCTTCTGTTTATGTTATGTCCTCCTCACCTCCATCCGAACGATGGCTTAATTATCCGGCTGTTATCAGCTCTGGCAGCAAAAGAGCCAGCATCTGCCAAGAGCCCTCGTTAGCTGCCAAGACGCTGGTGAGTCACAACCTTCAGCTCTAGTCAATCCGTGGATTTGCCTGATACAAAGAGACACACCAGCTGTTGCTGCCTTTTATATCCTGTGGGGTGTGGCTCCATGACTCAGCACTTCCTAGGCCTGCCCCTCCCCTGCTTCTGTTGTTCTCGTCTCTCCTGCCTATGAAACCTGGGATTGAGCCAAGCCTGATTGCTGTCAGCTGGGTCTGCAGGCGTGGCGGGGGGGGGGGGGAAGAGTCAGGGGAAGGAGGCCTCGTTATCTCTTTCACCAGGCCTGCTTCTGTCTCCTGGAGCTGATCCAGGGAGGCCGGTGCTTCCAAGGTAGGTCCTGATGGCCCTTCCCCCTCACTGTTCAAGTCACTTTCTGGCAGCAGGCCCGGCTCCAAGACACTTTCTGGCATGGGGCCAGGTTAGGGGTCGGGAGCCACAACAGTTTACACAGTAGTCCTTCCAGCAGTCCCAAGAAGGCTCCACCACCATTTGCACTCTGATTTACCCCAAAATGATAAATGATAAACCCTCAAATGACCACAGGGTTCATTTAGTTCTCAGAGAACTAACAAACAGATGAGCTGCAAAGAATATAAATCCTTCCATTTTCCTCCAGTCACTTAGAACTGAAGAAGCTTTTTAGATAAGAAGTAAAATGTTTTCAAAGAAAAAAACCCAAGTTCAGCTGCCTTTTTGGAATAAAGCACCTTTGGTATTCACCCTTCTCATATACTCAGGATGCCAAGATCTCTACTGAATTCAGTTGGGCTAACTCCTAAAAATTGGGCATGGCACTGTAATTTAAGTTTTCTTTATACATACGATGATACAAATTTATATATTTGAATCAATTACTAGAGTGTTTCTAACAATGACCATCTAAATGTATGAAAGAGAAACCCCTTGTTTACTTTTAAAATAAAATAAAGTTTCACCTTGATACATTTTATTTGTTCTAATTTATCTGCTGCTTAATTCAAACAAAGCTCCATGAGCCTTACAAAATAATTCAGTAAAACAATAATAAAAATGATAGAAAAAAAGTAATAGCATTTTGAGCAATAGTCCATAACTTCCATAAAAGAGAGTTCTCTTCATCACACATTTATAATTAATTGTAGCATTTTGATTGCGTACTTCTGATGTTTATGGATCTATATTTAATATCAGCAAACAAAAATAGTACTGTAATTGGTTTTTTTTTCTTTTCTCAATCAGGTCATTTTTATGTTTTGGAAGGACAGCGAGATGCACTTCTTTGTGGTAATAGCTCAGATGCTGGGTAAGAATATTTAATATCCCACTATATTCCATACTATTGTAATGAGTTAGAAAACATTTAACTTCACATGATCCAGGATCTGTAGGAGCTACTCTGTGTGAAGTAGGAAGTCCTGTAAGAGATGATTGTGCATATTAGAATGATCATCCTAATGTAATGTAATTACCTAACAAGATAATGCTAGCAGAAATTAGCACTCTCCTAGTTCTGCACTGGTAATGGATTTATCCAAATATGTGCCCACTCCTATCTATTATTTAACAAAAATGTTTGACTTAAATATTCCAAATGTTTGATTTAAATAATCCAAAATTATTTAAACCAAAATGTTTGTTAAGCACTTTGATAATCAATGGATTAACTTTTGAAATGTTTTTAAAATTCAAAAAAAATTGTGAGGCTATCAAAATATCTCTAGAAAGATTGCCAAATTATTTATCAAGCAGTTGGTCTGCCAGAGTTGTTTAAAATAGCAGCAGAAAAACTAAAGGTTCCCCTTTATATCATTCTCGTATTAAAAAAACAAACTGAGCAAGAGTTTTTTTAAAATAAAACTGTAGAAAGACAAGAAATACGTATGTATCTTTCTTTCTTAAATAATTGCCAAGATATTTTTTGCATGCCAAGGAATTCAACCAATACTTAGTTGATTCAGTGTGTAGTGGTGATGGGGAATATCATCTCTTGCAACATTATGTTTGGGATAAAAAAATGCATCATTGTCTGGCATTATTCTCTATTATCCTAAATTTCATCAAATTATTCCTGGCAATTTTGTTCATTTTCCCATGTTCTTCTTTTGCCTTTCCAAACAAATTGCAGGACCTTGTACAGAAAACTACTCTAAAAGAAGCTAGGCATTTGGGGAAATTGGGGACTTTCTTGAACTGTAATATTCATTTACATCTAGTTTCTCTGAATCAAGCATATGTGGAGCCTTATTTCTGAAGTATATATGTTTGAATTCTGATTTTTTACTTTTGTTAATTAGCTGAAACTTTTGATTTTGGCTGGGAAACTTCTGCCTATTCAAAAAATGTTTTTACAAGTTTTTGCCCCTGCCAAATACGATTAAAAAAAACCCCCTATGTTTGCAAATGTCATTTTAGAGATATACGTGATGTGTGATAAATTTAGAATGACAAAAGTAATTTATATGGGGTGATATCAATAATAAGCAAGCAAAGCAAGCAATCACTTATTGAATTTATTTCCACCTAATTTATTTCCACCTATTATTTAATATTGTGCAATGCCCTTGCTATACAATAACATGCTTTATCAAGAATTAATGTAAAAATACAGTAGCATGATAAAGTGCTAAAGTAGGCAGAGGTTGCCAACAAATATGAGTATTTAGCTTTGTTACTTTTTATGAATATCTCATGGTTTACTCTAAAGAGTGATGGCGGCACAGTAGTTAGAATGCAGTACTGCAGGCTGACTGCCAGCTGACTGCAGTTTGACAGTCTGAATCTCACCAGGCTCAAGATTGACTCAGCCTTCCATCCTTCCGAGGTCAGTAAAATGAGGACCCAGATTGTTGGGGGCAACATGCTGACTCTGTAAACTGCTTAGAGAGAGCTGTAGAGCAGTATGAAGTGGTATATATAAGTCTAAGTGCTATTGCTATTGCTAAATATGTAGCTACTTCTGAAGAAGAAAAAATGACCAGGAATTCTAGTTCTGTAAAGGCTAACTATACTTATTATTCTTTTGGCTATAATCTTTTTATCACCAAGTAAAGACTAATTTCAGATAGCTTTGAGATTAAGAACTAATGTATTTTTCAGATCAAGCAAATGCCCTGGTCCAATATTAGAGACATTGACCCAGGGATGAAATCCAGCGGGTTTTGACAGGTTCTGGAGAACCGGTAGCGGAAATTTTGAATAGTTCAGAGAACCAGCAAATACCACCTCTGGCTGGTCCCCGAGAGGGGTGGGAATGGAGATTTTGCAGTATCCTTCCCCTGCCACGCCTACCAAGCCACATCCACAGAACCAGTAGCAAAAAAAAAAAAAAATTGGATTTCACCACTGCATTGACCACTAGATCAGGTGCCATTGTATGCTTTACAAAACATATATAATGCAGAATCTCTTTTTGTAATAGATACATTAAGACAGCTGTCTTTGAAACTAATGAGCTGTTGATCCTCCATCTTCCATCAAAAGTTAACTAGCTAAAAACTCTGGAAGTTGAAATTCAAGTGGTTTCTTACAAGATCTAATAAGGAAGAGGAGAGAAGGGAAATCAAAGCAATCCAGATCGAGGGTAGGGTCTGTCGCATGAAGACAAATATATGTGTCCCAGGATAATGTTGCATGATCCAATCAGGGTCTGTCACTGGGACCAGAGGTTTAGTCTTCCGAGTTTTTGGACTTATGCTGGAGCCCATCCTCAAGAGTCTGTGGGATCTGTGCATCGTGGCATCTTCTGGCAAACAACTCTCTTAGTATCTCAGCATGAATGGAGGATTAGTTATATAGGACTAAAATGTTCATTGATCTCAGTGAGATGTAAAGTGCACCTGAGCCCAGTTTTGTACATTCAGTCATAATCCGCAACATAATGGAAAATAAATGGTTCAGGTTAGAATTAAAATGTCATTTTGAAAATATTTTTAAAGTGCAAATAACAATAATACTCAATGCAATTCCTTTTCATAGCCAATGCCCAGAAGGATATGTGTGTATAAAAGCTGGTAGAAACCCCAACTACGGCTACACAAGCTTTGACACCTTCAGCTGGGCCTTCTTATCACTCTTTCGGCTGATGACTCAGGACTTCTGGGAAAACCTTTACCAACTGGTGAGGCAAGATTAATATGTATGACATTGGAACAAAAGCACCGGTCTTGCTGCTGATTTATTTTAATGTAGCTAACATTAGTAACAGAGAATTGCTACTTATTATGCCTATTTGGTATGTCATTGTAGTTTTATGATTGCAATCATAAAATACCAGTGATTTTTAATAACTAAACTGATTTTTTAAAAAATCCGGTGGATGAGTTCTTGTTGTATTTGTTTGTCTTTCTTTCTTCCATCCAATTTCCCAGACTCTACGTGCTGCAGGCAAAACATACATGATCTTTTTTGTCCTGGTGATTTTCTTGGGTTCTTTCTACCTGATCAACTTGATCCTGGCTGTTGTTGCCATGGCTTATGAAGAGCAGAATCAAGCCACCATGGAAGAAGCTGAGCAGAAAGAGGCAGAGTTCCAGCAGATGCTGGAACAGCTGAAAAAACAGCAAGAAGAGGCTCAGGTAGAAGATGCTTTTAGAAGATGTTGTTTTGAAATTGCTAAAATGTGGGGGATATATTAAATGCATCTTCCCAGATTTTTATTCAAGTGTGTTCCAATAGTTAACAATACATGAGCACACAATAGATACAAACATAAGGTAAACCACACAGTGGTGGGATTCAACCAGTTCGCACTACTTCGGGAGAACCGGTTGTTAACTTTCTGAGCAGTTTGGCAAACTGGTTGTTGGAAGAAATCATTAGGGCAGAGAACTGGTTGTTAAACTACTTGAATCCCACCACTGAAACTGCACCAAACTTGATTGCAGAAAATATGACTTCAGCAACAGAGTGGTCAATGCCTGGAATGCACTATCTCACTCTGTGGTTTCATCCCAAAACCCCCAAAATTTTAACCTTAGACTGGCTACTGTTGACCTCACCCCATTCCTAAGAGGTCAGTAAGGGGCGTGCATAAGTGCACCAACGTGCCTACTGTCCCCGTCCTAATGTTCCCTTTAATTGTATTCATTTTATGTATTCAATTAATGCTTATACTTATATATATTATTGAATACGTATTTGATAAATAAATAAAATAAAATAAAATAAAATAATGCATAAAATATAGGATGCATATCATGTTGCTAGTTACCACAGCCTGAAAGAGATGGAGCCACACTGATTTCATATGCTCCTTCTTCCTTTGTCATACGAGTTGTTTATACCAGGCCTTTTCCTTTCCAGAGCTTCTGAGCAGCTTAAATCAAAATATCCTGTAATTAGCAACAAGGAGTGTTGTTGCCATCCATATAGGAGTGTAGGTCCATCCCAGTGACATAATACCTCATCTCTGCATTCTCATGCCATTGTCATTGTGCGCTATAGGAACATGCTAAACAATACTTGCCTGAAACAGGAGAAAAATGGGACGCGGTATCAACTCAGAGAGGGATGGAGCCCATCCCATGGCTTGTGTGATGTGTTGTTGCTCGGGTGGGGGTGGGGCTATTATATTATTTGATTATTTGATTATTTTCTTCTATTAATTTTATTTTTTAATATGTAATGTTTAATATGTATGTAAGCTGCTTTGAGTCGCCATGTGCGAATAGGGGGCAATATAAATTTTCTAAGTAAATAAAATAAAAAACAAAATAAATTGATAATGACAGTGTGGGAATGCAAGGGGAGGGTCAACTTGGTCCATTGTTGAATCTATACCTCCAACCATCGGGGGCCCTCTTTATGGCTTCCCAGTGGAGACTGGAACAGTGCCTCTTATTCTTGCTGAATTGATTTTGTAAGATTATCCAAGTAATGCCCAAGGCAGTCTATTCTAACAATTAAATTGTTTGGTTAGGAGCACAAGCATTTTTTTTAAAGTCCTATTTTGTGGCCAATCAGTAGTTCTATTTAGGCATTTGCATGATAATTTTGAACAATGTAAAAAGTGGGATTACTTCTTTGGACTTCTCCCACGTTTTCATGTTCTACTTACTCCATCCTTAATTTTTCTAGCTTCACACGTTCAACCAAGATCATGAAAGGAATACTGAATTCATATATGTCTGATTGCAAGTTCAGCTCTCCGTGTAATCTGCCACCAGACTTCCAAGCCAGAGGTGAAATACTCCTGGTTCGGACCGGATTGCCCGATCTGGTAGCGATGGTGGCGGGTGGTTCAGAGAACCAGTAGCAAAAATCCCTGCCCTCTCGCCCATGCCCAGCTGAGTCACACAATCATCAGAGGTTTTTTTTTTAACTTTTAAAAGCATTTTTTCTTCAGCTGAAAAAATGCTTTTAAAAGTAAAAAAAAAAAACTCTATGATGATCGCGTGGCTCAGCTGGGATCGTTAGAGCCTTTTAAAAGCATTTTTTCTACAACCTCTTCAGCCAAAGAGGTTGTAGAAAAAAATGCTTTTAAAAGTTAAAAAAAATGTTGGCCATGCCCACCCAGTCATATTACCCCCCCAAGCCACGCCCACAGAACCGGTAGTAACAAATTTTACATTTCAAGCCATAAATTGGAAATCTACTTGTATTCATGCAGAAGGGAGTACTTTTCTTCTCACCTCCCAACTGAATGTGTGGAGGTTGGAGACAGTTTGTCCTGGACTGGGCAGGAGGTTAATACAACAAATACACAGTTTCATCTTCTACCTTGTCTGAAGTCCTTAATGACCTAGTTGAACATGGCTCTTGTAGGGAATAGGGGCAGAATTATATTCTGTGTACTCTCTATAGCTAAGGGAAGGTAACAGTGGGCTTTTTACTGATATAATTTGCATATATGATTGAGATCCCCGACATGACTGAAGTTCATATTCATGTATACATTGTCTATTCTCACCTTCTGCTGTTAGAGATGCAGTAAACAGTTGATATAAGCCAGTGCTTCTCAATTATTTTCTGTCATGCTCCCCTAGGAAGAAGAAAACATTTTTCGCGTCCCCCGCACGACTGTAAATAGACATAAACACGGGGCTTAGCTTGTTATGACACTGTTTGCCGAGGTCAAACGCGCCCCCCTTTACGGAGCCTCGCGCCCCCCCTGGGGGGCGCACCCCACTATTTGAGAAGCATTGATATAAGCGCAGTGTTGGCATTCAAGAAAATGTAAAAATAATGCAGTAGGTGAAACTAGTTTACCTTGACATCAGTGAAGCTTTCAAAACACAGCAGAAGCAGTAGAGTTACAAACTTTGACATCAACTGATTCTTGAACAGCTGGTGGGATTGTCTGCTGTATTTTTTTTAAAAAAAACTAAGCAGATGTTTCTAGAGGTGATTGTGGGTTAGCAGCCTCTCTGAACAAGCTAATTTATGCAGAGAGAGCTATTAGTCCATCTAGCTCAGCATTATTGACAGCAAGCTCTCCAGGGTCTCGAGCACAGAGACTTTTCTGCCTTTTTAGAAAGGCAAAGGGTTGAACTCAGGGTCACACAAAGCAGATGCTCTGCCAGTCAAGTTTTGGCTTCTTAGAAATAGAAATAGAATAACAGAGTTGGAAGGGACCGTGGAGGCCTTCTAGTCCAACCCCCTGCCCAGGCAGGAAACCCTACACCACTTCAGACAAATGGTTATCCAACATTTTCTTAAAAACTTCCAGTGTTGGAGCATTCACAACCTCTGGAGGCAAGTTGTTCCACTGGTTAATTGTTCTAACTATCAGGACATTTCTTCTTAGTTCTAGGTTGCTTCTCTCCTTGATTAGTTTCCATCCATTGCTTGCTAGCTATTTATTTATTTATTTATTTATTTATTTATTTATTTATTTATTTATTTATTTATTTTTATTTGCATTTATATCCCGCCCTTCTCCGAAGACTCAGAGCGGCTTACACTATGTCAAGCAAAGTTAACTTTTATTGCCCCCAACAATCTGAGTCCTCATTTTACCTACCTTATAAAGGATGGAAGGCTGAGTCAACCTTGGGCCTGGTGGGGCTTGAACCTGCAGTAATTGCAAGCAGCTGCTGTTAATAACAGACTGTCTTACCAGTCTGAGTCACAGAGGCCCTTGATTAGTTTCCACCCATTGCTTCTTGTCCTGCCCTCAAGTGCTCTGGAGAATAGCTAGACTCCCTCTTCTTTGTGGCAGCCCGTGAGATATTGGAACACTACTATCATGTTACCCCTAGTCCTTCTTTTCTAAATTCTTAATCAAAATGTAGATCCTGGAGTAAAGAGGTCCTAATTTTTTAAAAATCCACTTCCTTAATAGCACCCTTATTAAAAACATTAGGGTGCTATACTCCCATCTTTGCAGAAAACTATATTACTTTTGCAGGATCCAATCTGGGTTGGTCACCAAGAACAGAGGTTTAGTCTTCTAAGCTTTCGGACTTGTGCTGGAGCCCATCCTCAAGGAACTTCTCTCATAGAAAGAATGTGTACTGTCTATGTATACGTTCTGTAGGGAGACATTCTATGAAAATGGACTTCAGCATGACTCCGAAAGCTCGGAAGACAAAACCTCTGGTTCCGGTGACTGACCCAGATTGGATCCTGCAATATTATCCTGTGATACATGTATTTGCCTTCATTTGGGTATTCCCTTTCTATTTCATTCCAAAGAAGACACATCCATAATTGACGTTAGTATTTAATTTAATTGCTTTTTGACTGTATATCCTTGGAATAATAATGGAATTCTCTACAAGGATGATGAATGTTGTAATCCAAGTAATGCCAATTACCTGATACTGTAACACAACAGACAACAGCAGCTGTGGCAGCAGCATCAGTTGCATCAAGAGATTTCAGCGGCGTGGGTGGATTGGGGGAGCTCTTGGAAAGTTCTTCAGAGGCATCTAAATTAAGCTCAAAGAGTGCTAAAGACAGAAGGAACAAAAGGAAAAAAAGGAAGCAGAAAGAGCTCTCGGAAGCAGAAGATAAGGAAGAAGTGGAGAGGTTTCCTAAATCTGAATCGGAAGACAGCATCAGACGGGGAGGTCGCTTGTCCTATGAAAAGAGAACCTCAACTCACCAGGTATGCTACAGTGTTTATCTAAACCAGGGATCTCCAATCTTGGCAAGTTTAAGCTTGGAACACTTCAAGGGGAATTCTGGGAGTTGAAGTCCTCCAGGCTTAGACTTGCCAAGGTTGGAGACCCCTGATCTAAACTATGGAGTAGATTCTAAAATATATTTCAGCTCCGAAAATCAGAACATGGTTCATCAGTCCCACATTGATGGAATTTCCTTTTACAAGAACTTGATACATTTTTAGGAAAATAAGTGATTTGTTTGTTTGTTTTTTAAATATCGGGGCCCAGGGCAGGCTATGCATATAAATGCTGGAGTTGTTTGCTATGGTTTCCATTGACTTTTATAGGGTAAGATAACAAGTCTGCTGATTTTGGATCACAATGGGTATCATCTTTTTAAAATTCTTAGCCCTGAGTGTGTGTTTTTTAATGTTTTTTTCATATATGTGAACCTTGCCAATTTGGTAACCATATTGTGGAGTCACAAATTATTCTGTTAGTGACAAGAGTCTATTACAGGGAATGTTTCTTTTCTTTCCAGATTCCAAGGCAACTATAGAGTTATGAATAGGGGATAATATGCAGCCAATAGCTATCATGAACAACAGAAGTAACTTCAGTTACAACTTAAACCATTTGTTCTTGTGGGTAAAATTTAGAAGCACAAAAGTTTTCTTTACTTTTTCTTTATTAATATACTTGTATCCCACTATAAGGAGGGAGGCTTGTATTGAAAATGTATTTATTCAGTAAAGAAACAGAGAAAGAGATGATAGAGACACAGAGGAAAAGAGATGGTAGAGATGGAGGTGATACTGAGATAGAGACAGAGATATTGATGCACCTTTTTCTTTCGCTGCATTTGATGCCATCTTTTTTTCTTTCTTTCTTTCTCATTCTTTGGCTCAGAAAGAGGGGCGGGATGGCTCAGCAGTTAAAGACACTGAACTTGTCAGCTGAGAGCCTGGGTTCGAGACCCAAGCTCCACGCAACAGGGTGAGCTCCTGTTACTTGCCCCAGCTTCTGCCCACCGAGCAGTTTGAAAGCATGTAGTTGTGAGTAGATAGTTTGAAAGCATGCAAATGTGAGTAGATAAATAGATACCACTTTGGTGGGAGGGTAACAGCATTCCGTGTGCTTTTGGTGTATAGTCATTCTGACCACATGACCGCAGAAATTGTCTTTAGACAACGCTGGCTCCCTCGGCTAAGAAACGGAGATGAGCACCAGTTAGACACAACTGATGGGGAAATCTTTATTTTTTTCTCTTTGGCTCAGAAGGACCCTAAAACTACCTATAATCAATAAAAAATGGACAGTATACTGCTTATTGACTTTATTTAGCATATAACTAAATACACTATGAGGCCTTCTCATAGTGATGTGTTTTAAGCCAGGAGATCACAAGGATTGTCTGGTTGCAGTTGTAGAAAAATTAGCTAACTCTATGTCCTGCTTAGGGAACACCTGAGTTTAGGGATTCCTATATTCTACAGAAGGCTTCTTCCTTGGCCTCCACAGTATACTGTAAAAAGAAGAAACAATTAAAATTTATAGCAAGGGTACAGAATTGACTCCAGACTAAAAGCCTCACAAAAATTAATCTAATTAACCATCAGTGAAGTCCCCCTTGAATCAAGTAATTTCATGAACCCATCTATGCTATTATCTTAGCAACAATATACAAGTTGTTTGTCCATAGGAATAGCAATAGCAGTTAGATTTATATACCGCTTCATAGTGCTTTACAACACTCTCTGAGCAGTTTACAAATTTCAGCATATTGTCCCCGAAGACAGTCTTTATTTTACTGTCCTCGGAAGGATGGAAGGTTGAGTCAACCTTGAGTCGGTCAGAATCGAACTGCTGGCAGTGAGTTAGCCTGCAATACTGCATTCTAATCACTGCACCACCACAGTTCCACTTTATAGTCTTTTAAAAAAGAGGTGGGGGAGGTACATTGCCGGTAAAAATTCAGTGGGCAAATCTTGGTTAGAAAATTACTTTATTTCAGTCTTGGACTGAAGTCGATCTTGGATTAGCAGAAGAGAAATAATTACAAATGTAAGAACAAAATGTATTATGAATGTAAACATATAAAAAACATTATTTATTTATTTGGTCCCTTGAAGTCAGTTTTTGATTCCTGGTGACTTTCTTAGACTAGTTCCTGCAATTTTCTTGGCAAGGTTTTTCAAAAGTGGTTTACCCTTGCCTGCTTTCTAGGGCTGAGAGGATGTGACTAGCCCAAAATCACCCAATTTGGCTTTGTGTCTAAGGGAAGACTAGAACTCATGGTGTCCCAGTTTCTAGCTTGATGCCTTAACCGCAATACCAAATTGGCCCTAAAATTTAAAGTACAGCAACAGGATTGGATTTAAACATATGGCTCAACCTTTATATCACCTATTATGTCATTTGTTTATTAATAGCTCTGTTCCAAGAAACAGATTTTTCTACCTTATAAGCGATGGCTAGATTTGAATCAGATAAAAGAGTGCATTACCATGTGCCGGATCTACCTACAGTTTGTTCAAAGAAGTATTGTTATCAATCCTTATAAAAGGAACACTATGATCAAGTAAGTGCCACTGACTCAACCAGACCAGAACAGATAAGTGCATACTCATTCAAAATGTGGAGCACTTGATAAAAATACATGGTAGCCTTTTCAGGAGAGGTCTTAGAAAGGAAAGGAAAGATGCCAGACCAAAGATAATAATAAAGTTATAAACAAAATAAACAAAGAAAATAATAATGCTTGGGTTGTTCTGCTAAAATAATGTTATTTATCAGTATTCAAAGGGCTCTGTTTTATTTCCTTGGTCTTTAGATATTCCATAGATACATGGATAGTTTTGTTTCAAGAGAGAGTTTATCTACCTGGAATGATGTTGATTGTATAAAGTTGGGATGGGATAACTTTCTGGCCAGTATTATAGCTTTAGCCAAATATATGAGTTTATCTTGCCAAACAGGGCTTCTAGGGAAATAAGAAAGTTAGGTTGTATTTTCCCGAAGTATAGAAATTTTTATAGGCAAGGACCTGCAAATAAAAGATTTGCAATATTTACTTTCTGAAACTCCCAGAAGCCATGGGTATAAACCTGCCTCCCATTTGAATTTCAAAAATAAAATTTTAAAGAGTATCAGATCATGGCCTTTGTGGGATTTGGGCTTCTCATGACCTTGTGTGCCATGAAATACCTGTAGTTTCTAACTTGCCCTACAGTGTGGACTCCAAATTGCCATTTGTGTTTGATCCTTTTTTTAAAAAAGATTTTTTAAAAACCTTTAGTTTTTGTGCAATTTATGTTAAGTCTTTATCATTGTAAAGAGCTGTAATTAGGGGTGAAATCCAGCAGGTTCTGACAGGTTCTGGAGAACCGGTAGCGGAAATTTTGAGTAGTTCAGAGAACCGGCAAATGGCCCCAAAGTGAGTGGGAATGGGGATTTTGCAATATCCTTCCCCCAGGAGTGGGGAGGGAATGCGGATTTTGCAGTATCCTTCCTCTGCCACGCCCACCAAGCCCCACCATACCCACTAAGTCCCGCCCATAGAACCAGTAGAACAGCAGTATTGCCTACCTAAAGTAAAGCAGGAATTGGTCTGGTGAGATGAGAAGGGTGGGAATTTAGGTTTTCAAGTGCTTGGTTTGCAGAATTTAAATAAACACTGCCTGCAAAGAGGGCCAATAGACTGTTTCCTCCCCATTTATTTATTATTGATTTATCAAACTTGTATGCTCTCCCATCTCACCCAAGATGACTCTACACAGCTTATGGACATTAAATTAATATAGTACAAAACATTAAAACAATAAATAGAGATCATATTGATGAATACTTGGTATTAAGTGTATTTGGGCATTGCAATAAATTCTCTAAAGTCTAAGAGATGATTGTCTGATTAAAAATTTGCCTGAAAAAGATACTTTTTCTTGTAACTTGGGCAATTATATCTATCTTTTCCTTGAAAGAGCACTTAAAGTTTAATACGAGTATTAATATTGATGAGTCTAAATAAAATTGTTAGTTTATTATCTTAAATTCAAATTGAACCAAGAGTTTTGTAAATGTTTATAAACTGCAAATGCAGTGATCGTTGTGAATCTAAACTACTGAAAAGAAATTAAAATATAGGAACAATAATATATGAATTGTTTGTGTGTATGTGGTTTCATCTGACATTGATGATGACTTTATTAATTCATGAATGCTACTAATGAAATATGCAGGGAAGGAGCAAAAGTTTCCAGTAAGGATTTCTTGTAGTGCAATTAAATAAAAGGATAAGCAGCAAAAATTGATTTTTTTTCCTGCTCTCAATGTCAAAATCACCATTTCAGTCTCCTGTGGCTGCTGAAAGCATCAGTTGATGAAGCAGCATGATTAATAAATGGTGGATTAATTGCAGTAGTTTAGTTAAATAGATCTAGCCATTGAGTTGCCCCCGTAACTGTATGCAACAGCTGGCTGGTCGATGTGTCTTTTTTGTCGTTGGAACCATTTCCTTATATTTGAAGTGTTCCATTCAATGGAAGAATATATGACCCATTGTTCTTCTCATGTTGTCTTGTAGAACAGATCACAGCTAGATATCTTAATTTGTAAGAATGCATATCAAAGATGCGATCGCAGAATAATGTCATTTATTTCTTAATTCATAACAGGAGTTCCAACCTTTTCTATACCCCATGCCCCTAGAATGCACCCCTTTAAAAAATAAATAATTATATGAATATAATTACACATACTATAATTTGAAAGTTTTTGCACCCCTGAACTATCGTCTCACACCCCCAGCGGGTGCGAGCATCCCTGATTGGAAATCCCTGATTTATAACCTCTTTGCTTTCCTGAAAGATAACTGTCAGGGAAGCTAAAGGCAAAGATTCCCCTCGCACATATGTGCTAGTCGTTCCCGACCCTAGGAGGCGATGCTCATCTCCGTTTCAAAGCCGAAGAGCCAGCACTGTCTGAAGATTTATTTATTTATTTATTTATTTATTTATTTATTTATTTATTTATTAATCGTATTTATATACCGCCCTATCTCCCGAAGGACTCAGGGCGGTTCACAGGCAAATAAAAACACATAAATACAGATTAAAATAACAATTAAAAAACTTATTCTAAAAGGCCGAATGTTTAAAAACAATATAAAAAATAAAACCCATTTAAAACCAATAAATTTACAATCTAATCCAGTCCTGCGCAGATGAATAAGTGTGTTTTAAGCTCGCGACGGAAGGTTCGGAGGTCCGGAAGTTGACGAAGTCCTGGGGGTAGTTCGTTCCAGAGGGTGGGAGCCCCCACAGAGAAGGCCCTTCCCCTGGGCGTTGCCAGACGACACTGCCTCGCTGACGGCACCCTGAGGAGTCCCTCTCTGTGAGAGCGCACGGGTCGGTGAGAGGTATTCGGTAGCAGTAGGCGGTCCCGTAAATAACCCGGCCCTATGCCATGGAGCGCTTTAAAGGTGGTTACCAAGACCTTGAAGCGCACCCGGAAGGCCACAGGTAGCCAGTGCAGTCTGCGCAGGATAGGTGTCATACGGGAGCCACGAGGGCTCCTCTATCACCCACGCAGCCGCATTCTGGACTAACTGCAGCCTCCGGATGCCCTTCAAGGGGAGCCCCATGTAGAGAGCGTTGCAGTAATCCAGGCGAGACGTCACGAGGGCGTGAGTGACCGTGCATAGGGCATCCCGGTCTAGAAAGGGGCGCAACTGGCGCACCAGGCGAACCTGGTAGAACGCTCTCCTGGAGACGGCCGTCAAATGATCTTCCAGAGACAGCCGTTCATCCAGGAGGACGCCCAAGTTGCGCACCCTCTCCATCGGGGCCAATGACTCGCCTCCAACAGTCAGCCGTGGACTCAGCTGACTGTACCGGGATGCCGGCATCCACAGCCACTCTGTCTTGGAGGGATGTCTCCATGGTCATGTGGCCAGCATGACTAAACATCAAAGGCACACAAAACACTGTTACTTTCCCACCAAAGGTGGTCCCTATTTTTCTACCTGCATTTTTTATGTACTTTCGAACTGCTAGGTTGGCAGAAGCTGGAACAAGTAACGGGAGCTCACCCCGTTATGCGGCACTAGGGATTCAAACCGCTGAACTGCCGACCTTTCGATCAACAAGCTCAGCATCTTAACTACTGATCCACCATGTCCCATCCAACAATAACGGGTTTCGTTTGTGTTTTGTTTTTCCTCCCTTACAGTCTTTGCTGAGCTTTCGCGGCTCCCTGTTCTCACCACGGCGCAGCAGCAGAACAAGTATTTTCAGCTTCCGAGGGAGAGTGAAAGATATTGGGTCAGAGAATGACTTTGCTGATGATGAACATAGTACTCTTGAAGACAATGAGAGCAGGAGAGATTCTCTCTTTGTTCCAAACAGACAAACAAGTGAACGTCGCAACAGTACTACCAGCCAAATGAGCCTGTCATCAAAGATGGTACCGGTGCTTCCTGCAAACGGGAAGATGCACAGCACAGTGGACTGCAATGGTGTTGTTTCCTTAATGGGAGGACCTCCTGCACTCCCTTCACCTACTGGACAATTTTTACCAGAGGTGATTAAACTACATTTGTTGTATTTGACTTTCTCTGAAATACTTATTTGCTATGATATTTCTGGACTGTCCATCCTTTCATCTTAAGATACTTGGGTCTACGTTGCCTGAGGGTGTATCTGATTGATAGGAGTCAATCAGACCCCTAATCAATAAAAATCCTCTTTGAGAGTTGGGAAATTTCAAAGAAAAAGGGATGGAGGGATGGAGAATTAATAAGAAATTAATCTTGGGTGAGCTGGAGCTCTGCTTGTGCAGTCACTTCATCTGATTTTTTTCTCTTTCCTATCCTTGCACACCTTGATACTAGGTGTGATGACATATATTTGACAGCCTCAGAGTAACTTTTATATGCTCTTTCACTAAAACCTGCAACATACTATCATAAAAGTTTAATTCTTTTGTGACTTGTTTTCAGATTATAGTGACGAGATTTACCCAAAAGCTTTAAACTGAAAGATTAGTCTGAAACCATTATGTGCAACACAGTAAAAAAATATTAAAATCAACTGTGAGGAAACATCTTACTTCCATCATCACATAATAAATGATAGGTCTAATAGCAGTAACTGGCCCCTAAGGTTACCTAAGTACCAAGAACAGACCAACACTCAATCTGTCTCTCACTCATAATTTTATTTTCAGGGTACAACAACTGAAACAGAAATAAGAAAAAGAAGATTAAGCTCTTATCAAATTTCTATGGAACTGATGGAAGAATCTGCAGCAAGGCAGAGAGCCATGAGTATAGCCAGTATCCTTACAAATACTATGGAAGGTATGGTGGTAGTTATTGTTTTAATGTAAAGTATATCACTCTGATTTCATTCTCTCAAATGGAAGCAGTTTTACTGCTGAAATCTTAGGCATGGATATTTTAATAGTTCCACGATTCCAGTATTTTTTTTTCTTTTTGTGTCCCATCCATGAAGTGGGAAGGAGAAGGTGGAATTTAGGCATGTAGGGATAAAAGTTGCTGGCTTCCAATATTCTGTGCCACAGTACGGTGGGAAAACCTCATTCAGTAGTGAATGAAGACCGGGTCAAAATGCTAATGCTTCAGATTATCAGAGAAAGACACTTAAAAACCTTTAGCTAGAATTCATGCAAAGATCAGCCTAAATACTTAAAGGTCAGCTACTGTACATAGAGTCAAGTCATTATTTAAAAAATAGCATATTAATGCAACAATTTAAAATGCTCTAGGACTCTGAACTTAAAAGTAATATATTTGCAACTCTTTGATTGTAGTAATTTTATTGCTGCATTTTGTTATCGTTCTTAGCTACGCAGAATTGTAAATAACAAGATATGTGTAAATTTAACCAATTAACTCAAATGAGTAGGTCAGATAAACCAGTGAAGGGCAGTCCGTGATCTAAGTGTGCTGATTTTTCTACTTTCCACTGAAAAATTAAAGTCTTCCTTACATTCTCCTCTAATGTTTACTGGTTTAACTGCAGCAAATTCTTATGGTGAATAGGACTTAATTGCAGCTAAGACAAAAGGTAGGAGTAACTGGTAGTAAGAGTCTTACCTGTTTCAGTTAAAATGTCCTGTGTCAGCATTAATTCTGAAGACTGTATGAAAGCATATTTAGTTATAAGAATACATGTTTCCGTGAATCCTTGTTGTTCTCTGAGCTTGGTTGTTTGCTTGCAGGCATTTCATTACCTTACTGCACGAGTGTCAAACTTGATCGCGTCATGTGAGGTATCGTGACGTATTGCAACATTTTTTGCCTTTGCGGAGCTGGGGTGGGCGTGGCCTGCACGTGACACATCTGGCCTCTGGGCCGCCAGTTTGACACCCCTGCCTTACTGTATAGCATGAAATGTCTGCAACCAAACAACCAAGTTCAGACAGCACCAAAGACTCCACAGTTCCACCCTGAGCTACATAACAAGCTCTTATTTTGCTAGATGCTTCTATCAGCTGTGTAAATAAATTAGTAAGCAGTAGAAATAAACATATATTTACCATGCATTCTTAATTTTACAAGTAGTTTACCAGAATACTGCAGAACACGGAATACACTAAATTGAAAAAGCTAATACATATCTTTTATCAATTTCCAGAACTTGAAGAATCTCGGCAGAAGTGTCCACCTTGCTGGTATAGATTTGCAAATGTTTTCTTGATCTGGGATTGCTGGAGCCCTTGGTTAAAAGTAAAGCACATCGTGAAACTGATAGTGATGGATCCATTTGTCGATCTTGCCATTACTATTTGCATAGTTTTGAATACACTGTTTATGGCCATGGAACATTATCCAATGACTTCTGATTTCTACCAAGTACTTTCAGTGGGAAACCTGGTATGTATTTGACAAGCAGGATTTAAAATATCTGTATCTCATATGTTTGTTCCAACATCTTTATGTAGGAATTGTTAAGACAGTGTGCAGTACAATTTGCCAGGATTTTAAATTATTAAGCTTAAGATACAAAGCCAATGCAAAAAACAAACAAAAAACCCATCAGTAAAACATTGAGGTAACCACTTAATTTTAAACAAACTTAAAGAGCCAGAAAAATGTCACGGCATCCAAAGTTAATTAATTGGATATTAAGCTTATTAATTTTTCTGCTAAGCATTTATTTATATTATAGCCGTACAACTGTTTTGGTCCTGTTTCAGAACTGCTGGTTTCATTTGTGAAAAGGAAAATTTTTCTTGCTATATTCATGAAATTCATGGAGAAAAGAAGCTATTGTATGAGGGGGGAAATACAGTGGCTTTCTCTTAAATTGGATCTGAAAAACAAGCTCTTCATATTTTTTTTGATTGATTTAATTGAGTATGTGCCATCACGTCAGTGTTGACTCTTAGCAACCACATAGATAGATTTTTCTCCATGACGACCTGTCCCTAGCATGGTCTTTCAGGTCTTCCTACAATGTACTCATCTCCACTCACTATAATTGAGCCCATCCATCTTGCTGCTTCTCCTCTTCTTTTCTTTGCTTCCACATTTCCCAGCATTAGACCTTTCTCTAGCTTTCATAGCAATATTGTTAGCATTTAGGCTTATATACTGCCCCAGAGCACTTTACAGCACCCTTAGGGCAGTTTACAATATAAGTATTATTTGCACATTTGTTCCCAACGATCTGGGTCTTCCTTTTACCAACCTCAGAAGTGTGGAAGCAGTAGTGAAATTGAGCCGGTTCTATCCGGCTTGGGCGAACCGGTAGTGCTGGTGGTGGGAGGCTCTGTCCACATGCCTGGATGTCATCACATCCCGTTTTTGACCCTTTGCGAATCGGTAGCGAAGATAAGTAAATTTCACCCCTGGGTCAGGGGTGAAATGCTCCCGATTTGGATTGGATTGTGCGATCCGGTAGCAATTGTGGCTGGTGGTTCGGTGATCTGGTAGCGATGGTGGAGCAAAGCTCCGCCCATCCACCTGGGTGTCATTACTTCCTGGTTTTAACCAGGAAGTAATGTGTTTTTTACCTTCTGCGGTTGCGACACACGCATGTGCGCGAGCGAGGCATGACGCATGGCCCATGCACTTCCAAACTGCTAAGGAAGACAAGTAGATTTCACTCCTGCCCTGGGTGGAAGGCTGAGTCGATTTGACCTTTGTCAGGATCCAACTCCAGCTTGTGATCAGAGTTTGCCTGTAATACTGCACTTTAATTACTGCACCATCAAGGTTCCTCATATAATGTGTGCAAATTAAGCTAATTGCAGTCTGATCATTTATACCATGAGGTGGAACTATTGAGTTGATTTGTTTGATCCATGTATTTATTTATTTGCCCTTCTCAGGAGTCTTCTCCAACACCAAAGTTCCAAAGCATTGATCTGCTCCCTATCCTCCTTCAAACTCCAACTTTCAGGTCCATAGAATGTCACAGAGAATACCTATGTGTTACCTGTGTAATAGAAGAGTCACTTTTAGAGAGAGATGGGCACTTATATAAAAGCTGTCACTAAATAAAAAATAATATGTGGGAAAGACCTTCGGAGATGAGGTGAAGAAATGCTGCTGCCTAGCAAACGGTCAGATAAGGCACAGTGTAGCCCACAACTACATAGTAGGTGGAGGAAGAGGCTCAAAAGTTCTTGATCTGTAAGTACTTGATCTGTAAAGATGGAAGCAGGAGAATTCGACTTTCGGACCTGCAAAATTCTATTAGCTCTACAATTAAGTATAATTAGTTTATCTGGTCATGTTTTCTGTTTGGTCTGCCTGGTCTACTGTTCTGATCTTTGTAGGTATAGACTGTTAGCCAAATATAGTTTCTCAGGCCTCGTCATGCATATTTTCCAATGAAACAGACCGAGACACGAATATTATTTTATTACAATTTATTTAGAATGTTCTGACTAAAAAGGATTCCTCTCATTCAAAAAGGGAACCTCGAGACCTTTAATACATCACAGGAAATGACAAGAGAAAAATTGATTGGACAGGACAAAAGTAACTCCTCCTTTGCAGTTATACGGAGTTAAAATATATTGCATGTGACATGGGCACATGCCCATTTAAACGAGGTCTGACAAAAGCAGAGATGTAAAACTTAAGATGTTAATGAGGGGAAAAAAGTCTTAAAGTTGTTCAGAGTTCACAGAGAGACAAACCAGGTATCAGTTAGTGCTAATTCGTTTTCTCTTCTCAGAAGACAAACTCCAGACCTCCATCCTATCCTGAACTGGGGAACAAAGAAAGGTTTTTATCTTGAAGTTTAGGAATGTTAGAAGTTATCAATCAAACTACTAACATCATCTAAAAAGAGAGAAAAATACATTAAATTAAAATACAAAATAATTATGTTAGTTAGCAACAGTGGTGGGTTTCAAATTTTTTTACTACTGGTTCTGTGGGTATGGCTTGGTGGGCGTGGCAGGGGAAGGTTACTGCAAAATCTGCATTTCCTCCCAATCAGCTAGGACTTGGGAGCCAGAGAATAGATGGGGGCGGGGCCAGTCAGAATTTTTACTACCGGTTCTCCAAACTACTCGAAATTTCCACTATCGCTTCTCCAGAACTGGTCAGAACCTGCTGAAACCCACCTCTGGTTAGCAAGTAAAACAATACTTCAAAGTCCATGTTGTTGCTATTACAAAGTGCATCCTGTGTGGCCCACAAGACCCATCATGTAATCTGAATATTTTTCTCAGAGGCCTTCGTGACTGCTTTCCATAAGCTGGTCTGTAGCATATTTCTTGATTGCTTGTTCCTTTGGGTGGTTAAACCTAAAAACCTAAAAAACAGAAGCTATCCACCTTTGAATTGATGTCTTCATTGTCAGATCTAAGGCTGATTACTTCCATTCTGTCATTAGTTTGGTTTTCTTTATTATTTAATTTTTTTCCCATTTTTTTCCACTGTGCTCCTTGACTTTTATTGCTGCATGTTACAGATGGTATATATTTTCAGCTATTCAAGTAGTGCAATCAACATATTATTAATATTTATTTCTCCAGTTTTGAAACCATGGTCATCTTTTTATGATGTTCTTCATTACATTTTGAAAACATTATTTCAAATTTAAATTATACCTCATAAAAATGCAGGATGTTATCCAATGATTGCGAGGAAGGGGGTGTGAGTTTTGCATATCCTAGGTCAGAGGTGTCAAATTTCATGGAGGGCCGCATTAGGGGTGTGCTTGACCTTGGGGTGGGGGGTGGGGGGGTGGCCAGGGTGGGCATGGCCAGCTCAATGTCACTCATGTTGGGGGTGCTTGTGCAGGCCCGAGCATTCTGCCAGCAAAAACGGGCTCCCGAGCTCCCTTTTCGATGGCAGAGACACTCGGCCAGTCCTTCACTGTTTCCAGGGCAGCCCTGCAAGCCAGATCTAAGCACTTCGTGGGCTGGATCCGGCCCCTGGACCTTGAGTTTGACACCCCTGTCCTAGGTGCATTACAGGATATGCATTACAGATAGTCCTCAATTTACAATCCATCGCTTAGCAATTGTTCAAAATTACGACCTATCTGAAAAAGAGGATCCAGATCCAAAGTTCTGATAGTCTCCCCTCCCCCAGGTCATGTGACCAGACTTTGAGTAATTGACCAACACAGCTGCATTCAAGGCCATCTGCAACGTCCCACGGTCACATGACCACATTTTACTGAAAACTGCATCGATAGCGAATCATTGCAAAATGATAGCCACAAAAAAATCATAAAATTGTCTTTTATGACTGTTACAGCTCACACTCATAATGGGCAGTTCCCATTATGGTTTTAATTCGAGGAGTCTCTGTAATGCATGAGTAGCAGTATGCCAGGGGATGCTGAAGAAGCAGTGCAGAACAGTCTTAACCTAAAGAGTGTCCTACTCATCAAGGGGCAAGATTATTGCTTGAAATTGTCCTGAAGTTGTCAGTGTAATGAAATTTCATTGGCAGTTTTCCTTTCTAAGGAAGACCAGTGGGAAATGACTACACAAAGCTCTTAAGTAGATGATTCCCTTTACATGAAGTCCACTATTACATTCAGTGTGATTAGTAATGTTGTTTGACAACATTATGCAATCTTAAATATAGCTAAGCTTCTTAATAGAGATCATTTTAAGAAATATTAAGGTTTATCCTATACACAATTCTATAAGCTGATTTAGTGGTCCCATCTTTGTTCACTTGTAAAATTCTAATACTAGAAATTTTCCGAACCATATTGTAATCTCAGACCCACTTAACTTCTTAAACTTATTTGAGAGACTCATATTTCTGAAAGTACTTTTAAAAATTGCTCAACGTAATTTTGCTCCTTTAATATTGGAGAGAAAATAGTAGTCAGAAATAACAATTGCGCTATTGTTTTATTCACTCTTGAAACTCACAATATGTTTTTTATTAGCAAATGTCACTCTTTTAAATTTAATTAATTTAAGCCAGAGATTTGAATATGTCTACCAAAGTATTAACTTCTACAGATAGAAATAATATATTCATGGCAAAATTACATGACATTAAGATGAAGATGAAGCCAAGTAGAAGACATAAAGCTTAATGCTATTTATAGATCCATATTTGTGATCTATAAAGACTGCAAATTTATAGTATATAGTTAATGAAAGGCATAGTTTTTTTCCACAATCATCTTGATGACCTGGAGAACATGGTGTTGCTCTTTCCTGGATTATGCTGTAGAACACAGAGGTCTATCCTATAGCTTTCTGCTATAGTGTATATATCTATACACTAGATAGATAGATAGATAGATAGATAGATAGATAGATAGATAGATAGATAGATTTTAGAGAGAGCGAGAGAGAGATCTATTTTATAGCTTTCTGCTATATTACACTAGATCAGGGGTGTCCAAAGTTTTTTTGATGAGGGCCAAATACAGAAAAATAAGCAAAGGCTCGGGCCACACCATTGAACGGGGTGGGGGGGAGGGGGGGGCTAATTTTTTTTCGTACCAGTTCTGTGGGCATGGCTTATTTTGGGGTGTGGCTGAGGAACTCTGGGAATTGAAGTCCACAAGTCTTAAAGAGACCAAGTTTGGACACCCCTGATCTTGGCTTTTGTTTTGTATTTGGTATGAACTTGAAACTCCCTTCATTATTCCCTGCCCAAGGGGTGGAGGTGCGAGGAGCCTCGCCAGGTGGCCCGAGGAAGGCGAGGGTAGAACTGCTGGGGTCGGGCACAGCCAGCAGCCTCTATCCTGCTCGCTGCCGCTTCCTCCGCCCCCTCCCTTCGTTATTCCCTGCCCAAGGGGTGGAGGCGCGAGGAGCCTCGCCAGGCGGTCCGAGGAAGGCGAGGGTAGAACTGCTGGGGTCGGGCACGGCCAGCAACCTCTTTCCCGCTCGCCGCCTCCTCACCTGTTTCTCGATGGCTGTCACTGCCGCCACGCGTGTCCGACATGGGGAGGTGCGAGGAGCCTCGCCAGGCGGCCCGAGGAAGGCAAGGGTACAACTGCTGGGGTCAGGCACGGCCAGCAGCCTCTTTCCCGCTCGCCTCCTCCTCCGCCCCCTCCCTTCATTATTCCCCGCCCATGGGGAGGAGCCGCGAGCCTCGCAGCGAACCACCGGGCAAGTACCGGGAGGCGGCCGAAAAGGGCCATATTCAATTATACTTTCAGAATTTGCTGCAGGCTGCAGTTGGCCCGCGGGCCGTAGTTTGGACACCCCTGCACTAGATAGATAGAGAGAGAGAGAGGGAGGGAGGGAGGGATGTCTATTCTATAGTTTTCTCCTATAGAATCAACTGCCAGCAAGGCCTATTCTTTCAAACTGTGCCGTTCAAATTCAGCAGCCAAATAGGATTTCCTGCTGAACAGTTCTTGTTCTTGATTATTTTCACTGCAGAAAAGAAAACAGAAAGTAAGAAAAACCTGCGTAGGCTTATCATATCAGGAAAAAATATATATAAAGCAATAAGAATCCTGAATGACAAAGAAAAAACTTGTCTCTAAGCCCTGCCTCTCTCAGTTTTAAAGACAGCCCTAAATCACTGCTCTGCCCCCAAGTCCTTATCCATACCTCAGCATACATTTTGGTGAGGGCTTCAGTTAGATCATTTTAGGAAAGCAGAATACAGTAAAGTATGCCATTAGAAATATATTTAAGGCAGTGGTGAAATCCAATTTTTTTTACTATCGGTTCTGTGGGCGTGGCTTAGTAGGCATGGTGTGGCTTGGTGGGTGTGTCTTGGTAGATGTGGCAGGGGAAGGATACTGCAAAATCCCCATTCCCACCCCATTCTGGGGCCAGCCAGACGTGGTATTTGCTGGTTCTCCAAACTGCTCAAAATTTCCGCTACTGGTTCTCCAGAACTTGTCAGAACCTGCTGGATTTCACCCCTGCCTGCCACACACCATTTGAGGTGAAATTCTTATTCAGGATTGCCAATTCCTGGTGCGGTAGTTCAAAGCCTGGCCCTTTTTCCATGGAGTCATTTATAATCCTATGTCTGGATGTTCAGCGATCCATTTGGCTTCCCATTGGGAATCTATGTTAAAGTAGTTGGGCAGCTGTTGTGAAAGTGCCAATGGGGGCTTTCTGGATTTGAGTCTCCCAGCTGATAAATGAGGAAGGTTGGCAGTGCACTGGTTGGAATGAGTTATTGACTATAGTTATTGACACAGGTTTCCTGCGTGAGCAGGGGGTTGGACTAGATCAGGGGTCTCCAACCTTGGTCCCTTTAAGACTTGTGAACTTCAACTCCCAGAGTCCCTCAGCCAGCAAAGCTGGCCGAGGAACTCTGGGAGTTGAAGTCCACAAGTCTTAAAGGGACCAAGGTTGGAGACCCCTGCTCTATTGCAAGATGTATCTGCATTTTCTATGGGGAGGAATTTTAACTCAGTGGTAGAGAACCAAAGAACTAATATGGTATTTAATATATTTCCATACAAGGCCACAACTCTGAATACTGATCTAAATGTACTAATGTTCTGCTTCAATATAAAAAAGTGATTCTTTTTTATAAGAAATATTTGCTATATTAAGTACTTGTTTTAATTTCAAGACATCACAAATCATACTTAAACTAATGTTTGCATATAGGTTTTCACTGGGATCTTCACTGCAGAGATGATCCTCAAAATAATTGCCATGGATCCTTATTATTATTTCCAAGAAGGCTGGAATATTTTTGATGGCATCATAGTCAGCCTGAGTTTGATGGAGTTGGGTCTTGCAAATGTGGAAGGATTGTCTGTTCTAAGATCCTTCAGACTGGTAAATACATCAAAAAATATAATACTGTTTTTACCTAATTCCATGCCTTTATATTCACAAACAATATCAGTATAGTCATGATGACCTGTAAAACTCTTGAATGTTTTTCTTTATACTATTGTTTTAAAAATTAGTTTGTAAAGCTTACAATGAACTTGATCAACTGAATTTAAGGATGCTAAATGAATTTCTAATCTAGGCTGGGTACAGTATAGTCCTGGAAACCATGCACTATACCATATTCCAGGGACTGAAAAAAACTTATAATGTCCCTTAAAACATCAAAAAGTGGCCTTACAACCATTAATAATAAAAAGGGAAATCTGAAACAGCCATTATTCAAACAAAGGGTGTTTTCATAGTTCACAATTATTAATATTACAGTTTTAGAACTTAGATAATGTTCAGAGTAGCTCAAAACAATGTTAGAAGAACGCAAATGTTTTTGAAAAGTATAATTTTAATTTCTGTATCTTGAAAAAATAAGAAACTGAACAAAATTCTCAATTTATGAACTTTAGAAACAATGGCTGAGATCAACTGATCAATATCTCCATAAACTTATTTGAGTACAGTTTATACTACTGTGCAAATGCCACACACAAAGCCTTAAAAATAAGACATAACGTGAGAACTATGTTCACTGTTTAAGTGTAAATTAAAATATGTTTCTAAATATTGCTCTCAGATTTCAAGAAAGGTCTTACTGACCTTTAGCTTATACTGTATGTCATCAAATGTATTTAAGTAGGAAACAGGCACTTCTAGTAGTAAGAGCACCGGAGTATACCTACGTTTGGCCAATGGATTGATTACCATTAGTAATGTGAATATCTCCCATTGAGTACTGTACTGTAGCGAAGGAAGATTTTGCTGGAGGTTTTTGTTGTTTTGAATTTTCCCCAGGAACAGTAGCATGGCTGTTTGGGAATAAAGAAGGAATTTAAGCCAATTCCAGAATTATGGAGCATCATTTCCTAAGATGCAACAAGGAATTGAATGTATGGTGATTTCTAGATGACATAATAAGAGAGAAAATAGTGCATTTTGTTTTATTTTAAATGAGTTCAAAGACGTGTTCAATTCCTTACCTAAGTCCTTTTCCTGATCTTCAGTCTCCATTTCAGAATTATTCCAGTTATTGTTTCTTGGTTCATACTTGTACTTTAATCCTATTCCTTTTTCTCTAAATGTTTGCCTGTGTTTTCTTTATTGTGTGTTTTAATAAACTGTTTAATAAACTAAATACTGTTTTGAATCTTGGGTGACACTTTAAAAATATTGGGCTTAAATAGTTCTCTCACTTTGGGAGTGAGGACTTTACAAAGCAGCATGGTTCTTTCTTCCTCTAATATTTCTTTTTCTAAATTGTGATGTAAAACAGGAGTACCCAACCCCCAGTCCATGGACTAGCACTGGTCCGCGGCATCCCAGCAACTGGGCCACGCAAACAAATGAAGCCCCATTCGCGGGATGCAACAGCATGCAAAACCATGCCCCCTCTGGTCTGCCAAAAAAACCTCTCTCCACGGAACCGGTCCCTGGTGTCCCAAGGGTTGGGGGCCGCCGGTGTAAAAGATACCACCAAATAATTTTGAATATTAATAATTGTATTTCTTTACCACTGCTTTTCAGCTTCGTGTTTTCAAATTAGCAAAATCCTGGCCAACGTTAAATATGCTGATCAAAATTATTGGCAACTCTGTTGGTGCTTTGGGAAATCTGACTTTGGTCCTGGCCATCATTGTCTTCATTTTTGCTGTGGTTGGTATGCAGCTCTTTGGTAAAAGCTACAAAGAATGTGTGTGCAAGATCGCAGAAGACTGTGAACTCCCTCGCTGGCACATGAATGATTTTTTCCACTCTTTCTTGATCGTGTTCCGAGTTCTTTGCGGAGAATGGATAGAAACCATGTGGGACTGTATGGAGGTGGCAGGTCAAACCATGTGCCTTATTGTTTTCATGTTGGTCATGGTGATTGGAAATTTAGTGGTGAGTGCTCTGCTTTTTTATGTCCAATACAGTAACTGTGTGTTATCAATAGAAAAGTCACTAGGCTAAAGATTGGTTTAATTTCTTCTTAGGATTTACACAAAACCTCTCGATGTGAATGCATTTAGCATAATTGATTATTGAAAGCATAAATTAGCCCCTGGGAGAAAGTGGACTTTTCTCTGCGGTATGCAAAAACATGGAAGGAAGAGAATCAGAACTGGGTGCTCACATTTCAGTGCTCTCTTCAAGTTGTTCTTCCAAAATTAAAAAAAGTATTGACCCAATGCAGTCTGACTTTACTAAATACACCGTTGTCCTGCATCAGAGCAAAACATGTAGGCAGCAGTTTAGAAGAAATATTTTATGATGGTAAACTTTAAATTGTGTCAGCATGCACACACACACACACACACACACACACACCAGCAAGAGTTAAATGATTGAGTTAGGAAGGGAACGCAACAATCCAAATTTCTGAAATCCGCAATATATTCATACATTGCAGTATTTATTGGGAATACTTCAGGGGTGAAATGCTACCGGTTTGCTCTAGTTCAGGTGAACTGGTAGTGATAAAAACTACCTGTTCGGGTAAACTGATGGTAAAAAAGAAGAAGCTACTGGTTCGTCTGAACCGGTATTTCCGACGATCAGCTGTTGCCACGTGATTTATATTCGCTAGAAAGTAGGAAATCACAGCTGTACCCCCACCTCACTGTTCTACTTACCTAGTAAAGTCTTTTTCTGTGGGAAGCACGCGTTTGGCACGCACTGCGCATGTGCTGCGCATGTGTGCACAGAGTGTTTTTGGTGTGTGCTTCATATGTGTTTGCAGCATGCTTTTGATGGGCACTGTGCATGTGCACATGCAATGTGCATGTTTGGCATGCAGCATGCATGGGCGGGCAGCGAACCAGTGGTGATCCGAGGAGGATTTCACCACTGGACCATTTCTGCTATTACCTACAGTAGGGGTCTCCAACCTTAGCAACTGTAAGACTTGTGGACTTCAACTCCCAGAATCCCTCAGCCAGGAATTCTGGGAGTTGAAGTCCACAAGTCTTAAAGTTGCCAAGGTTGCAGACCCCTGACCTATAGTATAGTGCAATATTCATTACTTATGAAAGCTTCCTAAGCAGTAGCCTAGTTGAAGAGTCTATTAATTTGTTAACTATTTTAAAATTAAGGATGAACATAAGGCAGGAACATAGGCTTTCATCCTCCATTTATCAGTTGACTTTAATTATGTACATATTTAACTTTGTGAATACTTCATATAAGTACAGGTAGTCCTCGACCACAATTGAGCCCAAAATTTCTGTTGCTAATGAGACATTTGTTAAGTGAGTTTTGCCCCATTTTACAACCTTTCTTGCCACAGTTGTTAAGTGAATTACTGCATTTGTTAATTTATTAACAAGGTTATTAAGTGAATCGAACTTCCCCATTGACTTTGCTTGTCAGAAGTTTGCAAAAGGTGATCACATAATATCAGGATACTGCAACTGTCATACATATGAGTCAGTTGCCAAGCATCCGAATTTTGATCATGTGACCATGGAGATGCTGCAAGGGTCGTAAGTTCTTTCAGCACTATTGTAGCTTCGAACGGTCACTAAATGAACTGTTGTAAGTCGAGGACTACCTGTAGCTCACACTTTTTTCACATTTGCTTGATTTAGCTTTCAAATATGCTGGCTGACTGACCACAGGAGTTTTGTTTGAATGATCTCCTAAAAAGTATTCCATATAGCAAAAGAAGCAAGCCATCACACAGTATGAAAACAACTTGTCTCATTAAGAGCCAGAAAGAGCTAAACGATCAAAAGGGAACTCTTTACTATATGACAGCAGTTCCTTTTTTTCTGGTTGCTTGAAAACTTTGTTTAAAAAAAATGACTGGCCTATATAAGATTTTACATATTTAGAGAAATTGGGGAAAAAAACATAGGTAAGAATGAAACTGCTTTGTTTGATTAGTTCAAACCTGGTTGCATAAGGACCAACTGGATCTCTTATAGTATTATATTAATAGTATTAATAAAAGAATAGACAAATCAATATAGAATAGGAATGCCTAGTCTGGTGTACTGCAGACTGAGGTAATGAGAGGGCCTCAGAATGGAATGTACTGATTAAGAGGTGTCATATTTTTAATGTTTTCCAGGTTAAAACTAACACAACAAAACCCTGTTCTATGTATAAACCACCCAAAGTGATTGGGAATTGGACAGCATATGAATTTAATGTTCTTATTAAAAATATTATAATTTATAGCAGAAAGCAAGGAGACCAGAACTTTTGCTTCTGGTGTTCTATTTTTTAACACACCGAAAATCGGTGTGTATGTTTCATTTATTTCTTTTATGAAGTTTTGAAGTGTTTCTAAGAATTAGGATAAATGACACAGTTCACTCCATCTCTGATTTCTGCTAACAATGAAGGTAAGAGCGGTCCTTTGGGATGGTGCTGATGAATACATTTAAACAGAGCAGACAATGGAGATCTGGAATTGACGTGGCTCATGTTATTCTGTATCTCACCTCTGTTTTTCTGAATATAATGTACTGATGGACTGATATATAATATAATATAATATATAATATAATATAATATTTATATATAATATAATATAATACAATATAATGTACTGATGGACTGATGGACCTCTCAGACCACTGTTCATTCTTGCTGATGAATACAGTATAGAAGACTAGGGAAGAATATTTGAACCCCTTTCATAAGCAAGGTTCCTTTTCCATGGTTGTCATTTTTTCTTGCTATAAATCTTACTTTTATATATTAAAAAAACTTATCTGCTTCTGATGCTTTCCTTCTTTGTCTTTTAGGTATTAAACCTGTTTCTAGCCTTGCTCCTGAGCTCCTTCAGTTCAGACAATCTTGCTGCTACTGATGATGATAATGAGACGAACAATCTCCAGATTGCTGTGGCAAGGATTCAGAAGGGAATAGATTACATTAAAAAAAAATTGGGAGAAATTGTCCAAAAAAGCACAGTTAGAAAGCAGAAAGCTATAGATGATATCAAAGTCCTTGAAGAACTAAACCACAAGAAAGATGTCTACATTTCCAACCATACCATGATTGAAATAACTAAGGATGTTAATTATCTGAGAGATGGAAATGGAACGACCAGTGGTTTAGGAACAGGCAGCAGTGTGGAAAAATATATTGTTGATGAAAATGATTATATGTCATTTATAAACAATCCAGGCCTTACTGTAACTGTACCAATTGCAATTGGAGAATCAGATTTTGAAAATGTAAACACAGAAGAATTTAGCAGTGAATCTGACCTGGAAGGAAGCAAAGAGGTAGGCCTTCTTATATTTATAATATAATATAATATAATATAATATAATATAATATAATATAATATAATATAATATAATATAATATAATATAATATAATATTATATATATATTTATATATATATATATATATATATATATATATATATATATATATATATATATATATATATATATATATATATTATATTATATTTTATATATATAAAATATTATAATTTATAGCAGAAAGCAAGGAGACCAGAACTATCGCCAAAACTGAGCACTTTAACAACAGAATAATCAGAGAAGCCATTGAGATAGTTCTGGTCTTTTTAAAGTCAATATCATGTCCTGTGACTTTAAAGTGTTGGACCAGGGAAGAAGTTGGTTCCTCTTTTCTGACTGAGTTCTTGTGTTCTTCAATGCGTGCACTTATTCTTCTGTTGATGCACGCATTGAAGAACACAAGAACTCATTCAAAAAAGAGGAACCAACTTCTTCCCTGGTCCAACACTTTAAAGTCACAGGACATGATATTGACTTTAAAAAGACCAGAACTATCGCCAAAACTGAGCACTTTAACAACAGAATAATCAGAGAAGCCATTGAGATAGAAAAACGCCCACACAGCATGAACAAACGAGATGACACCTCCCGCCTACCAGCCATTTGGAAACCCGCCCTTATTGACAAACGAGTCCCTAACACGAGGAATGACACCAGACCCACACTCACAAGGTCCACACAGGATGTCACCACCGCACATCCACCCAGAAAGCAGACCCAAACCCACACTGATCATAAAGCACGACCAAGGACCAGAAGCCAGACCGCAGCTGCAACATTAGCCATTTCAAACCCCTCCAATCCATTCATGCAGCAGACTGACACCCACTATGAAGATGTAGCACGACCACAAAGCCAAACAACAGCTATGCAGCTCACCAGCTCAAATCCCCTGCAGCACAGACTAGACTGAGCACAACCAAGCCCCCACCAACACAGGACACCCCCCAGCCAATCAGAGCACAGAAAAAACCCCATCCAATCAGAGCACAGCCAAGCTCCCACCCAATCAGTTCAAACCCCCACTAGCAGTTAAAAGGAAGAAACAGCTGCGATCACACATTGCTCCCAGAAGCACGAAGCTGAAGCCTGAAGATGACGAATGAGACTTCGTCGAAACGTCGCCAAGACACTTCCAATTTTACACGGGAGAAAACCCGAACAACCAAAGACCTATATACAAACACCCGTGAAAACCTCAGAAAACAAATATATATATATATATATATATATATAAAATATTAAGCAGAAAAATAGTGACACAAAAATATTTTAATTGTGTTATGTTGAATTATTCTTATTTTTGACATAATTTAAAAGGTTAACCTAGTTGTCTTTTTAAATAAAACCTAATCATTTTTTAAAAAATAATGATGAATTCATTTGTTGTTATAAATTGGTATTTAATTTATAATGCTGGTGTTTGTTTTGTTCTGTGTAATATGGAACCAGATTGGTGTAGTGATTATAGGCCAGGAACTGGGAGATAGTGCATTCTAGTCTCATCTTGAGTACAATCTATTTGAATGACTCTGAGCCAGTCGTTCTCTCTCAGACCTAGAAAGACAGCAAGGACAAACCATTTCTGAAAACGTTGGCATGAAAGCTGCATGGACTTATCTAGGCAGTCTTAAGGAGTCAAAACTGATTTGAAGGCACAAAAACAAACAATTAGATGAATAAGAAGAGATTAGATTGTATCTAGGCCATTAAGCCACCCCTGTAATTTGTATTAAAGCAGGGATGTCAAACTCGCATCGTCACGTTGTCATGTATCACAACTTTTCTTCCTTTGCTAAAACGGGTGGGCATGGCCGGCACATGACGCATTGGGCTCATGGGCTGTGAGTTTGGACCCCTGTATTAAAGCAACCATGATAGCTTGCTGGCTACTCTGATTGAGCAGAGTTATGGAAAGAGAACTATTGTGAGAGATATTCTTGACCACAGGTTTGGAATTTTTTTTGCTGATTTTTTTTCACAAACACAACAAGGTCTCCCTTATTTTACTTAGCAGTAGAGATAACCTACAGCTATGGCCTAAGAGATTAACTAGGTTCTTTTTGAACTAGTCTTCCTTTTATCTTAGCGTTCATTAATAGGCCATCTCTCTATGGTGCATGCCATTTGGCTGCTCTGATTTTTAGATGTTTAGCAATGAGGCCTGAGCTGTTCTTTCCTTTCTTCGATGAGCCAGGATTTGTATATCCATTTGAAAGACTGCATTCCCCTTCACCTTAGATTTTCCAATACACTTCTGCTTGTCTCCTTATGTAGAGATTACATTATAGTATAATGTTCCTTCCTAGGGCAGTGATGGCTAACCTTTTTGCCATCGCGTGCCAGGAGGGGGGGCAGGAGGGTCGCGCGTACGTGTGTGACCACACCCATAATTCTATGTGTCTCACCCCCGCGCATGCGCGCGTGCAACCCCTCCCCCACTTCCCCCGCTCCTGGCATGTGATGGCCCAGTAGGCTCGTTTTTCTCTCTCACCTGGCTCCAGACGTGTCTGGTGTGTGTGTGTGTGTGTGTGTGTGTGTGAAAACGGCCTTCCCCATCTCCCCGGAGGTCAAAAATGGCCTGTTTGCTAACTTCCAGGAAGGCCCGTTTTTTGCTGTCCCCAGCCTCCAGGGCCTCTCTAGGAATCTGGGGAGGGCGAAAATGGCCTCCCCCCCCCGGAGGTCCTCCGGATGCCAGAAACGGCCTGCTTGCCAACTTCTGGTGGGACCTGAGCTGAGTTCACGTGCTCACTGATATGGCTATGCGTGCCACCTGTGGCATACGTGCCACAGGTTCGCCATCACGGTCCTGGGGTGTTATTCTGGAGAACCCTCAGCCATGCTAGAAAAGAAGATATGTATTATTGGGGATGGGGGGAGAGAGTAAAAGCACATTAGCCGTTTTCATTCATTCTTAATATTTTTAGTTTTAGTTAAAACTGTATTATCAAAGATTCAAGAAATCAAGAATTCAGATTCTTTAGCATTTTTTCAATTTACCCTCCATTTTCTTGTGTATTTTACCCTCCTGCAAAAATGGTTGAGAAAAAACCAAGCAATATTTGGGATTTGAGGAAACTGTTGACTTAGTTTCATTATTTACTCGAAAAGGTTCCATATATATTCCAGGCCTATATGCATGTTTCAAAAATTGAGTCCTTCGGGAGATAGGGCGGTATATAAATATGAATAATAAATAAATAAATAAATAAAAATCGTTTGGAAGAAATGCTTCAGATCTAAATACCTCAAACTTTCAGGTTTCACTTCCCAGCCAATGCAATGAGGAAAGAACAGTATATATGTTTGGATCAGACTTGTATTTGAATATTTCTGGAATTTTTTTGTGGGGGGGGGCGGCTCAGAGGGTAATTTTCTACATTTTTCTAACCTCGGTAAGAATTATTGTGATTTTTCCTAAATCATACGAACTATTTTAGAGAGTAAAGTAGAAGCCAGAAGAGCAGGGAAGAATTGAGTGAACATCTCTGCAGAACAATGCAGTCAGTAGCATGAGTGTGAGGAATACAAGAAACAAGGAGTACCCAGTAAAAATAAAATGACAATAAAGTATAAACATTTGGTTACTAACAATCCATTTCTTTGAAAGTGAGGGCTAATAAGCCAAATTCCAAGCATGTTTTCTTAGAAGTAAGTACAGTTAATCTTCGATTTACAACAGTTCATTTAGTGACTGTTCAAAATTACAAAGGGACTGAAAAAGGTGATTTATGACTGTTTTTCACAGTTACGACCTTTCCAATAGCCCCATGATCATGTGACCAAAATTCAAACAATTTGCAACTGGTTCATATTTATGACCGTTGCTGTGTCCCAAAGGTCACGTGATCCCCTTTTGCAACCTTCTGTCAAGCAAAGTCAATGGGGAAACAATCGGATTACTAACTTATCAACTGCAGCGATTCACTTAGCAACCATAGCAAGCAAGATCATACAATGGGGCAAAACTCACTTAACAAATGTGTCACTTAACAACAGAAATTTTGGCCTCAATTGTGTTCGTAACTTGAGGCCTTATTTTAGCACATACAGTAAACACTGTGCAAGGCCAGCTTTTTCACTGAACTGGATGAAAGAAAGAATTTATGGATTTGCAAGGAAAGAGAAAAGTGTTCAATCCTCTTTTTATTTGCTTATAGTTAAAGAAATATTTTCATCTTGAAGATTGTCATTGTCTTACATTTCTGTTAAAGTTCCAAACTGGGAATGACAAGAGTTTTAAGGGATTTTACATGTTTCCCTTCTAAAAGGTCCTATACTTTTTCCTCAAAGAAAATACATTCTTGTTATATTTTTCTCTGGTTCATGTATTAATTTAGTGGTTCTGCTAATTATGAAGAGTAGTAAAACACTAAGGGAAGCTTCATTATAGAAACCGAAGTGAAGGAATAAACTTAATTTTTGAACAATTTCTTATAAAATTTAAAATAATTTCCGTGGTAGCCCATTAGAATATCCCCTGGTAAGAGAGATGTGAAGAAAGGAAAGAAAAGACATTTCTGAAGATGTGTCTGTTTTTTGTGGCAGTGGAATAATTTAGTTCTAGAGATAGATATAGTCAGAAGTGGGCTGATGCCGGTTCAAACCGGTTTGGGCAAACCAGTAGTTAAGATTCTGTGCAGTTCGGTGAACTGGCAAATCCCACCACTGGCTGGCCTCGCCCCTGCTCATTTTTCAGCCTGTTTTCCGGGCTGTTTTCCTGGCATTTTGGGGGGGGCATTTTTGGCTATTTTCGGGCCAAAAACGGCCTGAAAATGGCCCCAAAACCAGACTGAAAATGGCCCAAAAGCCAGACTGAAAACAACCAAAAAATAGACCAAAAAACAGGGCCAGCCAGTGGTGGGATTAGCCCCAACTGGTGTTTTGGGGGGGCATTTTTGCCTATTTTCTGGCCAAAAAATGCCCCCGAAACCATCCTGGAAATGGCCTCAAAATGGCCCCAAAAACAGCCTGAAAATCACCCCCAAAATAGTCTGAAAACAGCCAAAAATATGGCCAAAAATAGGCCGAAAAACAGGTCCAGCCAGTGGTGGGATTAGCCTCAACTGGCTGAATCCTACCTCTGTCTTTGAGGTGAGTGACTGGGAGGCGGGTCTGGGTGTGATGAGTGACATCACCCACCCAGTCACATGACCAACCGGCCACGCCTACCCAGCCAGAAAACCACTTGTTATGTTATTCAAGTCCCACCCCTGGATATAGTTCAGTTTTGTTCTGAATAATCACTTGCTATTTAGATTCTACTTTGAAGAATTATTTAGATTACATTTCAGTAATTTCCCTGTTACACAACCTTTTCCTGGCACCACCATTATTGATGCCCTACTAGAACTGTAGAACAAAGAAGGAGCAAAGGAAATTCTTTTGAATCCTCCAGATTCAATCAGGAGAAGACAGTCTGGTTTGTTGACTGTGGCCACAACGGGTCCTTCCCAATGAATGGTCCCCAGCAGTTCCTGGTTCTGGTGGTGAGCCGAGTTCTTTTTCTTCAGAGTGGATGAGGCCAAGCCAAAGACCACTGTCCTACTTTAGAGTGGAGGAAGCATACGGTTGAGGAAGGTTTCCTCATTGCTGAAGGATTATTAATGAATTGGGAGCATCTCATCATTAGCAGACAAACAAACAAACAAACAAATAAAAGCAGTTATGTGACATAACCCCAGTGATAAAGTATTACTGGTTCATCATGCTTTATTTTATTCCAATAATATTGATGCCTTTGCCAACCCAGTTGTCTACAGAACAGTTGGGCTACAGCAAAACCCAGCAAGTCTTTTGGAGATGATGGAACTTGTAATCTAGAATGTCTGTAAGCCACCAGTTTGGAGAAAGCTGATTTAAAATGTAATTAGGGCCACGAACATTCAATCTCTCTTTTTCTTAGCTCTATGATTACACCTTTAGGTTCCCCTCCTCCTTTTCTGTTTAACTTTTCTGAAAACGCTTCAAAGCCAGAGCAAAAGTTGTGAGGTACTGTGTCATGAACTTCATTGCCTGCCCTTCTTACTTCTCACAGGGGTAAAATCAAGCTGGAGCAATCAAGAACGCAGCTCTGTTGCTTTTTAACCAGGTAGATTTAACCTATCACACCTCCTAACAGGTTATCTAAGCAAGCTATACATAATCAGTTTCTGGATATTGACTGGCCTGCATGCTATATTGAGCTGTGTTTCCTTCCTTATTCATTGCAAGATAGTTCAGACATACAGCTACTCTCCGCTGAGTCTCATGACTCACCCATCACAGCATGGTCAGGCAAGATTGGCAACCTTTACATACATTTCGATCCCGCTAACGATTTCTCTAGATTACGTTTTAGTATCAACTCTTTTGAACAGCTACTGCATGATTTAGAGGTGTTGCAAAGTAAATTAAATTGATGAGAATGTTAACTCCTTCAAAGGTCAAGGGGGAAAAAAAACAGAGCATGCATCGTTTTTAAATTAATGAAAACAACCCCTTTTTGATTCAGCCCTTATAAATGTGTTGTGTAATTATTTATACAATTAACACAGGTGGACTTTGGAGAGACAATTTCAAATTACTACTTTTATTGTATTCTGTTTGCTTACTCATTTTTTCTAATTTCAAGGTATTTTCATACAGCAAGCCTTCCTACTTCTAATATTTTTTTTTTGCAGTATTTGTCTGAGTATTTTGGATTTTCATGTATGATATCAACTGGTGCGCATTTTACACAGAAAATTAAAAAAATGTTTCACTGTTTTATGAAACTGTTGCTTAGAACAAAGATATGAATTTATGAATTAACCTTAGCATTGATTTGTTGGTAGAGTGCAATAAGTAGCAAGCAGTGCAATATTTTATAATTTAAAAATTCCAATTATATTTCTTTTCTTCTGCTAAAGAAGCAATACAGGTAGTGGCTGAGTGACATTTACTGTTTCGCCTAAGATATTTTTTATTGCTAAAAAAAGATTATAATATATTGTTCAGTTCAGTTTGGCAGTGTCCATTGCTAGGGAAACAGATGTTTCTATCCTAGTTGTTTTTCTGAATACCATGTTTTTAACATTAAAGAAATAAAAGTTATTTTAAGAAAGCAGTAGTTATGAGCTATTGCATAAGTACAAACATTCACAACTATTGACAAATAATTTACTGGTCTAAAAGGAGAACTTAAATTATTCGGAATTTACTTTAAAACCTACTTACGTGATTCAGTAATAAACAGCTCATACTATCAAAATACCCCTGAATATGACAAGCTTCTACCAGTCTGAGACTATTGTGTATACTCTGCTCTTCACATTTTGAGCTAGACCAATTTCATCTGTTACAAGATTTTCCATGGTGCTTTTTCATTCTCTGGCTATATTTCCCAGTTTACAACTGGTCCTTCCTTTGAAAGTTTCCCTCTGTGTACCATTAAGAGAGACAAAACACATAATGGTTATATAGTGAGTTTTAAGAGATGCTTTAGAACAGAGCAAGAAAATTGCTTTTGTAATGTCTAGATTTGAACAGAACAGGCAAACTCAAGAAAGTTATTAACTCTTGTTTTCACTGAAAGTGCTAGTCTCAATTTTCAATAGATTCAGTGGCTAGGGTTGCTTTTTTTGTAGCCTTGTTATATACATATTATATGCAGGCTAGTAATTAAGTGCTTGACTTGCTTCAGAGGCAGGAAACAATATTTAATAAAAAGTGAGAAACTTTGTCTTGCTAAGAAATCAATTCAAAATCTTAAAAATTGTCAGAGACGTGGCTGAAATGCGAAGAACAAGGGTAACTGTTTCCTGCAGGTTTGTCAAGTCATAAAGCAATTTAGAATACTCAAATGGTACGAGATGACTTATTCCTCATAATTTATAATGGCTGAATCCCTTTGTTTATTTGAATGTCATTTGACTCATGAAGTGGTTTGTAAAGCTTTAACATTTGTAAAATAACCTGCTCCTGCTCCCATTGAAGTAACATAAAGCAAAAATAAAGTGAGAGCAAGACTGGGTCCAAAGTGAATGCTTTAATAATAGAAATGGGCTCTTTTAACATGCTGTGGGGCAAAGCTTGTGTGAATTGGCCTTACATGGGCAAACAGATATGGGCAAAAAAGTGTTTCTCTAAAATCCAAAAAGAGATCTTCAAAATGGATGTCCCATTGCTATCTATGCCGATTTAGACTGCACCCGTGTTATGTAATGTTCGTAAAGCATCTTTTTTTTAAAAAGTGAAGTTGGATTCTCTCTGTCTTGGCACAGTTTCACTAATATTGCACAGGCTTCTGCTCTAATCCAGCATGTTGTTTTGCTGATCCAAGTCTTGGGAATGCTGCCTATTAAACAAATGCCTTCCAGTATACTCTTGCAGATAATTAAGATGTTTCTTATACATGCAGAGTTGTCTGTTATTGAGAATAGTTGGATAACTTTTCTTAAACGTTTAATATTTTATGCAGAAGAATTTGAGTATCTTATAATAAGAGACAACCCCTTCCTTCCTTCCTTCCTTCTTTTCTCTTTCTCTCTCTCTCTCTCTCTCCTTCCTTCCTTCCTTCCCTCCCTCCCTCCCTCCCTCCCTCCCTGAATTCCAATTACTCTATGTATGTTTAATGTGGGCCTTTGGATTCAGGTATTTCCTGTGAGTTAGAAGCTATAATTTTTTTCCCTTTTTGTTTTATAAAGATATAGTTCCATTTTCAGGATCTTAACTTCTAAGACATACTAGGAATTGCATTGTAGGTGAGAATAATGAGGTATATTATAATAGGTCTGGTATTGCTGGTGTTATATCCCACTGGAGAAAATGAAAAAGACCAGTTCACATGTATTGTGAATTATTGCTCCCCGTGTCATAAATAAGTTGCTGCAACTCAAGACCCTCTTCAGCTATCTTCCTTGATTTCCTAAACTTTAAAAGGTAACTAGAAGCAAAAACGCACACTTTGAGCCAAGATCAGTTCCTTGTACCAGCCTAGTTCTTAGGCCCAAAGAACAAAAAACAATATATGAAGTTACTTCTGAGTTGTTCCTTTATTATTGTTAGCCTACAAACAGAATCTTGCCAGACTAAAGCAATCATCTGCAATAAATAAGGATCTACTCTCTGAATTACTAGGGAGAATCCAACCTCGCTCTCTTCCTACCTATTGGACATTCCAAGTTCTCTGGTCTTTTTGTCCTCTGGGAAAGCTGCTCTTTCCTGTGACTCCTGACTACATTCCACAACACTAATTTAGGGAAACATGATCTATTTTGTCTCAGGTTCCAGAATCGGGTATAATTAGAAAGCATACTTCGATCTTGACTTGTCTTCACTAACCACAAGTTTAAAAGCAATTTTTTATCAATATAGATGTCAATGGAAATGGGGGTTTGTTTAAAAACAAAAACAGATATCCTGATTGCAAACGTAGAAGGTAAAGAGAGTAAAATGCAAAAGTATGAGTCTCACTGCAACTTATTTAAATGATTAAATGTACTTCTCTTCTGGTACATCTCAACTGCAAAACTGAATTGAAGTGTTTGTAGATTTTAACTATCAGGCGTATAGCATATGCATTTATTATTTGGAGGCATATCCAGCTCTAGGACATACATACTACCAGTATCTTCTTCATGGTCTTTTGAAAAAGTCTTCAAAAGTATCAGCTGAAAAGTGTATTGATAGAAAGGAATTAACATTTAAAAAGTGGATCACTAAAGAAATATAGGGTATTAAGAAATGAACAGGATATATGTTATTGTTCAGAAAATACAACAATATTGTGTTACTATTAAAATATTGAGTACAATGCAGTTGGGGAAAGAGCATGAAAAAAAATGTTGAGTACCTCTTCCACATAGCTGTGGCTGCACATGCTGGTGGATCAAATGCTCCCATAACATAAAAAATTAATAATCCTAAAATTTCCCAGAAATTATGGCAGAAAAATATATCCATTTCTACAAAACATAAAATATAAACATCAGAAAGATTCTTGCTTATCTGGATGTTGACTTTAGCCATCAATAGACACATAGAAATAAAGCATATTTACACACCATTCAAAAGAGACAATCAAAAAAGCTATAGAAACAAAGACCACATTCTCTTTAGCAGCCAACACCAAGATAAACATGGATTTATCCAGGTAAACAATAAAGCAGAAAGTCCCTTAACAAGGAACTCCCAGGGAGCAAACTACAACCCTTCCAAAACTGGCAGGGCAATGTACTGTATATAAATGGAAAGCAAATTCCAAACCTATTCACCTTGATGATGGTATCTAGTTGGATAATGAAACATCTCCAAGCAAACAACCAAGCTCAAGAAGCAGCAAGGATTCTTTAAAACACTTTAGCCAGAAAGTCTGTGAGCATGCTTGCACTACCTTATCATAGTTAGGTGGAAAACAGATTTGCTAGAATATAATGGTGCATTAAAAGTCTCGTTAATCAGAGGTGAATACGTTGACTTTCCAAGGCTTTTCTCTGGTCCACAGATGCAATCTGAAATTTGTGACCAAATGACAATCTTAAAGCAACAAGAACAATTCTTAAATACATATCTGGAAAATATAAGTAATATATTGAATCAAACTTAATTTTTATCCTCACCCCATGCATTACTCTTTGGAATATATCTCCATGGCATATCAGCCAAAGATCAAATATAGTCCTTAGCTCGCAAAAATTTTGCCTCCTTCATGTAGCATGTCTGTATTAATCCTTTCACTAAAACTCCCCAAACCCAAGAATGTGGTGTGACTTTAGTTTGGAAACATTTGGAAACATCATATAGCCCCATTTTCTTTGCACACCTCCATCTCCCAGTTCTGGGGTGAATATAAGAACAAAGTACTAATTGTTCTCAAACAGTGTGTGAGAACTCAAATCCACAGGTTTTCCAATTTGCCAAAGGGGGAGGAGGGGTGAGAAAAAAAAAGGATTAAGTCATAGGGATATATACTGTAAATAAGAACTAGTCTTTATTCAGTAAAAGGAGGATTGAAGCAACAGATATTAACTTCCAAATAAAACATGAGGGAATTGAGTTCTATTATTCCTGGTTCTTAAATAATATACAGATCCAGGCATAAAATTGTAGATTTCAATTTTTAATTGCTGCCTTCCTGCTCAGAATTTGTCTTGTTCTTCCAATCTGTATCTTCAGCATTTCTCTTATTATTGCTCCAGTCTTTTCCAGAACTCCAGGTAATTCAGCATTTCCATAAATTGAAAAAGATTGTGGCCTAGATATTTCTAAAAGTGCTGCGTTCCACAGGGCACTTCACACCTGCAGTTGCATAAACAAAGTCCATGTGCTAAAATGACGTATAAAGATATGCTGTTGTTAGATTCCCCTCCCCACCCCATCCAGCTGAACTCTTCTATCTTGGCAACAAGGTTTAAGGATTATATTTATGCTAGATTTTCAGACTGTAGCTCAGCAGCCTATAATTTGATAATATGTGGGTATTAATATATTAATGATGTCAGGAACTTAGTTTGCTAATTTGCTGGGGGAGGGGGTTCTGTGAAATTAGCAAGGAACAATTGGACAATATGCAATTTTCTATCATTCTGTCATTTTCTTCTATAGCATTCAGCAGTCATGAAGGTAGCTATGCTTTCATTAGGAGGGAAATAATTGATATTGTTGCATATATATATGTATTTTACAATATAGTGATATTATTTATGAAATATGAATGGCCAGCTAGAGAAGTTTGTCAGCACTGTTTCTGGTGAGTAAACATAAATGCAGGAGCAGATTTAACACTATATTCATGTTAAATTATTTACTGCTTTGGACAATTAGTGTAAAATTGAGTAGAGACCTCTGTCAGTATGGTCTTTGAGCAATGATAAATTTACAGGGGGAGGAAAAAATGCAAACTTTTCTGTGGGGTTTTATTTCCAGAAAATAAATGCCACCAGCTCATCTGAAGGCAGTACTGTGGATATTGCCCTGCCAGGAGAGGGGGAGCAGGCAGAGATTGAACCCGAAGAGGCTCTTGAGCCTGAAGCCTGTTTCACGGAAGGTAACAGGGTATTTCTGGGCCTGGCTTTCCCAGGATATATATATTATATATATATTTGGAAATTGTTATCAAGCACCGAAAAAGTCAGCTTTTGCCTAATTCTTTTCATGCCCATTTGCTCATCTCTTTAAATCCATTCAGATGTTTCTTCCTCCACAGGGGAAAAAGGATTAAGTCATAGGGATATATACTGTAAATAAGAACTAGTCTTTATTCAGTAAAAGGAGGATTGAAGCAACAGATATTAACTTCCAAATAAAACATGAGGGAATTGAGTTCTATTATTCCTGGTTCTTAAATAATATACAGATCCAGGCATAAAATTGTAGATTTCAATTTTTAATTGCTGCCTTCCTGCTCAGAATTTGTCTTGTTCTTCCAATCTGTATCTTCAGCATTTCTCTTATTATTGCTCCAGTCTTTTCCAGAACTCCAGGTAATTCAGCATTTCCATAAGTTGAAAAAGATTGTGGCCTAGATATTTCTTAAAGTGCTGCGTTCCACAGGGCACTTCACACCTGCAGTTGCATAAACAAAGTCCATGTGCTAAAATGACTATAAAGATATGCTGTTGTTAGATTCCCCTCCCCACCCCATCCAGCTGAACTCTTCTATCTTGGCAACAAGGTTTAAGGATTATATTTATGCTAGATTTTCAGACTGTAGCTCAGCAGCCTATAATTTGATAATATGTGGGTATTAATATATTAATGATGTCAGGAACTTAGTTTGCTAATTTGCTGGGGGAGGGGGTTCTGTGAAATTAGCAAGGAACAATTGGACAATATACAATTTTCTATCATTCTGTCATTTTCTTCTATAGCATTCAGCAGTCATGAAGGTAGCTATGCTTTCATTAGGAGGGAAATAATTGATATTGTTGCATATATATATGTATTTTACAATATAGTGATATTATTTATGAAATATGAATGGCCAGCTAGAGAAGTTTGTCAGCACTGTTTCTGGTGAGTAAACATAAATGCAGGAGCAGATTTAACACTATATTCATGTTAAATTATTTACTGCTTTGGACAATTAGTGTAAAATTGAGTAGAGACCTCCGTCAGTATGGTCTTTGAGCAATGATAAATTTACAGGGGGAGGAAAAAATGCAAACTTTTCTGTGGGGTTTTATTTCCAGAAAATAAATGCCACCAGCTCATCTGAAGGCAGTACTGTGGATATTGCCCTGCCAGGAGAGGGGGAGCAGGCAGAGATTGAACCCGAAGAGGCTCTTGAGCCTGAAGCCTGTTTCACGGAAGGTAACAGGGTATTTCTGGGCCTGGCTTTCCCAGGATATATATATTATATATATATTTGGAAATTGTTATCAAGCACCGAAAAAGTCAGCTTTTGCCTAATTCTTTTCATGCCCATTTGCTCATCTCTTTAAATCCATTCAGATGTTTCTTCCTCCACAGGGGAAAAAAGGAACTATTCTCCATGAATCTGAAAGTAACTTAGAAGAGAAACGTAGGAGAGAAATTGTACGAAAGAAAAGTGAAGTAACTCCCCAAATATAGCTTCCTCCTCCCCCATTCCACCAAACCCTCTTTTCAGGAGAATAAACACTTTCTTGAAAGAAGAAAACAAAAATAAATTAGTGGGTCATATATACTCCAAAATCTGGGCATATGCAGTATTTTTTTTAAAAAAAGTCTGGGTGTATTTTCTCAAATCTCTCCCTGGAATGTCATCTTTTGCTTCCAAAAACATTTTTGGACCACTTTGTGAAAAATTGAAATCCAAAAGCCTCAGTAAGATATTACTGAAAGAAAAAAATGATGCCCCATCCATCTTCCATGGTAGGAAACTGATTGGGTGGGACAGAATAGTTTTATTTCAGTATTGCCAATCATCATTATACTTAAAGCCATTAAGGGATGCATAATGCACACAGTTTGCCCTCTAATGAAAATAAATCACTGGGGAATCAGAAGAAGCAGCTATGGGAAGGTTTCCTCTTTGTTTCCAGAACCTCAGAGACTCAGGGTGGGATATTAATTTGAGCATCCTCCTTTCCTTAAATGCTTTTCTCACTGTATCCTGTGTCAGTAATTTATCTCTCCTCTTTTTAAACTTTTAAATTCAGTGGTCCATTGTACAGGAGTGTGTGAGTACTAGATACTACAGGTAGTACTTGACTTACTACAGTTTAGTGACCATTCAAAGTTACACTGAAAAAAGTGACTTATGATCATTTTTCACACTTAAGACTGTTGCAGCATCCCCAGGGTCATGTAATCAAAATTGGGTTGTTTGGCAACCGACTCATATTTATGGCAGTGGCAGTGTACCCGGGACATGTGCAACCTTCTGATGAGCAAAGTCGACGGGGGAAGTCAGGTTCACTTAACAACCGTGTTGCCAACTTCACAACTTTAGTAATTCACTTAGCAACGATGGCAAGACGAGTTGTCAAATGAGGCCAAACCCACTTAATAAATGTCTCGCTTAGTAACATAAATTTTGGGCTCAATTGTGGTTATCAATTGAGGACTACCTGTATACCACAACGTTAAAATAAGTCTTAAATAATATTTTAACAGATGAGATTTTGGCTTTAAAAGTCTGGAATGAAAAAGTCTTCCAGTCTTTTGAAAGGACATGATTTCTTTAAATCCTGGCTAACATAGGAATAACTCCAGGATCGGAAAATTTATACATCCTGCTGGATGCATTTTATCCATAGGACAAAAGTCCAGGTATTTTCCTTAGCTAAACAGAACTGTGCCAAGTCTGGCTTTTCTTCCCTCTGAGGAAGAATGAATTCCATCATTTACTTAATAGTTCCAGAATTGCTGATACACCTATTCAGATTATGCTAACTTCAGAGGGATATTAGAAGATTAAATACCGTGTATAAAAGTTATACTCTTTGGAGAAAAGACAGGTTTTTTTAAAAAATAAAAAATAAAACAAGAAAGTATCTGTCAGTAACATTTTTACTATTGTTATAACAGGCTGCATCCAAAAATTCCCATGTTGTCAAGTGAGTATAGAAGATGGCAAAGGAAAAATCTGGTGGAATTTTAGGAAAACCTGCTACAGCATTGTTGAACATAACTGGTTTGAAACATTCATTGTATTTATGATTCTCCTCAGCAGTGGTGCTCTGGTGAGGAAAAAAAAAAAAAAAAAAGTCTGGCTTTTCTTCCCTCTGAGGAAGAATGAATTCCATCATTTACTTAATAGTTCCGGAATTGCTGATACACCTATTCAGATTATGCTAACTTCAGAGGGATATTAGAAGATTAAATACCGTGTATAAAAGTTATACTCTTTGGAGAAAAGACAGGTTTTTTTAAAAAATAAAAAATAAAACAAGAAAGTATCTGTCAGTAACATTTTTACTATTGTTATAACAGGCTGCATCCAAAAATTCCCATGTTGTCAAGTGAGTATAGAAGATGGCAAAGGAAAAATCTGGTGGAATTTTAGGAAAACCTGCTACAGCATTGTTGAACATAACTGGTTTGAAACATTCATTGTATTTATGATTCTCCTCAGCAGTGGTGCTCTGGTGAGAAAAAAAAAAAAGAAAATCTTCTCAAAATGTTAATGGTATCAATGTTTTTAGAAAGAACCTGACAAGATTTTTTTTAGTGAGGTTGCATAGATTGTATTTTCAGATCTGAAAGCTTTAGTTAATTAATAAAGCCATGGAAAGACAATTGAGATTTTTATGTTAAAAAAGAAAGTGAAAGAGAAGATTAGAAAAATAAACATTTTGTAGCTTGCTATTTTTTTAATGTGTTATTGGAAAATGATTTTTTTGCCTTTTTCCTCTATTTTAAAATATGATTGGTGAATAATGAAAGCAACACATCTCTTTCCAGGCCTTTGAAGACATATATATTGAACAGCGTAAGACTATCAAGACAATGCTGGAATATTCAGACAAGGTCTTCACGTACATTTTCATTCTAGAAATGCTTTTGAAATGGGTGGCCTATGGCTTCCAGATTTATTTCACAAATGCCTGGTGTTGGCTGGATTTTTTAATTGTTGATGTAAGTATTGAAAAATCATAGTTTGCTTTGTAGCTATATTATCTACCATCTTTCTGTTAAGAACCCCCTGATAAGCTAAAAAGAACTGAAATAGAACACTGGTGTTTCATTAATAAAAGGCTATTCAGGAAATACTGTTGGCATTCTGATTAGCATAAAGCAAATTTTTGGAGCAACAAGTTGATCATAATTTTCTCTTTTAATTCATATATGCACATCTATATTGGTGCATTTTAAAATATTATAGCATTCTAACTTGTCTAGATGTCCTCTTCAACATGATGCCCCTTTAAATGATATTCAACTTCAGCAGTTGAAAGGTACCACGCTCAGTGGTGGGTTTCAAATTTTTTTACTACCAGTTCTGTGGGCGTGGCAGGGGAAGAATACTGTAAAATCTCCATTCCCTCCCCAATCAGCTGAGACGTGGGAGGCAGAGAATAGATGGGGTGGGGCCAGTCAGAATTTTTATTACCGGTTCTCCGAACTACTCAAAATTTCCACTACCAGTTCTCCAGAACTGGTCAGAACCTGCTGAAACCCACCTCTGACCACGCTGAAGAAGAATGATCTGGACAGTGAATATCTATCTGGATCTACATGAACACTGTTGCATAATGTGGTTGTTTAATTTTTGTTTTGATTTATAGTCATATTTCTGGCTCAGTATTAAGTGTGAATGAGACTACTATAGCTTATTTAAGAAACTATGACTAAAAGTTCATACATGAATCCAAATGCTCTATTAGAGAACAATTACATCCCTTGGCTTTTGTACTGCATCTCTTTCTGTGTTTTTCTTTTTAATATTGACTGCTCAAGTACTTTAAATGTGAAGCATTAGACAGCCTTGTATTCTTTGTCGCTTATCATATAATTTCATATGACAGATCTGTGCAACTTGTGACATGCCAATTCCTTCTTTCAGCCCTCTTTCAGCCCACACAATAAAATCTTGCAAAAATACATAATTGTAAAAAATTAAAATAATTATATAGATGTTACTGTGTAAAGATAGTCCTCGACTTACAGCAGTTCATTTAAATTACAGTGGCACTGAAAAAAGTGACTTATGATCAGTTTTCACACTTATGACCCAATGGTCATGTTATCAAAATTAGACACTTGGCAACTGACTCATATTTCTGATGGTTTCTGTGTCCTGGGGTCATGTGATCCCTTTTTGCAACTTCTGACAAGCAAAGTCAATGGAGAAGCCACATTCACTTAACAACAGTACAACTAATTTAACAACTGCAGTGATTCACTTAACAACTATGGCAAGAAAGGTCATAAAATGGGGCAAATTCTCTTAACAAATGTTGCAGTTAGCAGCAGAAAGTTTGGGCTCAGTTGTCGAGAAATTTTGGGCTCAATCATCAAGAACTACCTCTATATAAAAATCACTGCAACAATTTAAAAAGATTTTAAAGGCTGAGCCAAAATTATATCCATAAAAGTAAGCCTAGAAATTGTTTTTAATAAAAATTGTTTTTATGCGTATGAAGCACATAAAAACCAACACAAACTAATAAAGAGAAAAGATGGAAGGGAAGGGAAGGGAAGGGAAGGGAAGGAAAGGAAAGGAAAGGAAAGGAAAGGAAAGGAAAGGAAAGGAAAGGAAAGGAAAGGAAAGGAAAGGAAAGACATTTGAATACCTTTGGAGCAAATATAAATACAATTAACAGAATTATCTCTTACTCTATGATTTCCCCCAAAGCTCTTTTCTTTTCCTATTATTCCTTTTTTCTTATAATCAAAACCCATAACATTAAATACACCATAAACCATTAAACACCTGGTTAAAAATATGTAGCATGAAGCTGAACCATTTACTGTTATATTTAGTGCATTGCCTTGAGAAAACTCCTATTTTTATTTCCTGCCAGGGAGTGCAATAAAAAAGTGGAGGCGTCGAGCATCTAGTAAGCCATTCTGCATAAATCAATAATGGTGATCTTGGTTACACCTTGTTCTAGAATAGAGCTACCGGGTCTTCTTGTGCTTTCAGAATGCCATAAGCCTAATGTGTGAGAAATAATAGATGTGCTTGATTCTGCCTTACCACAATGAAAGTGATAAGTTGTTTGAGATAATATTCTCTGATGTCTTGTTTACACATGCTGTCAAGATGGGATGTTGATACATCGCTGAATTAATTGACAGGCAATGCTAATTATATTAACTATTTGAAAGACTCAGGGAGACCCAAACTGCTTCCAACCAGTGATAGCCATAGAAAAATTTTAAAACACAGGAACATCAAATAGACTTACACCCCCCCAAAAAAAGAAGTAAGGAATAACATGAATGCTATCAGAATAAAAAAAAATAGCAGATGTCTCAGTTTGCGGAATCCCTTTTAGCTTGTAAGGTTGACTGAAGAAATAATTAACTGGGTCTGTTGAATTAAGTCATAATACTAAGCTTTTGTCATTCTGAGAAGTGTTACCCTAAGAGTTCTGCTAGTGTCCCAGTTTTTTTTTCTCAACCTGCCCAAAGTATGTGCTTGATTTGAAAAACAGTCATAACTTCAAAGAAGAGTCTAAATCTTGAATTTTAAAAGATAAACTTAGTTGTCACACTGAAATAGTCTTAGTAGTTTGGAAGATAAATACCATCTACTTTCCTCCCTACTTCCCATTTTGCTTGTGTTGGTTAACTAACATTAAATTAGTAATAACAGTAAATAATAATAATAATAATAACAACAACAACAACAACAATGACAACAGAGTTGGAAGGGACCTTGGAGGTATTCTAGGCCAACCCCCTGCCCAGGCAGGAAACCCTAAACCATTTCAGACAAATGGTTATCCATTTAATTTAATTTAAAATTTGCTCTCAGTTTCATATCTTTTCCCCCAATGCTACTTTCTTGTTTTCTATCTCATTCTGTGGCAAAAGAAAAGTGAACTCAAGGCAATAAATTATATTTATATTATCCAAGAAGAAATCCACAGTTTTGAAGGAAACATGAGGAAATTGGACATTCCTGCCTTTCTGTTTAAAAGTTCTTTATGCCTTCTTTTGGAATTTATTTTAAGAATGAATTGACTAGATTAAAAATTGGTAAAAGGTGTGTATATGTGGGCAAAGAAACACATACATATATATATATACTCATATATAAAGTGTACTAGTGTACCATATATACAGAAAAAGTAATTTCTTTTTATTATATTTTTATATTTGTTCTTGAAAGTGAAATATAGTCTACCTAGTTTGAAAGGGCTAATGTAACCTAAAATAAATGAAGATTATCAAAGAGAGGATCAACCTAGAATTAAGGAGAAATTTCCTAACAGGAGAATAATTAATAAATGGAACAACTTGTCTCATACCCAAGTTGTGAGTGCTCCATCACTGGAGGTTGCCAAGAAGAGAGTGGTCAACTATTTGTCCAGATTGGTTTAGGGGGTATGGTATAGATTGAGGAATAGGTTGGACTAGAAGACTTCCAAGGTCCCTTACAACTTTGTTATTCTGTATTAGTTTTCCTTCCTAACTCCTGTTGATATAGGAATTAGAGAAATTTACTTCATGCATGAAATTGGATGGGTGAAGGAGATAATGCCAGGACCTTCAAATATCTCTTTGTAAATATTTCCACATTCTATAGCAAGGCGTTCTTGTGCTAGCATTTTTGGTCAAAAAAACACTGTGCAACTATTTCATCTTTCCTCCTTACTAGAAAAAGAGTATCATTTAAGAATTAAAAATGGAGGAAAATAGTTTAACCTCTCCAAAAATGGTGTTTCTGAGTAAATGCAATAATAGAATCCTAGTCTTGAAGTATGTGGGGGGGAAAAGTGGGGGGGGAAAGGGGGGGGAAATGTGAAGTTGCAAAAAAAAAAAATTAAGGCCAAAGAAAGTACCTATAGCACATGTGTTAGTGCTATTTTGTTCAAGTAGGTATAACTAGATGTGTCAACCCTTTGAGGTAGTCCAGAGCAGGACACCAAAATGATGAGTACTACTTTTATTATAAGGATACAAAAACAGATTTTTGTAGGAGCTTTCCCTTTCTCTGCCTTTATGCTCCAGAGAACTTGGAAGGGTCAAGCATTCTCAACATACATTTCTGGTTTGAGCTCAGATTTCTCTTATCTGAAGAATGCCTAGGCTACAGCTCTTCCTCTTCCTCAAGGTTATTTTCCACATGGATTATACCAGTTATGAGATGATGGGATGTGTGTGTGTGTGTGTGTGTGTGTGTGTGTGTGTGTGTGACAAGTTAAGAACGGCTGCGTTAGGCTTTCTCTTCCTCTAATATTAGAGACCCTCCTTTAGCAGTGTGGAAAAAAAATCAAAAGGAACAATAAAAACATAATTGTAATGTATGCAGTTGCAATAACATGTAGAAATTATTTGGTGGTAAGCAATAGTTCATTGGCCACTCTTTATTTGAGCCAATTTCGATTAATAAAAAATGGCAGTTTAGCTTGCAGATGTAGGAGAAAAGTGGTCCTGATCAAGACTAAAAGGAAAGAACAAAAGTTTCAACCCTTCCTGATCTTATGACAAAAACCTGTTCCAAACGTTTACTTTTATGATGTCTTTTTAGTAAGCAAGAAGAAAAAAACAGATGCCTATGTAAAGCAATAAGTACCTTAATTATTTTATTTTTTCTCACAGAAGTCCTTCAGACTCTGACTCCGACTCAGATTCTTAAAGCGGTTTTCCAGGAAACAACCATTGTTACTGAATGTGACCTGAACAGAACATTCAGCAGTGGTTTCACTGAATCTTACAATCTTACTGAAGATAAAGGAATCAGATTCTCAGCAGCTGTAATAGAAGTATCAGGAAATAATATTAATATACCTCTGATTGTCTGTACCAATTAGAACTATACATGGAACTAACTTAGGGGAAGGGAAGGTTCAAGAGTAAAACACGTCTTTACATGCAAAAAAAAAAAAAGCATGTTATTTTTATTTGGCTTCAGTACTGAAGAAAAATTCATGTGAACCAAAATGATCGCTCTCAATGCTCTATGGTCAGAGTTGATGCTAGGAACTTGGCTTGGAGGTACACTTTACGTACACTTATCTGTTCTGAAGGCAAGCATTTAAGTGTTCGAAAGGGGGAGTTATCAGGCACAATAAGAAATACTTAAGAGTCTGGTTTGATGGAACATAGTCTATGGGAATTTCATTTCAGTTTTGTGTCCTAGGCCCATCCATTCCAGGCAACATAAAAGCCCAGTTGGGGCCTGTAGAATCTCACTCAAAATATGTTCCATGAATATCTGAACTTACTTTCTTCTCTTTTTTTTCTTTTGTTCCAGGTTTCATTGGTCAGTTTAATAGCCAATGCACTAGGCTATTCTGAATTAGGGGCCATTAAATCACTTCGAACACTAAGAGCATTGAGGCCTTTAAGAGCCCTGTCACGTTTTGAAGGAATGAGGGTGAGATGTTAAGAAACGAACCTGAAATTAATATTTTCATGAAATAAATCTGTTTCTGCAATATAAGCAGTGATGTATCAGAGCAGAAATGTTGTCCTTTTTAACTACTATTTCATGCCATGGTCATAAACACTTCCAAAATATTTTCTTTAAAAAAAAACTTTCTACCACCTTCTTTGAGATATCCCCCATAAATTGTTTAAGCCATTTTAGTGCTTCCATGATTAACATTATGTTGTGTTTCAAGTATTAGGACATTCTTCAGGTGTTAGGGATAGATGTACATGTATGTGAACATCAGTATAGATAGCTACAATACATGTATTTTGAATCACAAACATGTATTTTTTTTAAACTCTCAAAATGTTGTATACACAGAAAATTAAAATTTTGAATTATCCAAACTAAGAAATATTGAAATCTAAAAGAAATATCTGTTGAGGGATTCCACCCTAGCCTAAGGACTAGTAGATCAGCCAAATCTTTAAGTCCCTCCAGAACTTCCACCCAATGGTGGAAGTTACCCAGATCTCAGGAAACCTAATTCCAGAGAGCAGGTACTGCAACAGAGAAGGTACACTTCCTGGTCTCCATAGATAACACAATTTGATTAAAGGAACCCAGAGCATGCAAACCAAGTCAGCTGATATCAGCCAGTCAGACACATAATAGACAGGTGGCCCCTCAAATAACCAGGCCCTCTGCCATATATGCCTTTGTAGGTCAATCACACCCAGAAGCAAAGTGGAGCAAGTGAAGGTTCCAAGTGGTTTTTAAGAGACCAGAACACATTGTACTAGTTAAGCTATAAGGTGACTGTTTCAAGGGCTCTCTGATCCAGGAAAAGATGCAACTGTGCACCAGATGGACCTGGGCAAGGACCTTCCTGATCACAGTTGCTGCCTGCTTTTGAACAGAAGACCCCAAGATGGGCTGCATTTAAACAAATGGTTGTTCATCTCTCCCTAAATTGTTAGTTTGAGCTATATTGATTGTTATCTTTTCTTGCCTGTTTATTTATTTCTTGAAGTCTGTGGCTTCATATATTTTGCATATTTATGTTCTTGTTCCAGCCATTACTGGTCAAACATATACGTACTTTTTACCAGTTATGTTCTTGGTATGTAACCTTTTTCTTTCTTTTTTTTTCTCCTCAGTGCACGCAAATGTTGTGATTCCATCTTACCAGGTTTTCATTTTTGTTTTTAATTTCTGTAGCGTTTAGTTTCTGTTTTGCCTTTTGGTGGGAGGGTAAACTTTAGCTTTCCTACTTTGACATGTATATTATTTTCCATACAGTCTCTGCATATAAACAGCTTCACTTGCAAAAAATAATAATCTAGGCCTTCTTCCCCTCCCCCCTCCCTTTTTCCCCCCTCTTTAATATGTACCCTAGGTGGTTGTTAATGCCCTTGTTGGAGCAATTCCCTCCATTATGAATGTGCTTCTGGTTTGTCTCATATTTTGGCTGATCTTTAGTATTATGGGTGTGAATCTCTTTGCTGGCAAGTTCTACCATTGCGTTAATACCACAACGGGTGAAATGTTCAACATCAGTGATGTCAACAATAAAACTGAATGTGATGAGCTAATACACAACAATCAGCAAGCCCGATGGAAAAACGTGAAAGTTAACTTTGATAACGTTGGGGCTGGTTATCTTGCTCTGCTTCAAGTTGTAAGTAATTTTCTTTCTACCCAACTGCCATGGCAATCATCTAAGTTCATTACTTTCACTCGTAAAGCTCCACATAAGTTCCAGTTATACTTGCTTGAATCAAGCTCAAAAGAGTTGCCTTTGATGAGATGGGTGACTATATATAGTAAATTTAATAAATAGAAATAAATAAAAGTAGTAGTGAAGCCGTTGCACTACTACTTTGTTGTTCCATGTTCACACCATTGTTCCATGTTCTTCCATGTTCAATTTCTGGAATTTCTATAAGTAAAAAAAAAAATCCTTATTTAAGCATGACCGCACTGTTTGATGATGATGTTCTCTAGATGCCACTCCATTGGATATAAGGCTTATTATAAGAAAGGAGAAGTATTATATAGGTTGTCAATCTAGTGAAATTCCCTTCCTGGGAGGTTTGCTTGTAGAAGTTAAAGGCCAGGTTAGAATCAAAAGGAGTAGAGTGATATATGGTAAGCCATTTTTTTGAAATGATACAGTTCTGTGTCAATATTGCAAGTATCTTTAGTGACTCCCACAGGAAATGCAACAATGATAAAATTCCCGTGGATCATGATGGTGGGATCCATATATCTTTTCTACCATTATTAGAAAACTCCACTGATAAAGTGATCCTGGGCTGCTGTGTAGTGACAATATTCTTTTTCTACAGGCAAAAACTTAAGAAAAAATGGAGTTAATACAATAGGATTGGAAATGTCCAATCATTATTCTTGTTTGCACAAGATTAATTTATTACTAAGAAGAGATTGAGATCAGATACACAGCATAATTACCATTTATTTGGTGATCCATCCACACTTCTCATCTCCAAAACGTACCCAGAATATTACTACAGCTACCTTGATAGCTGTTTCTGTGGTAGTGAAGAGTGTTATTAATTTTATTCTCACAACTACAATCGCTTTTTAGATAGGTTGGGCGAAGAGAATATTTGACTCAAAGTTATCCACTAAGAACTCTGTGGCTGAGAGAGACTTGATTTCTCGTGTCCTGATCCAGTAATTCCATCACTACATAATATATATATATATATTCAGTAAAAAATAATAAACCCATCAGTAGAGTGCACTAGTACAAGTTCACCTATTCTTATTGTTAGCTAAGCTCAGGAAGTAAATGCACCTTGGAGGACATTTTTAATTTTTCTTTGCATTAGTTCCAGTCCAGTATTATTGTATCAGCTCACATCTTCTTCTGTAACTTATCAAGATGCAAATCTAGGCTGTGAAGTACTGACTCAGCTCCTCTATTAAATAAGTATAAATCCTTCCATTCCCCACCATCCAATTAGAGCTGAAGAAGCTTCTTGGATGAGAAGCGAAAGGTCTTCAAAGAAAAACCAGAAAGTTTATTGCCTCTTAAAAAAGCACCTTTGGGACAACCATGACCTGGATGACTGAGAATCTCCTTAGACATTCCTCTATTAAATGTTTACATCAATATTTCCTGCATTTATGTGGCAAAAATAAAGTCACTACTTTTAATGCTTTGGATTATTGGATTTAGACTTCAGAATTCCAGGTGAGCTGCAAAAATTCATAGGGCCACTAGATAGCAGCATAGAAACCCAGAAACCCCTAACTCTTTGCTGCCCCTCAAATCCAATCTGGATTGTTGCAGCTTACATTTGACAAACTTGCACACTGCAAGGTGTGCATAGAAGTAGGAAAAATGTTTTATTTCTGGAACAAACAACATCCTGATGAATCTGTTGAATCATTCCAGATGAACTGTGGTTCCAAAAAACCTGAACATTTTGGTTGTTCCAGGCTTCAAAATGAAACCTGGGGTTGATGAAGAGGACAAAGGCTTCACCCGTTTCTGCCCTCCTTCCATTAGCTGTTTCCCCATGCAAGATATTCATTGGCCCTTCCATCATCTTCCTAACACTTTCTTTCACTCTGTCCTGTCAGCTGCCTCCAATGTGCCCGCTTTCCCTTCAACCACTGCCAATGTCCCAGTGTATATTCCACAGAATATACATATATTCCACAGAAGTGCCCACAAGCAGCTACTTCTGCCAGTGTTCCCATGCAGTGTTGGTATTCTGCCAACCTTGCCTCTTCATCAATTTTACAGTGCTTTTCTTCTCCTTATAGCTGCCAATATCTTGGCTTTAATCCTAGTTCCCCACACCTTTGCACACCTTTGCACTGACCTGAATAAAACAGCGGAAACATTCACATTTTGAATCATGCTCATTCCTAATATTTCCTCACGACCAAGTTACATCCCACTGATTTCAACAGAACTTTTTAAAGTAGGATTTTAAATCTGTTGCACATCTGTATCTCTTTCACTCTTTCCCTGAACTTTTACTCATTCTGATTCTGTTTAGGCTACTTTTAAAGGATGGATGGATATTATGTATGCAGCTGTTGATTCACGGGATGTAAGTAGCATTTCATATTCTATTAAACACAGAGAAATGTTTCTGCTTCATAACTGTGTATGTTGTATTTTATAAGCCATAGTTTTTCCTTTGCTAAAAAATTATATTTTAAATTAATAAAAATACTTAAAAGTATTTCTAAGTTCCTGTAATTGATTTAAAAAAAAGTTTCTCAGGAATGATGAATTGAAAGACATTTGCATTTAGTAGCTTGGATCCAGATTTGTCTTCCTACAGATGAAAAAGTTTCTCCCATTTGTGGAAATTTTCAGTAGAACATTTCTACAATGGAATGAAATGGGAAATGATCTCTGCTGGTTTCCCTTCTTCCTACTTTGGCCCCATCAGCTTTGGAAATTTGGGAAGAATTAGGAGGGCCTCCAAAACTACCAAGGATAGGATGCTATAGATTGTAGGGGGAAGAGTAGGACTATGTGGAAATATGGCAAGTCCCTTGTATCCTGAGTACATTGAGTATGGGAGAATTTCTGCTTGATCAAAGTCTACTTTCACAGGATGGATAGAAACAGGAATAGATTCCTAATTTACACTGAATTGTTGTGTTACAAAATAATTTGATTACTGCCTACCTTAAGTGATTGTACTAAGATACTGGATTGTTTTATGTCTTGTAGGTAGAAGAACAACCCTATTATGAGGATAACCTATATATGTATCTTTATTTTGTTATCTTCATCATCTTTGGATCATTTTTTACCTTAAACCTCTTCATTGGTGTCATTATAGATAATTTCAATCAGCAAAAAAAGAAGATAAGTATTTAAAGTATTTGCTCTATGTTCTAGAAGTAAAATCTACAATTAAAATACTACTATCTTGTCGTCCTGAGTTTCCAGTAGGTTTTTGCCAGCTACAGTTACCATTATTAGTTTATTTCTTTTTTACCTATAATCCTCCTCCCCAAACACATCTTCACTTTCAGCACGGGAACCAATATAAAGGTAAAGAAATAAAATGTTTTTATGTACTGGTTGACAAAACAGGAAAAAAATCAAGGGACTAAGAGTAGATAAAACTCATTTCTTCTAAATTATGTTACTATATTTTCACTGGGGTGTGTGGAGGTGTCCCAAGCATGATTCCAACACACAGCTCAAGTTGAGAAAGTGTAGTTTGTTCAAAATTGTAGTTTCATGAGTGATGGGAGGGGACAGAACTTTATAATTCAGTGCAGCATGTGATCTAGTCTTGATGACCTTTACAAAAATTGCCTGTTTGTATTTGGAATATTAATTTCATAGGGGGAGAGTAGATGTAGTTATTTAATAAGCATAGTTATTATTCAGGATGGGTAACAGCATAAAACCAAAAGTAAAAAAGGGATCAACAAATCAAAGCATAGTAAACTAGACATATAAATGGTTGAAACACAGAAAGCACTAAAAGGAAGTGAATTCTAATTCCCTTTCTAAAGGCAGATGGAGAAGAGGGGCTGGAGACAACTCCTAAGAGTAGGTATTCGATAACTAGGAAGTGATGCATGAGAAGACCCTATTCCACCCACACAACGGAGGCAGGGAGGAGGAAAGTTTTAAATAAGGGTATCCATAAAAGGCATCTCCTGCAGATCTACGTTCATAACAAGAAATTTTCCTAACAGATCATTAGGACCTAACCATCCAGAGTATTAAAAATTAAACTCTTATGTATTGAATTCTGCCCATAGGCTAGCCAAAACTAATGCAGTTCTTTTAGCATAAACATAATATATTCCTGGAATTTTGCACAGTTTGACAATAAACTAGCTGTATTTAACATTAATTGCTTTGGGACACTGTTCAAAGATTGTTTCACACACAGCAGGCATAATTCTGCAAATGTGCTTCTTGGCACCAGACGATACAAAGACAGATGTGGAGAAAGACTAGGTTATAAGCCTGGTCTTTCAGGAAGGGTTTAGCCAATCCTGCTTTAACTTCTTAAATTTATTCTATAATATTCTATATTTATAAATATTCCAGATAAGTATGGACAGCTAAGAAAACTACACTTCAGAAAAAAAAGCAATGAAAACATTGCACCCGTTCTATTAAAATGATCCAGCAGCAAAACTAGAGAAAAGAGAAACCGTTAATTGTTCTTCCTCTTTCTACTAAGAGCTGTGGTAGCACAGCGGTTAGAATGCAGTACTGCAGGCTACTTCTGCTGACTGCTGACAGCCAGCAGTTCAGCAGTTCGATTCTCACTGGTTCAAGGTTGGAAGCCTTTCATCCTTCCGAGGTTGGTAAAATGAGGACCCAAATTGTTGGGGGCAATATGCTTGCTTAGAGAGGTCTGTAAAGCATTGTGAAGTGGTATATAAATCTAAGTGCTATTGCTATTGCTACAACCAAATATAAACCAGCAAGAATTGCTATATATTCTTTGATCTCATAGCCAAAAAAGAAATCTTATCTTGTGAACCTACCGTGCATATTTTGAAGGGCAAGGTCAGATTTAAAAAAATATTATTCGGTGTATATGGTATTATACAGAAACTAATTCTTATGACTCTTCCAGGCCTTAAACTTCAAACCCAGTTCTTTTTATTTATAGAAATAGACTCAGGCCAGTGGATTTGATATGATATTGGAGTAATGTGAAATCGTTATAATGTAGTATTATTATCAATGGATTAAAATGTGTTACTCCATCATTACATAAATCAGTCTGCAAACATGTTGTGTAACTAGATTTGGTTTATTTCTTTACTTTGGAGGACAAGATATTTTTATGACAGAGGAACAGAAAAAATATTATAATGCAATGAAAAAGCTGGGTTCCAAAAAACCACAAAAGCCGATACCAAGACCAGGAGTAAGGATTTCTATTTTATACATTTTCTATTGTCAAATCACGCTTTCTAACTGTTAACATCTTGTTCAAAATAATATCAACTGCACTTCCCATAATGATCTGTGGACAATAAAATAGCTGAAATTGTAGCTTGTGTTATCAGATTTACGATTTTGGTTCAAGATTTGATTTTTTTCTTTTGATTTCTCCCACTTAGTGTAGTCGTCCCTTCACAAAAGAAGAAGGCATGAACATTAGTTAAACAAATGATAAAGGAAAAATAATCCAATACTAAAGAAAAATATTTTCTCAATATTAATATTTTTTGTTTTTGTTTTTACAGAATAAATTTCAAGGATTAGTCTTTGACTTTGTAACCAAACAAGCCTTTGACATCAGTATCATGATTCTTATTTGCCTTAATATGGTCACCATGATGGTTGAAACCGATGACCAGAGTAAAGAAATGGAAATTATTTTATCCAGGATTAACTTGGTATTCATAATTCTTTTCACTGGAGAATGTATACTCAAACTGATTTCACTTCGTCATTATTATTTTACCATTGGCTGGAATATTTTTGATTTTGTCGTTGTCATTCTCTCCATTGTAGGTAAGAACCATTTGTTTCCAAAAATACATAATGGCTAAACTTATTTACTAAATTGCATTAGATTTCTAATTCAGTAATAGGTTTGTAATCTGATTCACTAAAATCATGTACTAATTTTTTAGATTGCTGGTTCAGTAATAGGATTGTTTTATGTATAATTCAAATAATAGTTTATAGTAATTGGCAAATAGAATTAAATGTAAGCATGATCAAAATGATATATTGAAACACATAGAAAAATGCCAGACTTCAAATACAGACTTTTGCTGGATTTAAGTGCAATCATGATAAATTCATGGAGGACAGGGTTGCTAGCAGCTATATGCTATCACCTGAATCACAGACAGTTTATCTTAAATTGGCAGCTTCTGGCAAACAATAGTGGAAAGTTATTACTTGATGCATTTTGTTGGACATTGTATATCATAGAATATTATATTGCATAGGTCATCATCCTGATCCAACAAAGCTCTTAATATAGTTTAATAAACAAGTATAAAAGTTGAGAATTCTCCTTTCCCTTCTCATATGCTTCAATTCTCAATTTATATTGGGCCTAGGGCAGGGGTCTGCAACCTTAAACACTCAACAAGCCATTTGGACCGGTTTCCCACAGAAAAGAAAATACCGGGAGCCACAAACCTGGGTGGGCGTGGCCAGCTCGACATCACTCACTTCCACCAATCACATGACATCCCCCTTAGCCATGCCTATCCAGTTGGTCTTTAGGGCAGCGAACCAGTTGTTAAAAAACATTGTGAACCACAAAAGACAAAACCCTTTTGACATATCTCTCTCTCTCTCTCCCTCCCTTCCTCCCTCGTCTCTCTCCGTCTCTCCCCCCCTCTCTCTATGTCTCTCTCACCCTCTCTCTGTATCTCTCTGACTCTGCCCTGGCCGCTTCTCCATCCCCCGCAGTCGCCCTTACCTTCTCAGGCCAGGCGAGGAGTGACTGGGAGGGGAGGTTGAGGGGTGGGGCCAGTCAGTGGTGAGATCACCTGACGGAGCCACAGGAGAGGGCCCAAAGAGCTGCATGCGGCTCTGGAGCCGCAGATTGCTGACCCCCGGCCTAGGGTCAACCATAATTTGTAGAACACCTGATAGGTAGATCTTGCAACCCAGTTAAATAGCATGTCTTTAAAGAGCATTAAGTAAATCAGAGGACAGGTAAAAGGAAAATCTGTGATTTGTCATTATATTGAGTCAGCTCATGCTACATGCAATTGCAATTTTATAATAACGAGTTAAAAGGGATGTGAAGAGCATGCAAGAGACAAATAAGGGTTAAAACCTTCATTTATTGTTGTTGGGGATTTTTTGGGTGCCTTTGAGTCAGTTTGGATTCCTGGACAAGTCCCTGTAGACTTTTTTGACAAGATTTTAGAAGTGGTTTGGCCTTGCTAATTTCCTGGGTCTGAAAGCAAATGACTGGCCCAAGGTCACCCAGTTGGTTTTGTGCCTAAGATGGAACTAGAACTAATCGTCTCCTAGGTTCTGTCTTGGTGTCTTAACTACTACACCAAACGGACTCTCTCTTTGTGTGTTAGTGGACAGTATTACTGTCAGATGAGAAAGAAGGTCTGAAATACCTAGGACAAAAATTATTTCAAGTATTGAAGTTCTAGTTTGCTCTCAAGCATCTCCTTACGTATCGTCCTGTCTTTTGATGCTCTTGATTTGTTAAAAGATCCTTTGGGTTTTTTTGTTTTTTTAAAAATTGGAGATAGCATGTTGCAAGGCAAAAGAAGCATGATCTTTACTTCTAATGCAAGGAATAGGTAAAGGAAAAGGTTCCCCTTGAACATATGTGCTAGTCGTTCCTGACTCTAGGGGGTGGTGCTCATATCCATTTCAAAGCCGAAGAGCCAGCGCTGTCTGAAGACATCTCCGTGGTCATGTGGCTGGCATGACTAAACGCCAAAGGTGCATGGAACGCTATTACCTTCCCACCAAAGATTGGTCCCTATTTTTTCTACTTGCATCTTTTACATGCTTTGAAGCTGCTAGGTTGGCAGAAGCTGGGACAAGTAATGGGAGCTCACCCTGTTATGTGGCCCTAGGGATTTGAACCGCTGAACTGCCAAGCTTTCGGTTGACATGCTCAGCGTCTTAGCCACTGAGCCACCGCGTCCCTCCTAATGCAAGGAATAGGCCTTGCTAAAATCTCAGTAATGGTGGTGACTACAGCCAGTGCCTTGTTTGAAAGTATGTTCCTCTAGAAGAAAGACAAAGGTCATCTGAGAGGATAGGGAGCACTGTGGTGTATTTTGTGATTGATGCTATAAGTTTTGTCAGGTACAACTACATCCTCAGCAGATGATAGTAACTAACTAGCCTTGGCTGACCTCAAAAAATAAGGATTGATTTTATTTGAAAGGAAATCCCAGGGTTCTAGGCTAAATTAAATAATAATAATAGAACCTCTGAAAAAATAATACAGTGGTTCTGTAATACTGCCAAGAAAACTTTGTAAATTCTGTCCCAAAGAATAGGGGAAAATATGAAGGTATTTCCACGTATGAAATAAATCTAAGAATCAAAGGTTTGTTTCTGTCTTTATCTAACCTCAACAGATATTGTTCATACAGCATTCAAAGTTTTCTAGTATAAAAAAATTAAATTACAGACTAGTGAGCCTGTTAAGATATTTAATTTAGGAGCTGGAACAGTAAAGTGTATAATGGGCCAGAACACACAGTTGTCATTGATTGGTTGGAGAATGGAGGGGGGGGTGGCTCCTGCATGAGGCAACCTATATTATGATTGGTTGCTGGGAGAGTTTCCCTTTTACCCGCTTTTTTCTTCTGTGTGCTTAATGTGCTGTACTGTGATTTACCTGATGATTTACCTCATGATGTAGTGAGGTGCCTGACTATCTTGTTTACTGTAAATATAAATGTAAAATTATATAAAACTGCAAGTTCATGTCAGCTTATCACACAATAGATTTAAGCTTAATGTTAACCGCCCCAATCTTGATTGCAGAAAATATGACTTCAGTAACAGAGTTGTTAATGCCTGGAATGCACTACCTGACTCTGTGGTCTCTTCCCAAAATCCCCAAAGCTTTAACCAAAGACTATCTACTGTTGACCTCCCCCCATTCCTAAGAGGTCTGTAAGGGGCGTGCATAAGAGCACCAGTGTTCCTGTCCTAATGTTCCCTTTGATTGTATCCAATTCGTATGGTTATTTCATGCTTATACTTATATATACTGTGTGACAAAATCAATCAATCAATCAATCAATCTCTGACTCCATTTGGACTCTGGCTATGCAATTCCCTGACTCAGCCAAATAATTTTTACACATTTTCTTATGTTTGCAAATTGATTGTTTTAGAATTTGCCTAAGATAATAAAGAGTAACAGTCTTTATTTTTCTTAACTGTTAAGTTTATTGCTTGCTAATTTTTTTCAACATACCAGCATCTAATCAATATGTTCCCTTTGGACTAATATAGCAGTTTACATTTAGGAATCATTTAAAACTATTGTAATTTTGTATGCTTAATGCCCAGCTTCTGCTTTATAAAGTAATGAGAAATAATGGGCGCTGTAAAAATGTCGCTTTTAAATATTTTTTCTTTTGCAGGAATGTTCCTCGCAGAGATTATTGAGAAATATTTTGTATCACCTACCCTGTTCAGAGTGATCCGACTTGCCCGAATAGGTCGAATCCTGCGTTTAATCAAGGGTGCAAAAGGGATCCGCACTCTGCTTTTTGCCTTGATGATGTCTCTCCCTGCCTTGTTCAACATCGGTCTCCTCCTTTTCCTGGTCATGTTCATCTACGCCATATTTGGAATGTCCAACTTTGCCTATGTGAAAAGAGAAGTTGGTATTGATGACTTGTTCAATTTTGAAACTTTTGGCAACAGCATGCTCTGCCTCTTTCAGATCACCACCTCTGCTGGCTGGGATGGCTTGCTAGCACCAATCCTAAACAGTGGGCCTCCAGATTGTGACCCTGAGATAGACCATCCGGGTAGCTCAGTCAAGGGAGACTGTGGCAATCCTTCAGTTGGGATTTTCTTCTTTGTCAGCTACATTATCATCTCATTTTTAGTTGTAGTCAATATGTACATTGCTGTCATTTTGGAGAACTTCAGCGTCGCTACCGAAGAAAGTGCTGAACCTTTAAGTGAGGATGACTTTGAGATGTTCTATGAAGTCTGGGAAAAGTTCGATCCAGATGCATCCCAATTTATAGAATATAGTAAACTTTCTGATTTTGCTGCTTCGTTGGATCCTCCTCTTCTGATTGCCAAACCAAACCATGTTCAGCTAATTTCGATGGATCTGCCCATGGTGAGTGGCGATAGAATTCACTGCCTTGACATCTTGTTTGCCTTTACAAAGCGTGTCTTGGGAGAAAGCGAAGAAATGGATTTGCTCAGAGTGCAAATGGAAGACCGCTTCATGGCAGCCAATCCATCCAAAGTTTCATATGAACCAATTACCACCACATTAAAGCGAAAGCAGGAAGAGGTGTCCGCTACCATCATCCAGCGGACTTTTAGGCGTTTCCTCCTAAAACAGAAAGTTAAAAGAGTAACTTCTATGTATAATAAAGAAAAATGCAGAGATGGCGACGTCCTACCAATCAAAGATGTGACCTCTGATAGGTTTAACGGGAATTCCAGTCCAGAGAAAACCGATGAGAGCTCCTCAACTACTTCTCCCCCTTCCTATGATAGCGTTACTAAGCCAAACAAAGAGAAATACGAAAAGGGCAAAACGGACAAAGACCTTAAAGGGAAAGATACAAAGATTAGCAAAAAGTGAAAAATGATCATTTGTATTATTTGTTCTTCAACTTGTTTACAGCCTTTGAAGGGGATGTATTTGTCAGCAAAGCTCCACTGGAGAGTTATGCTAAACTGTCAGCATTTATAAATATATTACATGTATATCTATGTATAGATATAGACATACACAGATATGTCTCTATATGTACGCTCTCTTTCAAGGTTAGTGCCTATAACAAGACAGTGACTCCCTAGTCACCGGACCTTAACTCTGGAAAACGGAGCGGCAGCCTCCAGTTGCTCTTGCTGAAAAAGAGAAAAGGGATGAAAGCTATCACACATCCAGCAAGTTACAAGACACTTAATTCAGTAAGTGTTCTCACTGTGTGTTCTTCATCAGCCGCATTCGCCATATTTTCGCATGTGCACACACGCAAACACAAACACAGTATAGGTGAATTTATCTTTTTTTTTTAAAAAAAGAAAACCAATCCGCAGGGTGTTTATATGTGACTATTTTTGTAAATGGGGTTTCTGTTGTGGGAGGGAAGGGATGGGGGAACCAGGAGCAGGTGTTCCACTCTCTAATTCTCTATAACCTTCAGATGGGGGGGGGGAGCAATTTGCTCGAAGAGATGCTGTGCGCTCCTAGATTGTGCGTGGAACCCTTGTGGCTTCATCCAGCACAGGTTTTCTCTGTTTTGCTGTTTCAGCTAGGAGCAATTTTATACTTTCTGTTAAGAGGCAACCTCTTATCCCTGCTAGTTATACCAATTCCAAGATGCATTATTTTTTACGCTGGTTACCAAATCAGAAAGAGTGCACATGCACATACTTGTGCTTGTGCCTGTGTGCACGCGCGCACGTTGCACACACACACACATACAAGTAGTATCTTAGTCTTAGGGATTTGTCTCAACCGAGTCCCTTTGCTAAGATAGGATTATCTTTGCACTGAACAATCACTTAGGTCACAGGTTAATTCCTAATACATTGCAGCAGATAGGAACAAGGAATACACAAATGTTCTGTGTCGGACGTGCCTGTTGATTCAAGGTAACAGTCAAAATGTTCAGAGGAGAGAAATAGTGAACTAAAATGCCCTGAAAGAATGGACAAAAAAAAAAAGGATTCTATTTTGTCTTAAAGTACTGCGTAATCAGCTGCTCTCAGTATAGTATATGCCTACATTTTTTAAAAAAAATAACACTGCTACAGGTATAAGTTGTGAAGACCTGATTGTATATATTTGACCCTACAGTTGTTCTGGACACAACGTTATTTCTGCAAACATGAGCCTAGCAGGCCTAGCTTGCAAACTATTGGTAAAACCTTGCATTCTGTGCCATTATAGATAATTTGGAAGATGCTGAAGCCTGTGAATATTGCCATTGCTACCAGTGTGCTGTGATCCTTCTACCAGTTACCTTTATTTCCTATAGGAAGTGCTGAATGAAAACAGTTCTTCCTATCACTGAATTATATAGTTCGCAGTTATTGATCACTTTTCTTTTCTTTTTAGCTTTTTGAAATTTGAGGTGGCTACTCAATGGTGTAGACCAAGGCTATATATGGAACAATGCAAGCTGTTTAACCTGTTGACAGTGCGATTAGCATATATAAATAATGTAAAAATAAAAAGCAGTATTGATGTACATAAACTACATCGGTGCTCTTTTTGTTTCCGTGTTTTATTTTATTTTCATTGTATCTTTCAATTGACCTCTCCACAGTACTAAAAAATAATAATAATTAATGACCATTTGTTTATTTCTTGGTTTAATGACACATTCCACATTGATGCCTCGGAATGAAGAAATTGTGCTCAAGCGAAGAGAGCTTATATGCTAGTGATTTATAACGCTGCCATATCAGTGATGATAAATTACAACGTTCTTGTCAGTGTTGCATGAATGACATCAAAACCACTGATTTGAAAGTTCCAGTCGAGCTGACTGCCACCCTCAATCGGCAAATTTCCCTTCATTCCTTTGATCATTTTAGTTCTTTCTTTTGTTGCTGGAGCAAACAAAAGAGGCACACTATACTCTTCTAAAATGCTGCAGTGGGAAAAAAAATATGTGTTGTTCCCATTTATTTCATTAGATAACAAGCCAAATAAGTGTTTTTCACATTTATGGCTGTTGCAGCATCCCCATGGCCACATTACCAAAAGTCAGACACTTGGCCACTGACTCATATTTATGACGGGTTTTTTTTTTTAATTTGCATTTATATCCCGCCCTTCTCCGAAGACTCAGGGCGGCTTACACTATGTTAAGCAATAGTCTTCATCCATTTGTATATTATATACAAAGTCAACTTTTATTGCCCCCAACAATCTGGGTCCTCATTTTACCTACCTTATAAAGGATGGAAGGCTGAGTCAACCTTGGGCCTGGTGGGACTAGAACTTGCAGTAATTGCAAGCAGCTGTGTTAATAACAGACTGTCTTAGTCCGTTGAACCACCAGAGGCCCAACAGAGCTTGCAGTTTTTATCACCTTTTGAAGCTTTCTGACAAGCTAAGTCATTGGGGAAGCACAGATACACTTAGCAACCATGTTAGTAACAGCTGTGACAAAAAAGTTCGTAAAATGGGACAAAACGTAACAACTGTCTCACTGAGCTACAGAAAATTTGGGCTGAATTGTGCTCTTAAGTCAAGGACTGCCTGTCTTGTACCTAGAAGGGAAAACATTTCCTCTGAAGGAGCAGGACTACAACTTTGGGGTCCTTTTAGATTCATGCTGATAAGTGAAAAGCCATGACCAGGAAGGGGGGGAAGTCTTTTGCACAATTCTGATTGATATACCCATTACAGCTTTACAGGAACAGATGGTAAGTGGGAGTGACCTTGGGACACAACAGGAAGAGCCACAGACTGAACAACTCTCATGAGAAAAAGATTTTTCATCCCGCAGAAGGGCGAGGCATGGGAAATGTTTCAAAAGGGACCCTCCCTACTTTTCTGGACAAGTAAAAGAAAAAAGGAAGAAGTGTTGCAAGAAGCTGTTCATGTAATCTTACCATAAAACTAGAGTAGTACTCATGGTTGTACTCCTCAAAGATAATCAGGAGGAATCAACCAAGTAATATGTTCTCCTTACCACCCATATGGATTAATGCAATCCATTCTACAGGAGGTTTCTTTTGAAGATCATTGCAGAAACTGCTATTAGTTTCCAAAGCAGTAATCTGCTAGCTGGTGGACACCTGTCATGAATGCACATTAATCCCTGTGCTACAGGTCCTGCATTGGCGTCTAGATGCAGTCAAAGTTCAAGTTCTGATTAATAAAGCCCTACATGGCTTTGAGCCCAGATGTCTTTAGGAGTCTATTTTCCAACTCGAATTGACCCACTGGATTTGTTCGTTCCCGGAGAAGTTGTTAGTGGTAGTTCACTTCCATGAAGTGGGAAAAGCTGAGATACAGAAGCGCTGCTTTTCTGTATAGCACCTGCTTTTTGGAGTAGTGTCTTGGTTGAGTTCAGTATGGCTCTCCTTGGAGTGTCATTTTGGAAGATGCTGAAAACGAAGCTCTTCCAATAAAACTTGTGGTGTAAGCAGCGGCCATTTTGAGGTTGGGGGTAAGGAGATTTGCTGGTTTTAGCTTTGATTTATGTTTATGAAATTGTGTTAAGCTTTAATTTATATGCCTTTATTAACTGCTGGTGAAAGATCAGGGCCACAAGTAAAGGTCCAATTAAACTGATTTCCTGCTAATACCAATAGCACTTAGACTTATATACCGCTTCACAGTTTACAGCCCTTTCTAAGCGGTTTACAGAGTCAGCATGTTGCCCCCAACAATCTGGGTCCCCATTTTACCCACCTCGGAAGGAGGGAAGGCTGAGTCCACCTTGAGCCTGGTGGGATTCGATCTGCCAAATTGCTGGCAGCTGGTGATCAGCAGAAGTAACCTGCAGTATTACACTAACCCAGTGATGGCTAACCTTTTCCTGACTGAGTACCCAAAGTGTGCGCCCAAACCCCCAAAATGCAATGCACCTCCCCCCCGCATGCACACGTGTCCTCCCCACATGCACACGTGCCATAGGTTTGCCATCACAGTTCTAACTACTGCACCACCACGGCTCTAGTCATTTGTGATTACCAGGATCTTCTCAACTAATGGTTAACCCCCGCTTGGGGTTAGATAAAGATCAGCAGAATTCAAGGTAGGTTGAACTTAGTTCCATTGTGACTCATAAGGATTCTAGGCTGATCCCTCTTTTAACTCCACCTCCAGAGTCTTCCATTTCTTTTACAACTGCAATTTGAATGGAGAAATGAATGAAGCCCATTATGCTACTGTTGCCTCTGGGAGCAATAGCAAATGTAATGATGAAAGAGATAAATGTCAAATATTATTCTCTTATGCTATGATTTAATTTTAAGCAGCCCAACCAGAAAATTACCAAGATATTTTTCACTGTTCTAAAGTCAAGTTCCCTTTCCTTCTCAATATTCAAAACCACAAAATGCAAGCATCCACCGACAGAAATTCTACAATTGACTTCCAGTTGAGTTAATTCATTACCGCTCATTTGTTTATTCTGGATCTTACTGAAAATCATTATTTGCCACTTGCTGTTGCATTTCAAATGAGGATTTGAATGAAGCCATGCTGATTTATTCTGAAATAATCCTCAGAACCCAAAACCAATATTCAATGTATGGTGCTGACCTACTGATTTATCTTTATTCACATAAATTGAAGCATTTTGACCTTCTTGGTAAAAATACGCTGCAGTCAGCATCATAGAGGGAATAAAGATACTGCAGTGAACTGAAATGCATTACCATCTCCCTGGAGAAAAGGCCTTTATATCCATCTCAACCACAGGAAGCAGGTTAAATAAGTAAGTAGGAAGGTGTCATGAATAATTTACAGCTGGGGAATTCTGGGAGTTGAAGTCCACACATCTTCAAACTGCCAAGGTTGAAAAACACTGATTTAAACCAGACTGCCTTAATTGGAATACTCTCCCTTCAAATCTATGCTTTTTCCTGTGTGGGGAAACGTATATGTGGATGCAGAACAAAGAAACTGAGTTATTCCAGATAGCCATAAGGCCAAGAAACAACAATCAGAACAAAAAAGCTAGCTTGGCCCTGGGAAGCACTGAAAAAAACTTCAGTAAAACTCCAGCATGGTTTATGCAACAGTAAACCATACAGTGGGTTGCTACATGACTCTAGTGTTTGTGACTAGAAAATCATGGTCAGTGGTTTAGCACAGTGATGGCTAACCTTTTCTGGACTGAGTGCCCAAAGTGGGGTGAGCACCCAAACCCCCAAAATGCAATGTGAGGACGGCCCCCCGCAGGTGCCCTGCCCCCGCGTATGCTCATGTGGCCCCTGCATGTGCCCTTGTGCATGCATGCAGCCTCCTCCACATGCATGCCTGGCCCCCATGCATACCCCCTGGGCCCCAAGCATGCCCCACCCCCCATGCATGCATGGCAGAGACCCAAAGACCAGCTGGCTGGTGGGAGGTACGCATGCACCCAGTTGGGGTGACGGCTTGCATGCCCACAGAGGGGGCACTGTGTGCCACCTCTGGAACGTATGCCATAGGTTCGTCATCACGGGTTTAGCATGTGATTCCAGCTAACTGTAATTTATTTAGTAAATCATGCTAAAAGGAGATTATAGTTTAGTATGAACGAACTCATAATAGCTCTCTAGATCAGGGCTGTCAAGCCCAAGGCCTGGGGACCAGATCCGGCGTGAGGAGTACTTAGATCTGGCCTGCAGGGTTGCCCTGGAAACAGAGAAGGACCAGCCTGCGGTGTCTCTGAAGCAAAAACGGAGCTTGTGAGGGCCACGGGCGGCCCTCCTGAGTTCGATTTTCGCTGGCAGAGAGTTGCAGGAGGCCGTCACAGGCAAAAACGGAGCTCGGGACTCCATTTTTGCTGGCAGACCACTTGGGTGCCCCCAACACGAATGACGTTGAGCTGACCATACACACCCTGCCCCCCAAGGTCAAACACAACCCTAATGAGGCCCTCAATGAAATTGAGTTTGACACCCCTGCTCTAGAGAGTTCTTTCCTAAGGATCAAGAAAACAGAATTTCTTGGTACTAGAAAGGTAAATGCTTAGAAGTTGGAAAAAAAATACTTGAAAACAAATTCAAAATGCCATCAGCTGACTAATTCATCTTGGAGCTAGTACTAGTAGCTCACTAGTTTTACATTGAATTTTTCTGCAGGCATAGCTACTGTATGTTGTATCTACCTCCACACATGGGATTCTGTTGTTTCAACTTTGGGGATTTTCTTGGTATGTCATTATTATTTATTAGGGTATGGTGTTTTTACGTTAGTTAGGAGACTACAATGCAATTGCACAGTAGTAGCTTGGCTGCCAAGGTATGTGCTCCCCTGTAGGAAATGCTCAAGTGCTTCCCATGGTGTCCTACAAGAGAGCAAGCTGGCTTTGCACCAGAAAGAAAGACAAGTGGCTCTTCCTGCAGTGTTATCCACCCCCCTCCCTTCCCGGAACTGCCTAGCAAATGGGCACCACAACTGGGAAGGTTCAGAGGGCAGGAATCTGATTTTCTGCACAGAGCACCACTGAAGCGGTATCTATTTTATCTACTCACACAAAACATGCTTTCAAACTGTTGGGTGGACAGAAGCTGAGATGAGTGACAGGAGCTCATCCTGACACGCTGCACCGGGACTCAAACCGCTGGAGCAGAAACCATCTCCAGTGGCATTAAGCCACTGAGCCATCGTGCCTGTTAGTATGTGATGAAGTACTTTTTTGTGACTGTCTTGGAATCACAAAAGCTTCAACTGTCCTTTCTCGGAGTTGAAGCAGCCAAACTATCAATAAACTGCTATTTGCTCCTTGCTTTGTTTGCATCTTGTCCTAGTGTCAACCTATAAACTGGACAAGACTAAGAAACCAAGTGGTCTAAAACTTCTTTTATTGGTATAGTTATTGGGACAGAATCTTGCAAGTCCGAATGTGCTTCCCCTCTCTCTCCCTTTACCTATGTGAACTAAGTGGGTCCTGACTGAGACATAAACTATTTTCTTCCTGCTCTTCTGATTGTTATGATTGGTAGAAACTCTTCCTCCTGCCTTTCAAGGCCATTCCCTATTCCCTCTACACCTGGAACTGGGTTTTTTGGATTGCCATAGAGTACAAATGATCCTTCCCACCCCTAGTTTCAGCAGCTAGATGTCATCCTCCAAGAGACTTCCCTGTGGAATTTAAGTTGTCATGGTGATGGGGCATCACCACCTGTACGTCCCTGCCATGGAGACAGACAGCTGCAATAGAACACTTTGTTTAGCTGGCATTGGATGCTGACATTCTGCATCCATCATGTGACCTCACTGGGCGGGGGGGGGGTGGGCAGCATAACTGAGAAAAGGGAAAAGCTTCCATTTTTCAAAGACGAGACAGCAATGTAACATTGTACATTTGCAAGATTTGATTTCAGATGATGATGATGATGGATGATGGATGGTAATGACGATTCAAATTCTTCAGCAGGAAAGAAAACCTTCAGAAACCTTATTAGGTTTAACAACTTAAAAAAGGCAGAACGTGAAAAGAGGCTGGGGAAGGAAAAGAGGAGTAAGGCAATGGGCATGATCAGTGGTAGAGATGGTTATGCCCAAGAATTTTCAGATAATGTACCTCTCTCAAGAGAGGACTCTGTGCTGTTCTTCAAAGCATTCTGTGCTGTTATTTCTGAAAAGCAGAATGGGTAACTACAACTCTACTAGTTACAGCAGCAGCCGTGGAGTCAAGGGTTCTTGTGGTCTGTATCTGATTCACAGTCCTGATGACCTTTGAGGAACTGGGGCTGCAGGGAGACAGAAGGCAGCCAAGAAGCCTTTTTCTGAAAGCAGTGAATAAGATGGTTGGATGCCAATCATCAAGGCAAGGCTCAGCCAATGTTAGAAGTCAGTGGATGATGTTGTCTCCCTACCAGGGGTGAAATCCAGCAGGTTCTGACAGGTTCTGCAGAACCGGTAGCGGAAATTTTGAGGAGTTCGGAGAACCAGCAAATACCACCTGTGGCTGGCCCCAGAGTGGGGAGGGAATGGGGATTTTGCAATATCCTTCCCCCAGGAGTGGGAAGGAAATGGGGATTTTGCAGTATCCTTCCCCTGCCACAGCCACCAAGCCACACTCACAGAACCGGTAGTAAAAAAATTTGGATTTCACCACTGCTCCCTACAATGCAGCAAGAACAAAGATAGAAGTCAGAACTTTAACAGGAAACTGTCAAAGGAAAGGTGCGAATATTCTTGAGTATAAGTGCAGGAAGTTACAGGAAAGACCTATCAGAATAACTAAATCTGTATTGAAATTTCAGAAGAAAACTGGCTTTTTTTTCACCTGCAAACGTTCTTGATTTTGTAGAGTGGTTTTTACAGTATGTGTTAAATATGCATCTGTAGCTGAATACAATCTGGGTTAATCAACAGTCATGGAACCATAGGGTTTGTGGCAGTGGTGGGTTGCTACTGGTTCGCCCCAGATCTGGCAAACTGGTAGGGGCAGCGGCAGGAGGCTCCGCCTACCCACCCAGACATCTCTGCGCATGCGCAGAAGCACCGCACGCCCGTGAGCGAACCAGTAGCAAACGAAACTGAAACCCACTACTGTTTTGTGGGGGTAGGAGGCGTGTTGTGCAGGATCCTTGTGAGCTCTTTCCTTCAGGCAGCACAGTGTCACAGAAAGTATGATGAAGGTCATATGCAACCTTCACATTGCACAGCTTTACAAGCGCTATTATTTGAGGTAGAAACATTTCAGTAGGCTTGCCTTCCTCCATGACTACCTATTAATTTCGTTGAAGAAATTAATCTAAAATAGAAAGACAGAAGTTTCATAATATTCTCTTTCTCTCTGTTGCTTTGAATTAGACCTTTGACCGTGAGGGTAAGGCTGCTTTGGCTTGCACCAAAGGCTGGTAAAATTGTTCGTGTAAACCACATTCACACAACTTAATTGCGCTCATGGAATTGACTCGTATGTAAGATGACAGTTGGAACTGATCTAAATGATGAAAATGATTGTGCCCTGTGTTTACAGATGCCCAGAAGAACTGTATTTGTGAAAATTAGCCTTCATGGTTACATATGCAGCCAAATTCTGCCACCTTGTGGAAAGCTGCTACAATAAAATTATCTAAATTTGATTTTATTGCTGCTGGAATAATTGCTTTCATCCACTCTTCCCTGCCTGAACATCTGCATTTCCAGGTATTGCACTGCTTTTATATGCCATCCACATGACAACAATCAGATCGTGTCAACTCGAACAACCGAAAATTCAAATCTCTATCATCACTATCGTTTTCATCACTATCTCTATCATCCATCCATCCATTCTAATGTGCTGCCGTCATATATGTTAGAGCGATGTTGACAATGTCAGCCTCATGACAAAAATCAAATTCTTTGTCTGGTGAGTATAAAAAAATGAAACTGCCCACAGAATTAATATACACTTATGATGATACTGCTCTTAAGCTCACTGATCACTGTGCAGCACCATAGAGATAGTGAAAGTTACGAACACTGCAACTAAATGGTTTAAAGGTCAAAAGGTGCTCCTCCACAAAGAAAGATCGCATCAGCTGTGACTCTGTTTCCTCTTTCTAGCCTTTCTCTATAAAAGCTATTAAATTATGTGAGGAAAGTTTGGCTGCATTTAGCAGGACTAAAAATGCTTCCTCCTCCGGAAGGCTCCTAAGGACCAATCAGAAAGCATTTTGCAGCAATTCATTGCAGAACGACTCTTTCATTCATTCACAGATTTCCTGTGGAAAGAAACAGGATGGATGAAGAGGCGGGTCTTATAGTTCTGTATGGAACAAATGGCTTCTGGAATTTCTTTATTTCTTTCTTTTATTTATTTATTTTGTCACACAGTATATATAAGCATAAGCATGAAATAATTATACAATATATAAGCTTTTATATGAGTATGAGTATGTAATAACTATATTAATTGGATATCACGAAAGGAAACAATAGGACAGGAACGGTAGGCACGATTGTGCTCTTATGCACAATCACAATGCATTCAGCCTTGCTTCTTCCTTGCAACAAAATAAAAGATAACTCAAAATCAGATTTTATAAGGGTTCTTTATGCAGACAACGGTGAGATTTTAACAGTGAATATTTTTGTAAATCCGTGAATAGCATTGGCACAGTGGTTAGAGTACAGTACTGCAGGCTATTTCTGCCACCTGCTGACTGCCTGCAATTTGGTAGTTCAAATCTCACCAGGCTCAAGGTTGACTCAGCTTTCCATCCTTCTGAGGTTAGTAAAATGAGGAGCCAGACTGTTGGGGGAAATATGCTGACTCTGTAAACTGCTTAGAGAGGGCTGTAAAGCACTGTGAAGCCAGGGGTGGGCTTCAAAAATTTTAGCAAGGACTTCTCTGCCCAGTTGCTGGATGGTCATGGTCATGGTGGGCATGGCCTAGTTTGCCTCCTACACCAAGGTGGGGGAGCATTTTTGCCCTCCCTGGGCTCCGGAGGCTTTCCTCAAGCCTCCGGAAGGGCGAAAATGGGCTCCCCAGGCTCTGGGCCCTTCCCGAACTTCCAGTAGGTCTGTTTTTTGCCCTTCCCGAGCCTCCACACATGCCCTGTGTTGTATATGTTCCCATTGGAGGGGAATTTCAGCAGGAAAACATTTGAATCCTATTGGTTGTCAACTGATCCAGGTGTGTATAAAAGGAGAGCATCCTGCCTGTGTTTTTGCTGAAGTCTCACACTAAATAAAAGAGCTGTTGTCACTGGTCTGGTCTCAAGACTCCGTCCTTTACCCAATCTAACATTGGCAACGAAGGTGAACCACTGACCAGATCCCCTGGGCCGGCTGTACAGACCTGAGACAAAGAGAACCAACCCTCCTGAATAGCTGCCAAGATGCCTAAATCTGCCAACCATTTGAGACCTTTCGATCCATCAGAAGAATCCTGGGACATGTTCATGTCCAGATTCGACTGTTTCTTAGGGGCAAACGACAATCATCTACTGCCCGACAATTGGAAAAGGGTGCTTTTTCTTCACAATTGCAGTCCAAGGGTCTTCAGAATGGCGACTGCTCTAACGTCTCCCAGACCGCTCCAGCAAGTCGATTGGAATGTCCTGAAGGACACACTTCGTGCCCACTACGTGCCAGCCCCATCGAAATACGCCAAGCGCTACAAATTCCGCCAGCGGTTCCAACTATAGGGAGAATCAATCACCAACTTCATTGCCGCGCTCTGCCATGCAGCCACCATGGCTGACTACAGGGACTCCCTAGACGAAGCCCTACTAGAGCAGTTCCTTTGTGGCGTCAGGGGTGTCCAGCTGAGACAACTACTCCTAGCAAAGCACAATCTATTGTTGCAAATTGCGATTGATGAAGCTAAGGGGTATGAACTCTCCAACCTAACTGCCGCAAACATGCAACAACCGGGGGCAAGCAAGACTCTGGCAGCCACACGGACTGCCCCGGTTCATTTTGAATCCGCCCAAATTGAGCCACCAGATACCATGTCAAACGAAGAGAGGGGGGAGAAGAAGATGAGGCAGCAGCTGTTTGCCGAACAGATTGTTCCCCCCGAAAGAGCGGACTCACCTGTTCCAGCTGCGAAGGAGGCCATCAAAGGAACAACTGTCATTTCCGAGATACAGCGTGTCACCACCGTGGAAAGAGAGGCCATTTGGCCCAGGTATGCAGGACTATGCTGCTGATTCAACCTTCCTACCAAAGAGAGCGAGGGGAATGGCGGCCAGCTAGGCAGCAGACATTACCGCGCAAGCACGAGCAAAATGGCCACCACAAAAAGAGCACAAATTCAAACCAAGTCACCATCGGCAGCGCCGGCACAAGACCCGAAGAAAAAATGTACACCATGATCACCATGGACGGACAGAGGATCAAGATGGAGATCGACACCGGCTCACCCATCACCATAGTGTCCTGGTCCATGGTCCACGAATTGCTGCCACACATCAAGAGGAATCAATTACAACCGCAATACCTGCGGCTTCCAGGGGAACCGAGTCCCCGTGGATGGCATTGTCACCGTAAACGTTGTTTACGGGCAACACAAAAAGAAGCTGCCAGTCACCATCGTACGAGGTGACCTCTCAAGCCTCATGGGTTGGGATTGGATCCGTCCCCTAGGAATCGGTCTTTACGGAGTGCTAGAAATTCAAGCAGACTGCCAACACATGAAGGATGACCTACTTCATGAATTTCAGGACGTTTTCACCGGAACCTTGGGCAAGTACGTGGGGACCTCTATTTCTTTCAACCTAGACCCTGGGATAGCACCCGTTAGACTAAAAGCAAGGAGGATTCCCTTCGCCCTTAAACCCAAAATAAATAAGGAACTGGACAAGTTAGTTCAGCAGGGAATCCTCATCCCCATTGACCATGCTCGATGGGAAACCCCCATAGTAACTCCCATCAAATCCGATGGGTCTGTCCACATCTGCGCGGACTACAAGGCAACCCTAAATAAAGCCCTGCAAAAGAGTTCCTATCTAGTGCCAGTAGTGCAACATTTGTTGCACTTTTTGGGGGCGGGAAAAGTTTTCGCAAAACTTGATCTAGCCTAAGCTTACCAGCAATTACCCGTCGACGATGCCACAGCAGAAGCCCAAACGATAGTGACCTATAGGGGAGCCTTTAAATGCACCCGTTTGCAATTCGTGGTTAGTGTGGCACCCAGGTTGTTTCAAAACTTTATGGAGAGACTTTCACAAGGGATCCCTGGGGTGGTGCCTTACTTTGATGACGTCTTAGTATCTGCTGAAAACCATCACCAACTAACGTCTAGACTTCGAGAAGTCCTGACTAAATTCAGAAACACAGGACTTCAACTAAAACGAGAAAAATGCCAATTAGGGGTGCCATCAGTCAAATTCCTGGGTTACAGAATCGACCAGGCAGGCATTCACCTCACTGAGTCTAAAGTCAAAGCAATAAAGGAGGCACCCACTCCTAGGGATAAGACAGAGCTGCAAGCCTTTCTTGGTCTCCTGAATTTCTACACTGTTTTCTTAAAGCAAAAAGCCACAGTGGTTGAACCCCTTCACAGACTGTTGGCTAACGAAACTCCCTGAGTCTGGGGCAAGAAGGAAGCAGACGCATTTTCTAAAGTCAAGGGACTCCTGACAGAGAACAGTCTCCTAATCCAGTATAATCAAACCCTACCTTTGGTCCTAGTTTGTGATGCTTCCCCTTTTGGAGTGGGGGCTGTCCTTAGCCATTGGTTGCCGAATGGGTCCGAGGCACCCATTGCTTACTTCTCCCGAACCCTGTCCCGCCCAGAAAGGAACTATAGCTGACTGGACAAGGAAGCCCTGGCTGCAGTCTCTGGGGTAAAGAAGTTTCACAAATACCTTTTTGGGAGATGATTCAAACTCGTTACCTACCATTATTGTACCTACCAGGATTGTTGGCTGGGGACCGACCCACTCCCATCGCACTATCACCTAGACTGACAAGATGGGCATTGTTCTTGGCAGCCTACGACTACAAACTGGTCCACCGCCCTGGCAAAGACTTAGCCCATGCCAATGCTCTAAGCAGATATCCACTTCCAACGCTGGTAGATGACCCAACCCCGGGGTCGCCAGCTCTGCTCATTGACTCTATAGTGACGGGTCCATTGACTTCAACAGCACTAGCAAAAGCATCGCGCCGCGATTTTCAAATAAAAACGGTTATGGGTTGGGTCCTCAGAGGGTGGTCCACGGGCAGATTGGCAGATGAGTTCAAGGATTTCAGCAATAAGCATAACGAGTTGGCCACACAAGGGGGTTGTTTGTTGTGGGGGGACAGGGTTGTAGTACCTGTAGCATTAAGAACCAGGGTCTTGGAAATGTTGCATGAGAGCCATCCTGGGATAGTTCTCATGAAAGGTCTCACCAGAAGTTACGTTTGGTGGCCACAAATAGATAAGGACATAGAAAATTGGATTGCACAATGCCCATCATGTCAAGAGTCTAGACCAGCACTCCCCTCCACCCCTGTTAAGGAATGGGAATGGCCTCGAAACCCATGGTCCCGAATCCACATCGATTTTGCTGGCCCCTTTCATGGCCAAAACTTCTTAATTATCGTTGATGCATATTCAAAATGGTTAGAGGTGTCCCTAATGAAATCAACAAATACTGAGGCAGTGGTCCGAGTCCTCAGGAAGCTATTCTCCACACATGGCCTTCCCGACACACTAGTGTTCGACAATGGTCCCCAATTTACCTCACTACAATTTGAGAGCTACCTGGCCGGTTTGGGAATCCGCCATGCACTCTCGGCGCCCTACAAACCAACGACGAATGGTTTAACTGAAAGATTTGTACGATCCACAAAGGAAGCTTTAGCATGTTTGGGTCCAGGGGACTGGCAAGAACGAATTGACATTTTCTTAACCGCTCAGCATGGCACGCCTTGCCCGGCCATGGGCCTAAGCCAGGCTGAACTCCTCATGGGATGCAAGCTTCATTGTACCTTGGATCGCCTTAATCCGAATTACTCCCCCGATAATTACCAGGGGGACGAGAGGAAACTAGGGAGTTTGAAATAGGTGACCCAATTTTTGCATGAAATTACTTGGAAGGCGCAACATGGCTAGCCGGGCAAATAGTAGAAAAAACCGGTCCCAAATCATATAAAATCGACATAGGGAATGGGAAAATTAAACGGAGGCATATCGATCAACTCCGTAAGCGAACAGTCCAAAACTCTAGCCCTAACTACAATCCAATTGTTCCAACAGCTAACTCAAACACGACAGGACCGGTTGACTTACCTGAGGTCTTCGGTGTCCAGCGCTGCTCCGGTCCACTAGAATCTACCACCGACCCAGCAGCAAATAATCCACAAGGGTTTGAAGAAATAACCTCCAATAGTCCATAAAATAGGGCCCCAATGGAAGAGCTGGGAAGTGTGGAAAGCACCTCCAACCAGCATGCTTCCCCCGCCAAAACTGAACTGCGCAGGTCAAGTAGACACAGGGAACACCCTAGTTATCTACACGATTGCGTATGTTAAAACATGCAAGGCCAAGGCAAAGTGCATTCTGGGGGGTGAAGAGTGTTGTGTATGTTCCCATTGGAAGGGAATTTCAGTGGAAAAACATTTGAATCCTATTGGTTGTCAACTGATCCAGGTGTATATAAAAGGAGAGCATCCTGCCTGTGTTTTTGCTGAAGTCTCACACTAAATAAAAGAGCTGTTGTCACTGGTCTGGTCTCGAGTCTCTGTCCTTTAACCAGATGACACACTTACCTGCATCCAAAATGGGCTGCATGGGGACTCCTGGGAGGGGCAAGATGGGGTGGGAGGGGTGGGGTGGGGTGGGTGGGGCCAGCCAGGAGTGGGATTTGGGGGTTTTCCGAACTGCATAGAATTTTAGCTAGGGGTTCTCCCGAACCCCTGCGAACTCCCAGCAGTCCATCCCTGGGTGAAGTGGTATATCAGTCTAAATGCTAATGCTAATATACATATACATCTCTGAGCAGTATATGAAAAAGTTACCAAAGATCCTGTCAGCCCTTCAAAGAGGCAGGTTAGGAAAAAGGGATCACAAGAAATACAAAAGCTGTACTGTATTGATATAAGCTACACAGGCAGTATTCATTTAATGACCATGATTGGGATTGCCAACGTGATCATTATGTGAAGCAGTTGCTTCGTGAAAGTGTCCCTTTTCGTATTACCTTGCTTCAGTTTTCATTTGCTTTACAAACCTGTGAAAGCCATAAATATGAGGATTGATGATAAAGTTATTTTTTTTCACTCTTGTAACTGTATAGGATCACTAATTGAGACAGTTGCTAAATGAGGACTCCCGGTATTAATAGAACCTTGATGGCTGGGCCGCATTTTTCCTTTTCTCCCCTTTATATCAAAGAAAATCAAGGCAATTTTAAGTTTCTTTCTTTCTCACACTTTGTTTCTCCGCTTATGTTTTGTTATCTCTGCCTGAGTCCTTTCCATCTTGGTGCTCCTCTACAGAATTCAGTGGTGGGATTCAATTTCTTTTACTACCGGTTTTGTGGGCGTGGCTTGGTGGGCGTGGCATGGCTTGGTGGGCGTGGCAGGGGAAGGATACTGTAATAGCTCCAATCCCACCCCACTCCAGGGGAAGGTTACTGCAAAATTCCCACTTCCTCCTGATCAGCTGCGACTTGGGAGGCAGAGAATAGATGGGGGCGGGGCCAGTCAGAGGTGGTATTTACCGGTTCTCCGAACTACTCAAAATTTCCACTACTGGTTCTCTAGAACTGGTTAGTACCTGCTGAATACCATCTCTGCTACAGATTCCCCTTTAGCATTTTGTAAAAAACAACAATAATAAAAACATGTCAAAATGCTTACACAAGTCTTGACTGGAAGTATTTAATGTCTTTTAAAAACACATTAAAATATTTATTATTATATTCTATTTAAGAAGGTTAAGATAGCTACAGAGTGAAAGTGCAAAATAGAGAAACTGTTGTGCCTCGTCCGCTTTCCCCGCAGCCGGGGCCTTCTTATCTGCTTCCAAATGCTGAGGAATGTCTTAGCATGCCTCCCGGCCCCAGCCCTGGCTCCATGCCCAGACAGGCTGAGGAAGAAGAAGCGCCTCCAGCCCCCAGCCCTGGCTCCATGCCCAGGCAAATGGAGCAACTAGACCCCTCCCCCCCACAGCATGTGAGCCTGAGGAAGGTCAATTACCAACAGCTGCAGACTGGAGTGACTCTCGCTTCAGGAGAATTGATAAGCGGCGTCAACAGAAGGAAGGGAGGGGCAGGCCGGAATAAGTGCTGAGTCATGGAGCCACACCCCATGGCCTATATAAAGGATCTGCTTTCTGGCATTCTCTGAGTCAGGCAAAGTCTACCTTATCTTGCTGAAATCACTTTCTGGTCTCCTGCCTGCCTTGAGAACTTTGCTAGGACTTTGGCAGAACTGCAGAGGCACGCCTGATTCGGATTTCCCTGACCTGGCCGTCAGCGGAGGAGTGGGACACGACAGAAACAATGTGGGAAACAGAATAGCACACAGATCCTATTGAAAGAATATCGGATATACAATATATATGCAGTAGAGATTTTTTTCTCATTGCCTTCTTACTTTGATTTTTTCCGCACAATTTAATATTTTACTGTTCCAGAGAAATGCTGTCTTCAGAGTATGCTAACAAGTGCCCTAAAGAGCTCCCACCCCATTTGCTTGAAATCTTGCAAGATTATCCAACTTTAGTGATGATGGATGCTGTCATCTTTTCATTTGGTGACAACACAAAGAAAAACGTCTCTGTTCCCACACAAGATCTCCTCACTCTGGTTTAAGACTTCATTGTTCTAGGGTAAAAAAAATGAGGTGGGATACAAGCTTGTTGAAATGACTTCCAAATTTGACAAAATTGCTCACGATTTCAGGTGTCTTTTTTAATAGCAGCTTAGTTTGGGATTTATTATTAATAACTTGTCTTTTGCCAACCTGCAGTCTAGAATAAATGGGACGTGGTGGCTCAGTGGCTAAGACACTGAGCTTGTCGATCAAAAGGTCGGCAGTTTAGTGGTTCGAATCCCTAGTGCTTCGTAATGGGATGAGGTCCCATTACTTGTTACAGCTTCTGCCAACCTGGGAGTTTGAAAGCACATAAACAATGCAAGTAGAAAAATAGGGACCACCTTTGGTGGGAAGGTAACAGCGTTCCGTGCGCCTTTGGCGTTTACTCATGCCGGCCACATGACCACGGAGACGTCTTCGGAGAGCGCTGGCTCTTTGGCTTTGAAATGGAGATGAACTCTAGAATAGGGAATGACTAGCACATATATGCGAGGGGAACCTTTACCTTTACCTTTTAGTCTAGAATAAACTAGGCAGACTTTTGCTTGCTTCAAAAGAGAAATATATGAATGAATATTGCAGTTACAAAAAGCACATCAAAATGAGCTAATATTATGAATTAAATTTGACCCTTCATAATGAAATATTAAAAATATCTTGGTTGTGTACATTATTCAATGATATTTCGCAGACAGTCTTCTATTTAGAGTAGACTTAATACTCATGCATATTTTAGCTGGAATCATTTGGGGTACATACGCATCCTTTTCTTGTATGTACATATTGTGGCTTCACTAACATAATCTGTGCCTAGCAAATGAAAACAATGCAGCAGAAATGGTATTCTGGAAACTGTTAGGTATGAGGCAGTTGCTATGGCAAACAGATAAATGTATCTTGTGGGCAAAGTGCTTCAAATCTGAAATGTTTCATGCTTGAAACACACCTATGTCCAACTCATAACTGTTATTCTAAGGCTGAATCAGTTTCTGATTCAGCCTTAGTTTACTAGATCCTGCAAGATGGCACTGCCTAATCAACAAGATCCAGAATGTACCAATTCTCCCCAGCCATATCCTTGGATTCGAGGGAATGTGAGTAAACCTTATTTGGGACGGAGGTAAACCTATAGCCACTGAGGATAGGATTTGTGTAAGGATCGTCCTCTCAGTCCATCTTTAAATAGTAATGTGTACAGACTCAACATTGACTTAACAATCTTGGGAGACAGAGTAAATGAGCTTCTTGGATGATATAATCTACGAATCCTGTCTTCTCTGTCTGTCAACTAAATCACATTTAGTAGATAGCTTATAAAACAAAGTGGGATTTAAAGGATGGAGAAAAATTTCCAAGAACTAAAAGACTTCTATTTTATCATAAAAGGGCAACATTTTCCCTACACTATTTACATAAATTGGTTAGCTATTTATTACAAAAAATCATATCCCCGCTTTCAAATACTGTTTTTTCCTTATGTGACATTAAGTCAGCATTGGCTATTAGCAACCATGTAGACTTTCTCCAGGATAAATTATTGTCCCCAACGTGACCCTAACAATAAAATAAGAAGTTGAGCCAAGAACAACCAAACCAGGGATAAAATGCTCCTGGTTCGGACCGGATCGTATCATCCGGTAGCAATTGTGGCCAGTAGTTCGGTGAACTGGTAGTGATGGCGAAGCAAAGCTCCACCCACCCACCCGGGTATCATCACTTCCTGGGAACTGCACTGCGGATGCACTTCCAAACTAATAAGGAAGGTAAGTAGATTTTCACCCCTGAACCAAACTCTGAAACAATAGACAAACGTGATCAGAATAATTAAAGTAGATCAGGGAAAGTTACAAGAATCAGAAAAATGGCCGATTAATTACTGCTAGTGGGAGAATACAAGAATTGTGTGTATGGTAGGTTTGGGATAGACTTATGTAGGGAATTTTGGATTGGAGTTCAGTCTGATGCTTAAGCAATATGGAATTGTAAAATCTTTCTTAGAGCTTTTTAAGATCTGGGTTGGGGGCAGTGGTTAGAATGTAGTATTGCAGGATAATTCTGCTGACTACCAGCAGTTCAATCCTGACCAGCTCAAGGTTGACTCAGCCTTCCATCCATCTGAGATTGATAAAATGAGGACCATGATTATTGGGGGTAATATGCTGACACTGAAAACTGTTGTAAAGCATGATGAAGTGATATATATACATGTGTGTGTGTGTGTGTGTGTGTGTGTGTCTGTCTGTCTGTCTTTGGTTATTCGGGCTAACCCTAACCCTAACCCTAACCCTAATCCTAACCCTAACCCTAATCCTAACCCCCACTAAAATCCAAGACAGAGAACAAGAAAATGGCAAAGCCCTCCTCCCGTATATAAAAGGCACCACAGACAGAATCAGCAAGATCCTCCACAAACACAACATCAAGACAGCATTCTGCACAAACCGAAAAATATCCACCATCCTAAAAAACCCCAAAGAGAAAATTGAGTTAGAAAATCAAGGAGTATATGAAATCCCATGCACTGCCTGCAGCACCACATACATCGGACAAACCAACAGAAGAATAAGTGCACGCATTGAAGAACATAAGAACTCAGTCAGAAAAGAGGAACCAACTTCTTCCCTGGTCCAACACCTTAAGGCCACAGGACATAAAATTGACTTTAAAAATACCAGAACTATCGCCAAAATTGAACACTTTAACAACAGAATAATCAGAGAAGCCATTGAGATAGAAAAATGCCCACACAGCATGAATAAACGAGATGATACCTCCCAACTACCAGCCATTTGGAAACCCGCCCTTATTGACAAACGAGTCCCTAACGTGAAGAATGACGCAAGACCCATACTCACGAGTGCCACACGGCATGTCACCACCACACATCCACGCGGAAAGCAGACTCAAACCCACACCGATGATGAAGTACGACCACGGACCAGAAGCCAGACTGCACACAGGAATTTCAGAGAAGGGGTCTGGTGATGATCTCAAAAAAAACAAAAACAATGGTCAGACCAGATTAAAACAGTTAATCTTCCAAATGCAGAATGGCACTTCGACTTGCTTCAAGGAATGGACTGGGAACTAATAAAGAAACCAGATGCTTTACTTCTTAGATACAAACAATCACTTAGCATGATTATCTCATTAATGTATAACCAATTATATCCACATCAAAAACAAATGAAAATAAATTGTGTTACAAAGTCTCCATGAAATCAATCCTGGATCTTGGTCTATGAACATTTCTGTACCTGTTAATCCTTGCAAAAAAAACCCTTCCTATTTCATTTAATATATTATCACATTGTTTGTGCAACAACAAGATGACCTAGTTTTTAGCATGTGCATTTACTTAAAGCTTTTTTACTAAAAATAATAATAATTAAAAATTAAACAAGTACCGGAAAGTAATCCTTTTCATATCCTTTGTGTTACTGCTGGAAACAGTATTCAGTAACTGAAATATAAAGCTGTATGTCATCCGTAAACAGACTTCTGTGTATCACATAAGATATGTCAAATCATTCACTGGGAAATATAAATATTTAACAAAGACAGTTTATATTTAGAAGTTGAGCTTCTTAGTATTTAATTGTATTTTTACTGATATAATGGAAAGTAAAGGACACATACCAATTAATAAAAATGGAACCTGAGGTGTGTATTTGCCTTGTACAATTTTTTAATGGAGAAGTACATGATGCTGGACTGCGCCAAGGGTTACATAGCAATTTGGGCTGGCTGAACATCACAGCTCTGAGAAGTTTGAGAGATTTGAAAATGTTAAGGGGTGAAATGAGCATCTTAAATAATCCTCATGGCACCCATTCTGCGTCTTAAACTCTCCCAAAGTGAGAAAGGACCAAAATGTTTGGCTGGGAAACTGCCAGGTCACACGTAACCCCACTACATACAATATAATTCATTATCCTTTTAGGCTTTTCAGAAGCACAGTAGAATTTGCAGAATGGAATTGTATCTACATTTTTTAAAATCTTTCTCAATAATGTTGGAGGTATAGATCCAATGGCACTGACTCTTCTGTGCCTTATGAGCTCCTGAGCTTCAGGGGAAGAAGGGTGTAGAGTGAATGAATTATGGGTTGACTCTGTGACCATTTTTCATCTATTGTTTTGCTTGAACCTTACCTAGGAGATTTCTAGGTTGACCCAGATATTTTTAGTCTCTCCTGTTAGGGATGTGGTGAGCTAGATAGCTTTAACTAGTCTTTGCTGTAAATACATTTCCTTTCTGTTATAAGGGGGTCATCTGAACAATTAATTGTTGTTCAGTATGGACAAACTCTTGGGAATGTTCACATAACCGTCCAGAAGACTTCAACCCCCAACATAAAGAAATCACACAGAGAGACTAATCATGAAATTTGCCTCTTTGGAAGAAAGGAATATAAGGATAGATACAACATTATGAAAAATGTATGGCGGCAGGATTCACTCTATTGTGTCAATTATATTTTTTTTTAATGATCCATACAGTCTCTCAAGTCTGTCCCTATAAACTAGTCACAAAAGCCCCTCCCTCCCTCCCTCCCTCCCTCCCTCCCTCTTTCTTTCTTTCTTTCTTTCTTTCTTTCTTTCTTTCCTTCCTTCCTTCCTTCCTTCCTTCCTTCCTTCCTTCCTTCCTTTCTTTCTTTCTTGTTATGGTTAATGGACCCACATACCCCAATAGACCAGGGGTGGGTTCTAATTTTTTTTGCTACTGGTTCTGTGGGCATGGCTTATTTTGTGGGTGTGGCTTGATGGTCATGTGACAGTGGGTGTGGCTTGATGGCCATATGACTGGGTAGGCGTGGCCAACTCAATGTCTCTCATGTCAAGGGGTACCTCGCCTGGCCCCTCCCCTCCCAGCCATTCCTTGTCATACCCAGCCTCAACGTATCTATAGTTCTGCAAAAATGTTGTTCACTTTTTTGCAACTTTATTATCTACATACTATAAATCAGGGGTCTCCAAACTTGGCCACTTCAACTCCCAGAATTCCTCAGCCAGCTTTGCTGTCTTAAAGTCTTAAAGTGGCCAAAGTTAGAGACCTCTGCTATAGATGCGCTTTCATGGACCACTGAAAGGAGGAAATGGCTCACATGCTTTGCTCAAGAATGTGATAGGCAACAGTCTTTTAAGGGGCTGCTAGAAAGAAGGGGGGGAAGTATTTTCCAAAGCACCAGAAGGCAAAACAAGAAACAATGGATGGAAACTCAACAAAGAGAGAAGCAACCTAAAACTAAGGACAAACTTCCTGACAGTGTGAACCTATATATTTCAGTCATAATTTCACATATAAAATAGCCATTCATGTAAAATAGCCATTCATGTAATACAACCTGCATATTGTTCAAAACAATCCTTAGTATTATGGCTGATGTTTGACAGCAAGCCTAAAATCCCCATTCCCTCCCCATTCCAGGGGAAGGTTACTTCAAAATCCCATTTCCTCCCCACCCCACTAATCTGTTCTGGGAAGGAATCAAACTGCCCCCTCTTCATTTCCCAAATAAAATATCCCAGATATTTAAGGAATAATCAAGCTGCTAGCAAGGAACCTGCCTGGAATTCCACATTCCTGCCAGCTGCATAAAGGAAACTTTGTAAGCAGAAAACAGCTACTGGAAGTTCGGCTCCATTTATAAGCAGGCAGAAAACTAATTCAAGACAGGATTCTTCACAATGGAAATTGCCAAAACCTTTTTAGAAACACAAAGCCCATGTTGCACAAACCCCAAAACTTCAAAAAACATTGAACCATATAAGAATTCCTCCTCTTATTCAATTTGTTGTTCAGCTGACTCAGAACGGAGCTTCTAGCCGCTCTGTCAATTTAAAACGACAGCGTTTCCCACCCCCCTTCTTCTTTGCCAAGCGATCTCCTGGCTGAGAAGCAGCCGATCAATTTAAAGGGACGGTGTCTTTTTTTTCTTTCTCTTCTTCGACAAGTGAGTCTTGATTTTTTCCTTCTAGCTGATCTGCTGGGAGTCAGGAGGCAGCAATAGAGGCCAGGCAGAATTTTTACTACCGGTTCTCCAAACTACTCAAAATGTTTACTACCGGTTCTTGCGAACTGGGGAGAACCGGTAGCAACCTACTACTGCAATAGACACATCCCAGCATGGATAAATGTGATGGTTATGGCAGTAGGCAGCCAATGTTAAAATCCCTGAGATTAATTGACATATGTATTTCCCCAAGGAGCATTTCATAAACCTGGCATCTGTCCAGAGCTTGGCAAGGCAGATCCAGCACAGATATTCTACCAATCTGAATCTTCAAGCTGATTGTATTACTTAAAATGAAATGCCAGCTGAGTGGTACAGTAATTAAAATACAACTTTTGCCTGTCAACCTAACCATGCTCACAAATACCTTGTGGACTCCTCCATTCGGGACTCCTTAGATTTCTGAAAACATTTCCACCATCCCTTTGTATTGTTCTTTATTGGGATATTGCTAAATGGTTGGATTATGCCGTCTTTTCTGTGATAAGAGAAGGTTAAGAGAAACATGTAACTTACTGAGGCAAGTGTCATAGATTTTACTCATTATAGAGAATATAATGGATATAAGTCTGCAAGTAGCTAGGCACCTGTCTACCAGCTGAGATTTCCATTGTCATGCCAACTGTATAAAATGTATGCATTGTCTCTTTTAGCAAATAAAATATGACATACTCTTTTGATTTGGTTTCTTAGAACAGAGGTGTCAAACTCAATTTCACTGAGGGCCACATCAGGGCTGCGTTTGACCTTGGGAGGCTGGGGTGGGCGTGGCCAAGGTGGGCACGGCCAGCATGACATTACTCGTGTCGGGGAGCGCCTATGGTGGCCCGAGCACTCTGCCAGAGAAAATGGGCTCCTGAGCTCCATTTTCTGCTGCAGTGGCCTCTCACAACCCCTTGCCAGTGAAAACGGAGCTCAGGGGAACCACACGTGGCCATCGCAACCTCCATTTTCAGCTGGGATGGCATCCTGCAATCCTCCGCCAGTGAAACGGAGCTTGCGAGGGCCGCATGCAGCCCTCCCAAGCTCCATTTTCACTGGCAGAGGCACCACGGGCCAGTCCTTCGTTGTTTCCAGGCGGCCTCACATGCCAGATCTAAGCATACCATGGGCCAGATCAGGCCCCCAAGCCTTGAGTTTGACACCCCTGTCTTAGAACAACTGGATTGAACTGGAGTGGACTAGTTATATTACTCTGGCCATTCCACCCTTGTTGATCCAGGAACAGGATTAGTGCTTTCACATTTAACATAATATTTTCTCTCTGTTTAAGATTTTTTGGGGGGTGGAACAGGGAGAAGAAATAGAATAGAATAGGGGCCTCTGTGGCTCAGACTGCTAAGACAGTCTGTTATTAACACAGCTGCTTGCAATTACTGCAGGTTCAAGTCCCACCAGGCCCAAGGTTGATTCAGCCTTCCATCCTTTATAAGGTAGGTAAAATGAGGACCCAGATTGTAGGGGGGCAATAAGTTGACTTTGTATATAAATATACAAATAGGATGAAGACTATTGCTAACATAGTGTAAGCCGCCCTGAGTCTTCGGAGAAGGGCGGGATATAAATGCAAATTTTAAAAAAAAATAGACTTCTTGGCCAAGTGTGATTGGACACACAAGGAATTTGTCTTGGTGATGTAGAGATGTAGAGATCAGATGAATGTAGAGGCAACGTATGACCAAAAATTAAAACCTGTTCAGTGGAGATGTACAGTACTTCGAAGGCATGCTTCAGTTTAGTACAGCTTTGATTATCTCATCAATGCCCCAGTTGAAATGGAGATGTTCTTAGAAGTGGAGACCTGAATCATATGAGTCTGAAGCCCTTTGTAGTCTTTTGAAGTGTGATGATCCTAGAAACAACGAGAGACAAGCAGAGAATCTGTGTGCTAAGAAAAAAAAAGAGAGGATCATTCTAGGATAGAAACAAAGATGTGGGTGGGAAACAGTGCAAAAGAGAAACTCAGAATTTCCACTGGTGGATGTCACAAAGAAGCAGACAGATGCATAAAGATTGCTAAAAATGCAAGAAGATCTGTGCTAGAGCATTTTGTTTTATTTTTTATTAGTTTGTAATATAAAATACAAAAATACAAAAGAAAATAGTAGGAAAAGAGGGGAGGGAGAAGGGAAGAGAAAAGTGTAGGGAAAAGGAAATAAGGAAAAAAAAAGACGTTGACTTCTGACACCCTTTTTACTTTTACATAATAATATAAACTAGCCATTTCTATAACAACAAACCTATCTCTAAAATCCAAAACCAAAGTTTCATTTTTTTCCCACCACAAGCATAAAGTCCAGAAGTGGTTTCCAAGTAGAAAAAAAAGTAATTGTGTTTTTTTTGTTTCTTTAATCAAAGCAGTCAATTTAGCCATCTCGGCTAACTCCATCAACTATTACAACCATTCCTCTATTGTGGGAATCAAAGTGCCCTTCCATTTTTGTGCATAAAGTAATCATGTTGCCATCAACATATATAACATCAAAGTTCCATTTTTCTACCCTCAAGTCTTTTTGAGCATTTTAAAAGTTCCTGGGCAAAATCTGTGGCTGCTGATTAGAAAGTTTTAAGCATCATGTCTTCCCTTCCTTATTTGGATGTTGAACCACAACAGCTTTTAGTTCACAACAAGTCCCTTGACAGTCTGCTTCCATCTGACAATGATAGGATACTGCAATTCTTTCTTGATTGTTGGTCATGGTTTTGCATTGTTAGTGTAGGCCAGGGGTGTCAAATTCAAATTCAATTTCATTGAGGGCCACATCACAGTTGTGTTTGACCTTTGGGAGGCAGAGTGGGTGTGGCCAGGGTGGGCGTGGCCAGCATGACGTCACTCATGTCAGGGGCACTTGTGGTGGCCCGAGTGCTCTGCCAGCTTAAATAAGTTCCCAAGCTCCATTTTCTCTAGCAGAGGGTTTCAGGAAGCCATGACAGCCGAAAACAGAGCTCAGCAGCCTATTTAAGCTGGCAGAGGCACCACGGGCTGGTCCTTTGCTGTTTCCAGGGCGACCCTGTGGGCCAGATCTAAGCACTCCCTGGGCCGGATCCAGCCCCTGGGCCTTGAGTTTGACATCACTGGTGTAGGCAATGTGCTTGCTGTAATCTGAGATGAAAAAAATTGTGTGTGGGTTACCAGCAAGTCTCAGCAAGTGCTTTAGGAAGTGATCAAAAAAGCAGTCTGTTGAAATGGCATCAGCTTTACGGAATCAATCAAGCTAAACTCTTGGCCTCAGGCAAAGGCCTCCATCTGAGCAACTAGACAATTGGCTGACACAGGATTTCAAATTTCTGAGTACTGCTAGTCAAGTTCATGAATTGTCTGTTGCTTGTGATGCCTGGGAAGAAGACTCATTTGCAGAATTGAAGAGTTTCCTCAAGGCACAACACGGAGGGGCCTGGGCAAGATGATTCATTCACCCATCTATCATGGGCTGAAATGACTTTTCTGTATGATGTTTCGGTGTCACTTGATAGATATCCATATCAGAGTTTATCTGAAGACATGCCACTGTTTAGTTTGGAGTATTGAAGCTAGGTGGGCGGGTGGTAAAAACAAGATTATGGCAAGCCTTTGCAGATATTGATACACGCTTGATAAAAACTCGAACTTCCTGTTAAGCTGTCTCTTTATCTCTTAGTTTCCTTCTCATCAGACAGCAATTTAAAACTGTTCACAATAGAAGTAATAAAGAGAATATTTTTAGCAAAGCTGAGAGGTAGCATGATGAATTTCAGTTAGCAATAATTTATCTGATTGTAATGTCAGGAACATGTGCAATCATAACTCATTTTCTAACATCACCTTAATTAGGAATGGTTGCCTATACATTTTTGAACTCACAATTATCTCATGCTTAGAACATCAGGTTTAACATGAGTGATGGAATTCCTCAGCTGCCATATACAATGACTGACCTGAGTGGAAGGGAGAGAGAAAAGCATAATGTGTGAATATATCCAGACAGAATATTCACTCAGATATATTTGTCTGTGAAGATGGTACAGGTAGTCCTCAACTTACAACAGTTCATTTAGTTACCATTGGAAGTTACAACAGCACTGAAAAAAGTGACTTATGATCATTTTTCACACTTACAACCGTTGCAGCATCTCCACGGTTGCGTGGTTTACGTTTGGATGCTTGACAACTGACTCACATTTATGACGGTTGCAGTGTCCCTAGGTCACGGAATCCTCTTTTGTGACCTTCCAACAAGCGAAGTCAATGGGGAAGCCAGATTCACTTAACAACCATATTACAAACTTAACAACTGCAGCGATGCACCGTAACAAATGTGGCAAGAAAAGTCGTAAAAATGGGGCAAAACTCACATTATCAATTTCTCACTTAGCAACTTAATTTTTGGGCTCAGTTGTGGTCGTAAGTCGAGGACTACGTCTACTGGGTATTTTTGGGAAGAATGTATTTTAAAGATGCTTGATGTCGTAGTCTTCTTTGTGAGTATCATCTCATCATCAATGCTTCTCTTAGAGTTGCCATCCTTATAGATATCTTACAGTACAATATTCTCCTACAACATTTACTTTGCTCTGTATTGGTTTCTAAGCACCAGTAGGAAGCACTTTGGAACTATAACTAACCATTTAACAAGTCAGGGTTATATTGGACTTAGGCAGAACCTGGTCCTAGAAGAACAGAGTAAGAGCTTGAAGCAAGTACCCAGAAGACCCAGCACTTGGTCAAAATGGCAAGAACAGCATTGCATTGTTGTGCTGCAGGCTACATCCCTTTTGTACAGCATGCAAAATCACAACACATGTATAACAAAGGCAAAATGTGTGTCATGTGGTGTGACATTGCTTTCATCCACCGGGTTTTTTTTCTCCCTTTGATATCTCCCCACTATTCCCCAAATGCTTCTGAGTTAGTTTAGAATAGAAGCTAGAAGTATTATTTGCCCGGAGGGGGAAGAAATCTGGCAAATCAAGAATTGGAATGGAATCAAGAGTCTATTAGCGTTCAAAACTCAGCATGCTTTATTTTATTGATTGATGTAACATTTTCCATGTGAAGAAGGATATCTTGAGGTTTCATAACAGAGATGATTTCAGCAGAGTTATCCACGCATTGGTAACTTCCAAATTAGGATACTGCTGGGTGTTGCCTCCAGAAACGTAGCACCAAAGGCTGACCACATAGATACTGGCTAGGTTGAATTATTAGGAACATGTACAATATTTCTAACCTATTGTTTTAAAAAATGTATCCCACAGTTTTGTGGCACAAGTTAATTTTCACTGTGAAGTGAGACAGCGATGCAGTTCCAGAACACTGTCAAGAATTGTATTAAAAGCCTGCTTTCCTCTGAGAGGCATGAACTTGGTTGAGACAGAAAAGCACCCCAATGGGGAAAAGAAATCAATAGATTTCTTGAAATGTTTTTATTAAGAGGCCCTTTTTGAGGTATTTTTTCAACAAGGTGCTATTAGAGGCCTTCAAAATACTTATTTTTCCATCTTTCCCTCCTCAGGCTCAGCTAATTCTTTTTTAAAAATAATAAAAATTTAATGTTTAAATTTAATTTTTTAAAAATAATAATAAAATAATAAAAAGTAATAAAATTATAAAAAGTAAGGAAAAAATAAAAGAACAGAAAGATGATTTCCCCTTCCCGCCAGAAAAGTACAAACAATCTCGATAATTTAATACCTTGTCAAGTACTTCAGCTTTCTGTGACAAAATTCCATCCTTTATAAGGTAGGTAAAATGAGGACCCAGATTGTTGGGGGGGCAATAAGTTGACTTTGTAAAAAATATACAAATAGAATGAGACTATTGCCTTATACACTGTAAGCCGCCCTGAGTCTTCGGAGAAGGGCGGGGTATAAATGTAAAGAAAAAAAAATGGTGGCCACATGACCATGGAAATGTCTTTGAAAAACTCTGGCTCAATGGCCCTTGAAACAGAGATGAGCATTGGCTCCTAGAGTTGGCTACGACTAAGTGGAGCAAAATCCATAGGGATCCTTTTCCTTTCCTAGTGTTTCCTAGTCAACTAAAACAACAACCCTCTTCTTCCCATATCAATAATTCTCATCCCTTATCAATAATTAAACTGTGAAAAACATATCCTTTGATCCTAATTAGCAAACATTTATTAAGAGCTACCAGAAATACGGTATTAATAGATAAAAGTTAATCTTAATAAAAAATTTAATGTTTAAATTTAATTTTTTTTAAAAAAATTAAAAAATTTAATGTTATAATCCTCACTTTCTCTAAGAAATAAAGCAGAAGAAATCTCTCCCCACTTATAAACAAATCTTTACGATCTCATCATACAATCCTGGTCTAAAAGAAATCTCATTAACAGCTACCGGAAAAATATTTTAATCTTTATCCAACAGATTCACTTTATAAATCTTATTTATTTTATTTTAGATAATTTATATAGCTGCCTACTCGCTCACAGAAACTCTAGGCGGCTTATAGATAATAAAAACACAATGTAGAAAAAATAAAAATAATAAAAAGTAATAAAATAATAATAAAATAATAACCACACAACCTCCCTCGGTGACAACGCACACTCAAATCAATCATTTAATGGGATCCATCCCACTCTGAGTTCCCCAGGGCCACTGACAATATCATGTCTTCAGGGCTTTATGAAAGAGAGTGGGGGGGCAGTCTAATTTCTGGGGGGATAAGGTTAATAATAGAACCTTGAAATCTGACAGTTTCCCTTTTATTTATTTTATTTATTGTTTAGATTTTGAAAATCCCATCTTTACTACTTATAGTAGTAACTCATAATGGACAACATACCTAATATCCCTTCTTCCTCCAAATTTCCCTGCAACAACCCTGTGAGGTAGGTTAGGCTGAGAGAGAGAGAGAGAGAGAGAGAGAGAGGCCCAGAGTCGCCCAGTGCCTTTCATACTTCAGAGCAGACTAGAATTCATCATCTCCTGGTCCTTCCAAGCCAGCACCTTCCACTCTATACTAAAAGAATGAAGGTGGGTTAACTTTCACCTTCTTTTTCACTCCTTTCTCCTTTTCAGAGATGATGTTTTTATAATGGTGTCACCTGTTTTTTTTTGTTTCAAGGCTGTCTCTGTAGTCCACCATCCAATCAGGCATGTTCTGAGGTTAGGATTGCTTTATTAACAACTGTGTGTCTCACTTGGCTGTAGAGTAATATACCTCCCACCCAGCTGCTGGTTTCTTCTCCCTGCTCAGTTGTAAGCAGCATATCTGCCCAGCTGTGAGGGAGCCCCTTAGATTCATCTCTATGAGTTGGTCAACGAAGAGTGGGAAAGCACTAAAGCTAGGTAGGCTGCGGAAATCCAAATTATCACTAGATAGCAACAAAGAGGCACAGAAAACTGTGGCCCTTTTGGCCCAAAGGTGCTTTTTCAAGAGGCAACTTGATTTTCTGGTTTTTCTCTGAAGACGTTTCGCTTCTCATCCAAAAAGCTTCTCCAGCTCTGAAGAAGCTTCTTGGGTGAGAAGCAAAACGACTTTACAGAAAAACCAGAAAGTCCAGTTGCCTCTTGAAAAAGCACCTTTGGGACAACCATGACTTGTATGACTGAGAATCTCCATAGACACTGTGGCTCTTTTGTTCCCATTTAATGGTTATACAACTGATCAATAATATCCTTAGCTAAAAATGGCAGCTAAAATGAAGCCCGAAAGCTGTGAAGGACACCAGGTTAAGGAAGGCTGCCTTTATCTATGTCTTATTAGCACTATGACTCAGTCGATTGGGTGATGAGATTTAATTCCCATTTTCACCGAGAATATTCTGTTCTTTTTTTCTTTCAGAGGCTGAAAGCTTTGTGCTAAATTGACCTGAGGCTGAAACTTGTCATATAACAAGTTCTTCAAAGCATTTATTTTGCAGCTTAAAATAAAAAAAGAGATATCGTGTTTATAGAGGAAAATTGGAGAGGGGAGAAATCTGTTTTCATGAAGACTTTTGCCAAAAAAAAAGAAAGAAAAAAAGGATGCGCTGAATATAAGAGGCCATAGGTGCCTTTTGATGTATTATAAAAAGTTTTGCAAATAAATTCAGTGTTCACTGAAATAAATTCACTGAAACAGCTGCAGCAATTTCCTAGACTGAATGAATGGTAGAATAGTTCAAAGGGATCGTGAAATGTGCTTACTGATGCAAATGCTGAAACCATTATCTATTGCCAGTGGCTCCACCACTGGCTTCTGATCACAAGGCCAGAAAATGTCTGGCTACTGTTGCAGAAAAAAGTCGTATTATAATACTTGCCACTAGGCCAAAAAAAATAAAAATAAAGCAAAATAAAATCTCAGTTTTAAAAGGATGTCGTATGGCATTTATTTGTTTGTTTGCTTCTTTAATGCCAGCTATCAGAGGCAGCTTCTGTAATGCAAGAATCAGCAGTGATCCAAACAGGAGGCTACCAGCTTGTACATAACATGAGCTCAGCTATCTGCCTGTACAAAGAGGTTTACCAACAAGCTGAATAAAAGCATTTCTAAATAATGAGGCCACTGGTGTACCTCCATGCAACGGTGGATCAATGATTCTGGGAGGAGTGCATCACTTCTAGAACAGTAGAGTACTGTCCAAAACTCATATTGTCTGGATTTTTTTTCTTCTTCCATTCAATTGTACTCAATTCTTGGAAACTGCCTGGACATCTCCCTTCAGTTTTCTTGGGAAGGTTTTCAAAAGTGCTTTGCCATTGCCTCCTTCCTAGAGCTGACAGAAAGTGATTGACCCAAGATCACCAAGCTGGCTTTATGCTCAAGGCAGAACTAGAACTCATGGTCTCCCAGTCTGTAGCCTGATGCCTTAACCAGTACACCAGATAGCTTCTCTATTCTCTGAATTAAAGCTCAGTTTATTGATCCTTATTGAGAACAGAATCACAGAGTTGGTAGGGACCCTGGGATCTGGAAACATTTCCTGTCGTTGACAAAAAGAGAGACAAAGCTGGTTGGTATTAGTGACCCCATGTCAGTTTTTTTAATGGTTGTCTATTTTTAGATAACACCCTTCTCCCTATCTCTGCATTATATCAACACCTGAAAGAAAGACAGAATGAAACATTTGGTTTCTTGTTCTGCCAACACATTTTCGAAACCATTGTCTTAATTGCCTTGCCGTTTGCTTGCCTTTTAATGACTATTGATTGATATTGACTATTTAGCCAAAATTAAACACTTAAGTGGACTCATTTTAATAAATGGAGATATATACTGGCTAAGAAGATCTTTGCTGTGGGCACAACACATAACTTTTATTGTGGCAATCCACTTGGGAACCATTTCTATTCTGTTCTTTTTTTCTTTCAGAGGCTGAAAGCTTTGTGCTAAATTGACCTGAGGCTGAAACTTGTCATATAACAAGTTCTTCAAAGCATTTATTTTGCAGCTTAAAATAAAAAGAGATATCGTGTTTATAGAGGAAAATTGGAGAGGGGAGAAATCTGTTTTCATGAAGACTTTTGCCAAAAAAAAAGAAAGAAAAAAAGGATGCGCTGAATATAAGAGGCCATAGGTGCCTTTTGATGTATTATAAAAAGTTTTGCAAATAAATTCAGTGTTCACTGAAATAAATTCACTGAAACAGCTGCAGCAATTTCCTAGACTGAATGAATGGTAGAATAGTTCAAAGGGATCGTGAAATGTGCTTACTGATGCAAATGCTGAAACCATTATCTATTGCCAGTGGCTCCACCACTGGCTTCTGATCACAAGGCCAGAAAATGTCTGGCTACTGTTGCAGAAAAAAGTCGTATTATAATACTTGCCACTAGGCCAAAAAAAATAAAAATAAAGCAAAATAAAATCTCAGTTTTAAAAGGATGTCGTATGGCATTTATTTGTTTGTTTGCTTCTTTAATGCCAGCTATCAGAGGCAGCTTCTGTAATGCAAGAATCAGCAGTGATCCAAACAGGAGGCTACCAGCTTGTACATAACATGAGCTCAGCTATCTGCCTGTACAAAGAGGTTTACCAACAAGCTGAGTAAAAGCATTTCTAAATAATGAGGCCACTGGTGTACCTCCATGCAACGATGGATCAATGATTCTGGGAGGAGTGCATCACTTCTAGAACAGTAGAGTACCGTCCAAAACTCATATTGTCTGGATTTTTTTTCTTCTTCCATTCAATTGTACTCAATTCTTGGAAACTGCCTGGACATCTCACTTCAATTTTCTTGGGAAGGTTTTCAAAAGTGCTTTGCCATTGCCTCCTTCCTAGAGCTGACAGAAAGTGATTGACCCAAGATCACCAAGCTAGCTTTATGCTCAAGGCAGAACTAGAACTCATGGTCTCCCAGTTTGTAGCCTGATGCCTTAACCAGTACACCAGATAGCTTCTCTATTCTCTGAATTAAAGCTCAGTTTATTGATCCTTATTGAGAACAGAATCACAGAGTTGGTAGGGACCCTGGGATCTGGAAATATTTCCTTTCTGTTGACAAAAAGAGAGACAAAGCTGGTTGGTATTAGTGACCCCATGCCAGTTTTTTTAATGGCTGTCTATTTTTAGATAACACCCTTCTCCCTATCACTGCATTCTATCAACACCTGAAAGAAAGACAGAATGAAACATTTGGTTTCTTGTTCTGCCAACACATTTTCGAAACCATTGTCTTAATTGCCTTGCCGTTTGTTGCCTTTTAATGACTATTGATCGATATTGACTATTTAGCCAAAATTAAACACTTAAGTGGGACTCATTTTAATAAATGGAGATGTATACTGGCTAAGAAGATCTTTGCTGTGGGCACAACACATAACTTTTATTGTGGCAATCCACTTGGGAACCATTTCTTTTTTCTTTTCTTTTTAATGCTTTTTAATGATTTTCATCATGGGATTGTGCAATAGATTTTTAATAGCACGTTCAGTTCCATTTTAATCCTGATCCATTTGAAGAAAACCTTGTGTGGGTAATAATCTGAGTAGCTGTTAGAACTTGTGAATGTGGGGCCTGGATATCACAAAGAAAGAAGGCTGCTATTTATTTTTATTTATTTATTTTATTTGTCACAACATTATATATAAGCATAAGCATGAAATAACTATACGATATATAAGCATATATATAACCATAAGTATGTAATAACTATACGAAATTGTATACAATCAAAGGGAACATTAGGATAGGAACAGTAGGCACGTTGGTGCTCTTATGCATGCCCCTTACAGACCTCTTAGGAATGGGGTGAGGTCAATAGTAGATAGTTTTGGGTTAAAGCTTTGGGGATTTGGGGAAGAGACCACAGAGTCAGGTAGTGCATTCCAGGCATTAACAACTCTGTTACTGAAGTCATATTTTCTGCAATCAAGATTGGAGCGGTTAACATTAAGCTTAAATCTATTGTGTGCTCGTGTAGTGTTGCGATTGAAGCCGAAGTAGTCTTCAACAGGAAGAACATTGTAACAGATGATTCTATGAGTTAAACTCAGGTCATGTTGAAGGCGGCAGAGTTCTAAATTTTCTAAACCCAAGATTTCAAGTCTGGTGACATAAGGTATTTTGTTGTAATCAGAGGAGTGGAGAACTCTTTTTTTTTATTATTATTAAAAAGTTTTACAAGAAATTTCCCCCCCCCATATCCCCCCCTTCCCCTCCCTCCCCTCCCCCCCGAGACTTCCCAGAACCGAATACAGGGTATAAAATTAACAACCATAAATTAAAATACAACATAAGTCATAATCCATAGTCACTCCTTTCTCTAAAACCTTAACTCCCCTTCCTGAAACAAGAAAGTACATTCTTCTTCCAGTCCATTATATTTCAGTACATTCCCCTCCTAAAGTCTTCAGAATCTTCCGATTAAATTGATATTTCCAGTTCTTCGATAAAGTACATTGTTTTGAATATCCAATCTTCATCGATCAATGCCAAAACAACGTTCCCTCTTCCAATATTCATCAAAAGTTCTTCTATAATATCTTTCTTCCTTAAATAGTCTCTCAAAAATAATTCATGTTTCCAACTTAAATTCTTAAATTTTACTGTCCAATCTCCAAAAATAAACAATATTCTATCTTCTCATATCTTTGGTATCACTTACATACATCAAATAGCATTGTTAATATTAATATTAAACCTATATTGTATCCACAATATGTCAATTGTAATAATTAGAATCTTCAATTTAGCTTACATATGTTAAATAACATTATTGAAATTACACCTACAACTTATATCCAAAATATATCAATTATAACAATTAAGTTCTGTTTAACCAAATAACATTACATCCATAAACAATCTCTCAAATATAATATTTAATCCAAATTCATAAATTTTACTGTATATCCTCCAAAATTAAACAATATTCCATCTTCCCATTTGTTTATACCACACATATATCAAATAATACCCCTAAAATTACACATTTATATCCAAAATAAATCATTTGTAAAGATTAACCATAATCAAATTTATTAGAATTAAACATTCTCCCTCCCCTTATCTTCTATCTTACACATTTTCCACCATCAGCTCACCAATCAACTTAACATCTAGCAATAAAGGATTTCCAATCTTTAATACATTGGTATAGAAATCTCTACCTTTAAAAACTGTATTAAGAAAATACTTTATAATTCACTGTTAAGCCAGCTGAAACCTCCCATCTAAAATATATCTGATGTTTCTTAAGCTCAACCACTAAAAAAGCAAATTCTTTTCTCTTTCTTAACATTTTAGGAGGAATTTCCTTCATCATTATTATATCTTGTCCTAATATTTGAAAATTATTTTTATAAAATGCTTATAAAATTCCATACCTAATCTTCACGGTCCTTATCCAAAAAAAGACAAAACGGGATTATTTGTTCACAGAATAATGATTAATTAGACATTCAACCACGCAAGTTCAATTTAATTACAACCGTAACTCCCCAAATCCCAACTAGTCCAGCACAAGAGGAATTCTTGATCCCAAAGCTCTGAAGGGCCATCAGGTTAGGGAAAACCAACTTATCTATTGCTCTCTTATTAGTTTTGCATCTCAATAAATTGGGTGATGAGACTAGAAAAAACAAGTTTCAGTTCCAAGTTTATAAACCCCAGGAGAAATTTTTACAGTGTCATCTCTTTGAAATCTATCAGCCACACCAGTTCTTCTTATCCATTGGCAACAACTTTCCATGATTCTAAGAGCAGATCGGGCCAGATAAGCAGGCGGTCTGCACAGGTAAAGAAGAGCAAAAAGTCTGTTCGCAGTTGGGGTAGAAATCAATCATGCACAATCCAGCATGCTGGGGTTAAGCTTCCAGCTGTTCCTGATTTGCAACTGGCAGCTTTCATAACATAACATAACAACAGAGTTGGAAGGGACCTTGGAGGCCTTCTAGTCCAACCTCCTGCCCAGGCAGGAAACCCTACATCATCTCAGACAGATGGTTATCCAACATTTTCTTAAAAATTTCCAGTGTTGGAGCATTCACAACTTCTGCAGGCAAGTCGTTCCACTTATTAATTGTTCTAACTGTCAGGAAATTTCTCCTTAGTTCTAAGTTGCTTCTTTCTTTGATCAGTTTCCACCCATTGCTTCTTGTTCTACCCTCAGGTGCTTTGGAGAATAGTTTGACTCCCTCTTCTTTGTGGCAACCCCTAAGATATTGGAACACTGCTATCATGTCTCCCCTAGTCCTTCTTTTTATTAAACTAGACATATCGAGTTCCTGCAACCGTTCATCATATGTTTTAGCCTCCAGTCCCCTAATCATCTTTGTTGCTCTTCTCTGCACTCTTCGCTGTTGCTCTTCTCTGCACTCTGCACTCATCATTGCCATAATATCTGGAGCTACTAGGAGTTACACTTCAGTAGCATTTGGAGCCCCCAATACCAAGCTTAAAGTTTTGTCTTTGAATATATTTTTTTTCAAAACAGTTTTATAATAATTATGACTGGAATATGTTGAAGACCAGGTAGATTAGATAGGGAATTTGTGTTGGGATCACTCTTCACAAATATTCCAGAACAATCCCTTTGCTCTCTGCTTTTAGTAAATATTTATTCTTTTCATAGGTGAAATAACTGAACCTTAAGATAATAGAACAACAACAGAAGAAGAAATAACACATTATCTGTGAAGAGGCTTCTTGGATGAGAAGAGAAACATTTTGAAAGAAAAAAAAAGTCCAGTTGCCTTTTAGAAAAAGCATCTCTGGGATAATTTTATTTGTTACAATATTTCTATGTTTCCCTAATCCACAAGTCTCAAAGGCTTTATGGTACTGAGACATGTATTCTAAAGCAATTCCCAATGATTTCTTAAATATTATGTTTTGCTTCAAATGCTCTGTGTACTTTAAGTCTGTCAAGCGCTTAATGGATGTGGGGGAAAAAGGCCTATATTGCCCTCTACTGGATATAAAAAATGAAAAGAAAGAAAAGAAAAGGTTCAGTTCTCCTTCAAAATGCTTCTCGAATAGAATAGAAGAGAAAAGAAGAGATGAGAAGAGAAGAGAAGAGAAGAGAAGAGAAGAGAAGAGAAGAGAAGAGAAGAGAAGAGAAGAGAAGAGAATTTTTTATTGGCCAAGTGTGATTGGGCACACGAGGAATTTGTCTTGGTGCATATGCTCTCGATGTACATAAAGGAAAAGATACCTTCATCAAGATACAACATTTACAACACAAATGATGGTCATAGGGTACAATTTAACACTTAATAATACAACACTTAATGATAATCATAGGTACAAATAAGCAATCAGGAACAAACCATATCAATATAAATCATAAGGATTACCAGCAACAAAGTTACAGTCATACAATCATAAGTGGAAAGAGATTGGTGATGGGAACAATGAGAAGATTAGTAGTAGTGCAGATTTAGTAAATAGTTTGACAGTGTTGAGGGAATTATTTGTTTAGCAGAATAATGGCATTCGGGGGAAAACTGCTCTTGTGTCTAGTTGTTCTGGTGTGCAGTGCTCTATAGCATCGTTTTGAGGGTAGGAGTTGAAACAGTTTATGTCCAGGATGTGAGGGATCTGTAAATTCTTTCACGGCCCTCTTCTTGATTCGTGCTCAATGGAAGGCAGGTTGGTAGCAATTATTTTTTCTGCAGTTCTAATTATCCTCTGAAGTCTGTGTCTTTCTTGTTGGGTTGCAGAACCAAACCAGACAGTTATAGAGGTGCAAATGACAGACTCAATAATTCCTCTGTAGAACTGGATCAGCAGCTCCTTGGGCAGTTTGAGCTTTCTGAGTTGGTGCAGAAAGAACATTCTTTGTTGCTCTTTTTTGATGATGTTTTTGATGTTAGCTGTCCATTTTAAATCTTGTGATACGATAGAACCTAGAAATTTGAATACCTTCTGTCTAGTATTGTGAGAGGTGGAAGCATGGAAGGGTTTTTCCTAAAATCTACCACCATTTCTACTGTTTTGAGTGTGTTTAGTTCCAGATTGTTTCGGTCGCACCACGAGGTTAGTCATTCAACCTCTCGTCTATATGCAGATTCTTCATTGTCTCAAATGAGACCGATCACTGTTGTGTCATCTGCGAACTTCAGTAGTTTAACAGATGGATCGTTGGAGATGCAGTCATTGGTATACAGAGAAAAGAGAAGTGGGGAGAGCACACAGCCTTGGGGGGGCCCCGTGCTAATTGTGCAGGTATCTGATGTGATCCTTTTTAGCTTCACCTGCTGCTTCCTGTTTGTTAGGAAGCTTGTGATCCACTTACAAGTCTGTTCAGGTACCTGTAGCTGGTTTAGCTTAGTTAGAAGAGTGTCTGGAATGATGGTATTGAATGCTGAACTAAAGTCTACAAAAAGGACCCTTACATAGGTCTTTGGAGATTCAAGATGTTGTAGGATGTAGTGCAGAGCCATATTAACAGCATCATCTATTGATCTATTTGCTCGGTATGCAAATTTCAAGCACCTGAATGACATTCAAGTACTGTGCCATAAACTCTAAGATACAAGTTGCTAGTGATGAGTTGGCCAAAGGTTCAGGTTTGCAAAGTTCAGCCAACTTGGAGGGTAAATTGCAACCAGACTTTTTCTGTTCTAGAAAATACAAGCACTGAGACTTATAGCCAATTTGTACAGAAGGTTAATCTTTCATAATTCATTATGTGAGACTAAATTAGTCCGTCCCTTTTTCAGGAGGTAACTGGACTTTTTTTCTTTTGGAAGGCATTTCACTTCTCATCCAAGAAGCTTCTTCAGCACTAGGAGGTGCTTCAACGTCCAAGTGCTTCAACGACCCTCTGAAATGATACAAATGACCAGCTGTCTGCAAGGAATATAAATCCTTCCATTCCCCACTGTCCTATCAGAGTTGAAGAAGCTTCTTGGATGAGAAGCGAAACATCTTCAAAAGAAAAAAAGTTGCCTCCTGAAAAAAAGCACCTTTAAGATAACCATGACCTGGATGACTGAGAATCCCTACAGACTTAGAGGCTAAACTAGGTTTTTGGGGATAAATTGACTGTTGTACATGGTGGGTTCATCTGCTTCTAATGGAAGATCACTGTATGCAAGTGCCCCCAATTCTCTTTATTTGCACCAAATTTGATAAGGACCACTATAAGGCTGGTGTCCACTGTTCCACCCTATGGCCACGGAATATAGGAAAAGATAATCATATAATTATTTCACTTCATTTTTCCTGTATCACTGATTGCCAATGTTATTCAGTCCCACAGTATCTGTAACTGTGACTCATCTGGCTGCCAGAGAGAGGCTGGTTACTGAAAGGGGAAACGGGTTTGCTTGTACATCCTGGTGCTCAAAAAACATGTCCCCAATTGTACACAATTCCCTCCCATCTGGGCTGTGTCTTCCCCAGCGTCTTCCTTTGTTTCTTTATTTCATTTCATTTTAATTTTGGAAGTACCCAAATGGGCATGGAAAAGGAAAAGGAGTTCAGGAAGATAAATAAAATCTTCAGCTGAGATTTACCACATTCCTGCTGTGGTGGAAGTTTCTCCCATTGGTTGGTGATGTGTGGAAAGAAGGTAGAAGTAAAGGTGAAGAAAACCCATCACTACCTGTTATGCCACTTGTTAACGTCATTTGACAATGTCTCATAATATATGCAATAAAGACTGAATAGGGATTGGCAGTGAAGGCAACAAATGCCCTACAACAGAGGTGTCAAACTCAAGGCCCGGCCTGTGGGGTGTTCGGATCTGGCCTGCAGGGCTGCCCTGACAACAGCGGACTGACCTGTGGTGCCTCGGGCAGCAAAAATGGAGCTTGGAAGGGCAGCATGCGACCCTCCTGAACTCCGTTTTTTGCTGCCAGAACGTTGCAGGAGGCCGCTGCGCAGAGATGGGTTTCAGCAGGTTCTGACCAATTCTGGAGAACCAGTAGCGGAAATTTTGAATAGTTTGGAGAACCGGTAAATACCACCTCTGACTGGCCCCGCCCCCATCTATTCTCTGCCTCCCGAGTCCTAGCTGATCGGGAGGAAATGGGGATTTTGCAGTAACCTTCCCCTGGAGTGGGGTAGGAATGGAGATTTTACAGTATCCATCCCCTGTCATGCCCACCAAGCCATGCCACACCCACAGAACCAGTAGTAAAAAATTTTGAAACCCACCACTGCCGCTGCCACCAGAAATGGAGCTTGGGAGCCCATTTTCGCTGGCAGAGCGCTCAGGCCACCACAAGTGCCCCCGACATGAGTTACATTAAGCTGGCCATGCCCACCCTGGCCACACCCACCTCCACCCCCAAGGTCAAACACAACCCTGATGCGGCCCTCAATGATATTGAGTTTGACACCTCTGCACTAGAGGGAATGTTTTGGGCCGGCTCAGGGATGACTGGATGGAAAGACCATCTTATTAAGCTAAAAATGCCCCCTAAATACAGTAGAGACTAGGTGATGTGCCAGAAAAGCTCAACCAAAGTCCTTTTGCTCAATGATCTGTCCAGTTAGAACTGGAAATGGTTTCCATCATACAAGAACAGGACTATTGGGAAAATGGGTTTAATTACTCTGCCATTTCCTAATGCAGGGGTCCCCAACCTTGGCCACTTTAAGACTTGTGAGGAATTCTGGGAATTGTCTTAATGGACTGTCATTTTAAAAAGGGAAGAGTTTAAACACAGCAACAACCTTCACAGAGAGGCAGGCTTTCACTGATAACACTTCCATTTAAACAGCTGAGAATTTAACGTAATCATTCTAACATCAAGAAAGCACATTGGTCTCTTCTTCAGACTTCCTGTTCTGGTATGACTGGTGCCTTTTCTTTGAAACTCCCAATTCAGTTTAAGCCAATAATATGCAGCTAACGTGGACTGACTCTTCTGATTCTTCTCTTGCTTTTTTTGCATGTATGACTGTTGCATTTTCTGTTTATCTCTGCGTGGCATTTGAAATGGAATTTGTCACTGCAATTTCCCCACTTAAGTGGACGGTACAAGTGCACTGTTTTCTCGGAATTCTTATGGGTTTTACGCGATTAGGTTTGCGTTTCTGGGCATGGGTAAAGAAAATAGAGAGCACCTTTCTCTTTCTCCTTTCACAGAAGTAGTTGAAAGGAAGAATCCTTGGAAGAAAGAATGTCTAAAATCTGCTTGATTTCTCCATGCTCAAATAAGATAGAGTAGTAATTGAGTAGCAATACAGCAGAGCTGCAGACTTTGACAATAGGCCTATTTCTGGGCTGTGTACTTTGGCAATGGCGCTGGCCTTGAATGTTGTTTTTCAGATGTAGCAAGAGGCTACATCTGAATACTTTGGGGCATTTCAACTTAGGTTTGGGGCACTTCGAGTTTACCATATTAGTACAATCCTACTATGAGGTGGGCATTTGTTGTTTGAAATATCAATAAGTAGGGTGAAACCAGGAATGCAAAATTGAAAACAAGTTAAAACAAGCAAACCGTTTCAGTAAATTCACTCTGAAGATCTGAAAGTCTAAAATCATGTAGATCAGATAAAAGAGCCGAAAAGGAGAAGACAGCAATGACAAAGCGAGCCATGTGATGCTATAAAAATAAAAAGGAAAACAGATCTCCTATTCTCTTTGACCTGTTTTTCTGAAACGAATGAAGAGCAGTAATTAGCCTCTTTATATAACACAGGCCATGATCATGTAGCATTTGTTAAGTTCTCTTTTTCTTAAGTTACCCTGGCTAATGATTATTGAAATTGGCTTAGACAAATTCTTAAGTATAGGAAATTAATTTCCGAATGCTTGCCAACATGATTCTATTTTTCTTTTTTTCTACCTTCCAATATTTTTATTCAATTTCAAAATCAAAGATTAAAATACAAATTAACATATTTTCTAGCTCTTCAGGTCCCAATTGAAAGTGATGTTTCACCATAATGAACTTGTTAACTTGAGACAAAATGCCATTGTGTTAACTACATGTTAACTTGAGACAAAATGCTATTCTAGGATTAATAAGATTTGTCAATGCTTGCTTTTCCCTCCTTAAATATTGGAGTCCTAATATTGGAGATAGGTATGAATTTTGTTTAGCAGTCAATTAGCTGGATTCATATTTTATTAAGCCATTATTTTGTTTATGATGGGAATTAAATAAAAATTGGCCTAGCAAACCATAATGTAGATCCTGAGCAGTGCACCACAAAATTCAAAAGAAACTTGAATGTAATATAACAATTCATGAAAAGCTGAATGGTTGCCCACAGTCCTATGAAGGGCCAAAGTTTGACTGAAACAAAATTATCTTAGGCACTTTCAGAATGATAGCATGGTATGGGTCTGATACAGAGAATAAAATGGTTTTTTTTCTCATTTAAAGAGTGCAACGTATCCATCTTTCTTTAAATATGATGGAAGATTTATTCTTGAATACAAAGAATTACACATTTGCATTCTAAAAAAGTAATATTCTCAGTCAATAATATTGGCTGTTTGAGACATATGCAGCAACAAAGCAGGTAGATTCTGTTTTCAAGCAAGAACTTTAAAGGATGAAACCAGTGGTGGGATTCAAAATTTTTACTACCACTATAGTTTGGTGGCCGTACCAGGGGAAGGATACTGTAAAATCTCCATTCCCTCCTGATCAGCTGGGACTCGGGAGGCAGAGAATAAATGGGGGCGGGGCCAGTCAGAGGTGCTATTTACCGGTTCTCTGAACTACTGAAAATTTCCACTACCGGTTCTCCAGAACTGGTCAGAACCTACTGAATACCACCTCTGGATAAAACAGACAGTGTGACAAATAATCCTCAGGTGTGTGTGTGTGTGTGAGGTGGGGAGGGAGGGGGGAGGGAGAGAGAGAGAGAGAAGCAAAGAGTTTCTTAGGCCACTGTCGTCCTGCATCAGGTGAAGTGGAAGTGGGACACTCTTTGAAGCATCATGTTTCATTCCTCAGCTACAATTTACCATAGAAAGAGAGAATGAACTGAACCACAGATGTAGCCCATACATGATAAATGGGAAAGAGATAAGCAGCTAAAATACAACATCTGCTATTGTTGTACAGGATGCAATGTTTGCAGTAGCCAAATTATTGTATTAATTTCCCAGCATTAAAATAGAGCTAAAGGAAAACAATAGAAATTTGAAGAGGTGGGGTAAATACACATACTAGATATATAAAAATATCAGTATAGTAAGCTGGAGGCAGAAATGACGAACGCAGGAATTGGTAGCTTAGAAACCAAATAGAAATGGCTTTGGGAGTCTGCAGCATTTCACAGAGAGTGGCTGCCCGAATTTCATATCAACAGGTGGCATTTTCCTCTCTTAAAAATCAGTACAGGTAGTCCTCAACGTATGACCATAATTGAGCCCAACCTTTATGATGCTAAGTGAGACAGGTATTTGGTCAATTTTGCCCCATTTTACGACCTTTCTTGCCACACTTGTTAAGATAATCACTGTGGTTGTTAAGTTAATAAAATAGTTGTTACGTGAAGCTGGCTTCCCCATTAACTTTCCTTGTCAGAAAGTCGCAAAAGGCAATCACATAATCCTGGGGACACTGTCATAAATATGAATCATTTGCAAAGCATTTGTGTTTTGATCATGTAATCATGAGGCTGCACCAACAGTTGTAAGTATAAAAAATGGTTATAGGTCACATTTTTCAGTGTTGTTATAACTTTGAACGGTCACTAAATGAACTGTTGTAAGTTGAGGATTACCTTACTCTCTGTACCTGTTGCAGAGAGTTTTGAAAATCAAGGTTGTTTTTTTTTAGCAAATATGGAGTGAATATCATTCTCAATGCAAGTACCTTTGAATTTCTTTTCATCCTTATTGTTCTGTTCGACAGGTAGTCCTCGAGTTGCAAATGTAATGGAGCATGCCAATTACATTCATAACTTGAGGATTCATTGGAGTGAATCATGTCAAATGAATGTGATCATTCCTGTTTCGTTCACGCATTCGCTAATCAAATGCACAGGTCATTAAGTGCACATGAGATATCTCAGGGTGGGGAAGGCCATGGGGTGGCTTAGTGATGAAACAGGCCACCTGCTACAGACCACCCAAGGACTCTCCTGACCCAGTGAAATACAATTGCTTCCAGCCCCCCCCCCCATTCCTGTGGCATTGGGTCACTTACCTTGCGAAGATCTAGCAAGCTGTCTCCTCTCCAGCTTCTCTGCCACACAAGATTACAGCTCCCAGAAACTTCTAGTCTCCGTACAAAACATTTGCAAGCCGACAGGATGCTTTGAGGCAGTGAAATTGTGCCACCTCAAAATATCCTGTCGGCTTGCAAACATTTTGCATGGAGACTGAAAACTTCTGGGGGCCATGTTCTCGTGGCCTCAAGTCCCGCGAGATCACAGTGCCCAGAACCTTCCGATGAGACGCTTTGAGGCAGTGTGATTTTTCAAAGAAACCGTGGCAGAGAGTCGACAGATCTTCACATGGTAAGTGAGTCTGGCATGGCAGTATCGGTGGGGGAAAACAATTGTGGGGAGCACGGGCAGGGTGAATGTTGCAGTGCCTCTGCGGTCATTCATAAGGGTGAATAACTGCCATGGTGCTGCAAAATTCATAATTTTGGGACTGTCTTAGGGGGGCTATGACTATACTTAGGGGGGCTATTGTATAACTTCAAATGGTCATTAAGTGAAGTGTCGTAACTCGAAGATTACCTATACAGTGCATCCTTATAACGCTGCATTTAATTATCTGGGGGAGGGAAGTGAGGAAGTTTTATGATGTATTTAATTATTTTACAGTTTTTATAGCCCACCCCTCTCAAAAGTCTCTGGTGAGTTCCATATTAAAACTATAAAAGCAATTATAAAATTCATGAAAATCAAAATTGTAAAAAACAAACAAACCAAGGGTAGTAATGAGTTAATCCTTTCACAAGATGAATGCCAATAAAACTTAGCTAAGGTTGAAGGCTTGGTAAAATAAATTGTCTTTAAAATTTTCTAAAAATCTTGAGGGAGGGAGCTTTACAGATCTTTGGGGGTAAATGTTTCCATGGCAAGATGGTTGTTGGGAAAACCTTCTCGTTCATAATATAATTGTCAAGGTTCCAGAAAAACCTCTTCTAGAGAAACCATACTAGACTTTAGGGTTCCAGACCTGACAATAATAATCTTCCAAGCCAACGGTGGGTTGCTCCTGGTTCTGTACGGTTCTTGCGAACCGAAAGTAAAAGCGGTGGGAGGTTCCGCCCACCCGCCTGGGCATCATAATGGACAATCTGTGAATGTGCAGAAGTGTGTGCGCACATATGAGCAAAGCAAGCGTGCATGCATGCTCCCATTGCGAACCAGTAGTAAAGGTAAATAGAACCCACCCCTGTTCCAAGCTGCCTATAGATTCCCTGGCTTCCCAGGTCTTAATTAAAGATACCCTTCCATTGACTCATTTCATTAATCTTTAGGTTTGTATCCCATTTACTCTCTAGGATCCCATGCACACTTGCCATGGTTTTATTCCCACAACAAGAACTCTTGTAGATGGGCTGATTCAAGTCGCCTGTTGATTTATCATGCCCGAGAGAGATTTCCCAGTCTTCGATTAGCTGCTTAACCACTACACCAAAATGACTCAGTATGGAAACCAGGCGGGTTGTTAAATGATGGAGAGGTAGAAGGATGTCTATCAACAATAAAAATGGCGCCTTCAGCTTTCTTGCAGTGATGAAGTAAACTGAATATGCCATTAAAATAAATTCTATTTCATTTGAAGTTGAAAATAGAAATCTGTCTCTTTTGGCTGAGTATCTGTCAGCGGGCAATATTATCTTCAGCCCAAAGAAATTAGAACAGTTATGTGGTGTGGCTGAAATTCCTACTGACATCTCTTGCAACCAATTAGGACATGATCCAGCCTTTGTCTGGTGCAGGGGGTCCCCTGAGGACGAGATAGATCTATAGGCCTCCCCCATTCCTTTCAACTCTTTAAGTGTCAGAGTGGATTGTCCCCCCAAAGAATCCCTTCCTTCCTTGAAAAGTAATTAAGGGGAAAAAAACCAGGCATCTAATTGTGAAATAAAAGTTACTGTCACTCCCATTGATACTTGCAAATGGAAGCCTTTGTTTGCTTCCGTGAGCTTTATCACAGATTGCTGAGGTAATTCATAAAAGCTTTGGGGATTTGATGCCTTTATCTGTTTGCAGAGTTTCCAAGCTACCTTGCCTGCATGAACGGATTCCACCTTGGCCTCTGCAATTTCTTCTAAGGCAGACAGTTGTATAATATATGTAATGGTTCCAAGTGATGGGGAAGAACTGATGTGGAATAGCATAAGCTGCCTCGGAGGGAAAAGTTTTCCTGACATTTCAGAGCCTGTCAGCTGACTAGTCATACAAAATAGACTTCTTAGTGTGGAGGTTTCATTGGAGCTGGTAGGGATTTTATTAAAAGCTGGCGGGTGTATGGGACCAGAATACTAGTGGTGGTGGTGGGGGCGCAGAATGTGACATAAACTATGTCCCAGTAGACAATCTTTATATAGACACCGAGCACTTCCAATGTGATCTTGAAAAAATACCCCAAAGGCCAAGGAATTCTCAGGCTTCTAAGTGACCCTCAACCTAATCCAGATATGGTAGCTCTGATTTAGGAGTCAAAATGACATTATTGGACAAAAATTGTTGCAGTCATTTATGAAATGATTAACAAGGGCTGCATGGCGTTTGGAGCAAAGGTCTCCTAGGCAACAAAAATATTGGAAATCTGGTGAAAAA